>NC_092387.1:10560715-10869315 GCF_030028105.1 Mobula birostris | reverse complement strand
CTGCTCCGCCATTCAGTCATGGGCTGATCCAATTCTTACGGTCATCCCCACTCCCCTGCCTTCTCCCCATACCCTTTGATGCCCTGGCTAATCAAGAACCTATCTACCTCTGCCTTAAATGCATGCAATGACTTAGCTTCCGCAGCCACTGGTGACAACAAATTTCACAGATTTACAACCCTCTGACCAAAGTAATTTCTCTGCACCTCTGTTCTAAATGGACGTTCTTCAATCCAGAAGTCATGCCCTCTTGTCCTAGACTCCCCTACTATGGGAAATAACTTTGCCATATCTGATCTGTTTAAGAATTCTTGCTGTGAAGATGAAAGATAAGATAGCAGCACACTGAAATCAGACAAGGCCTGTGAGGAATATAGAGGAATCAGTAAAGAACTTAAACAGGGTATCAGGAGGGATTAAGGAGGCCATAAAAATCCTGGGCAACATTAAGAAAAACCTCAAGGTATTGTGTACAAATATTAGGAGCAACAGGATAACACAGACAAGGGTCAGTCCACTCAAGGACGAATGAGTCCACTTTGAGTATCCTCACCTCTCAGTGTGTCAGTGATTTAGCGTTACCTGAGCAAAGCTAGTCCTCTGCAACAAGCAGTCACTGATTTACTTGGAGCATGTGAGACAGCAATTTATAGGTACAGGCATATTAGAAGTAGGATATGGCCAATCGGCCCATCAGGCCTGTTCTGTCTTTGAATAAAATCAGATTGTAACCTCAGCTCTGCATTCCCAGCCATAGCTGGTTTCAAAGCCCTCGCTTATCGGAAACCTATCTGCTGTTGCTTTAAAGATATTCCAACACTCAGCTTCCCCTGCCTTTAGAAGGGAGTCTCATATCTATTTCTGGAAAATTATTTCACCTCCTCTCTCTGAAATTTATGACCATCATTTTTAAACACTGTTCCCTTAGATGCAGATTCTCCCACAAGAGGAAACATCCTCTCCATTTTCTCGTGTTTTTGAAACATCCTCTCCATACCAGTCCTGTCAAGTCCCCACAGGATCCTAGTGTCCACTGTGCAGGACTTACAGATCCAGGGACCCAGATTTGAACCTGACTTCCTGCACTGTCTATGTGGAGTTTCCATATTCTCCCTGTGACCGTGCGGTTGTCGTCAAAGTTCTCCAGTTTCCTACCAAAGGCATGCAGGTCAGTAGATTAATTGGTCACTGTAAATTACCTCCAGCATGTAAGTGAATCAGAGCGGGTAACTGGGAACAGGAAATAAATAGGAGCGGCGTTGATAAGATTGCTCCAATAGATCAATGGGCCAAATGGCCTCCCCAAGTCACAGGGAAGTAAAGGATGTTTTGGTCCTTCTATACTCAATGGTGTTAGGCTTGAATATCATGAATGAAGGGGCACTCAGTGTGGGTGCTGCCGTGATGTGGTTGATATTGTGATGATGAGACTGTGCAAGTCGAGTGAAAGGCCGTGTGATCTATTATTGGTCACAGTGGATGGAATCAAACTCAGGTGTGGCTGGTGCCTTAACAGAAGATGGCCAGAGTTGGCAAGGCACAGAAACAAGCCCTTCAACCTACCGTGTCAGGCCTGCATAGTCAAGTACCTCCCAGTCTCCACCCAGCTAATGGGAATCACCTGGTACTCATTTTCAACTCATCACCTGCAGCCTATTTAAACCCAGCTCTCATCCACAATCCTTGTTCACTCATTGAACCAGCCAGTTGTTCCCAGCCTTCAGTTACCTTGTTGTGTTTAGTATCTGTTCCTGTTTTGTAGCCCCTTGCGGCTTGTTAATCCAGTTTATTGTTAAAGTTATCACTCACTGCTAAATCTCCTCCATTGTTCTGTCTTTGAGTCAAGCCTCCTCTACATTTCCTTGACAGGATGAGTGAACCAACAACTGTCCCAGCAGAGTATGCTCACCTACAGGAAGTTATCTGTCGACAGGAACACATAACTCCAAAGCAGCAGGAAACCATTGACCATCCACTTGCCACTCTCAACCAACTCTCTCCCTGGCTTGATACAGCAGCCCTGCACCAGTCAATCTCCTCCCCCAAATCCCAAGATTCCAATGCCCAAACACTTTGATGGATCCCTAACCCGATGCCGCAACTTCCTGTTCCAGTCCGTCCATCTCTAAACTCTAGGACAGAGCCTTCATCATCTCTCTCCTGACTAGGCAAGCTCCAAGCTGTGCCACTGCAAAATGGGACAATACAACCACCATTTGCAATAAACCTGAAGAAATCAATGCTGAGATGCACTGGGTTTTCGACCATCCGGGAAATGGAAGGGTGAGAGTGCATTGGACACTTCACAGGGTTTTCGACCATCTGGGAAGTGGAAGGGGAGGTGGGACAGCGGAACAGATATTTCGCCTGCATCAAAGCTCACACTCGGTGTTGGATTACACCGTGGAATTCAGGACCTTCACGGTGGAATGTGGCTTGAACGAAGAATTGCTGCTGGCCCATTATCATTGTGGCCTCTTGGAGCACTTGAAAGATGAGCTGTCTACCCAGGAGATGCCTACTGACCTCTGAAACCCCCTGGTTCCCTTGGCTGTGTACGTCTAGGGAAGTCGACCTCTGGCCCTGCCAAACTCATGAGATTGAGGTGCTCTCCCACCCTAAACCCCTATCTATGTGGATACTGTGTAATTTGCTACTGTTAGAAATTAGTGCCACAAAATAACAGACTACACCGCATAGGATTAAAAGATTATCTTTACGATTCTTCATTTGACTAAAGGGTTAGTAAAGAAAAGAACATAAGAAAGAGAGGGACCCATTTTAATGAGACAGTCTAAAGTGCACTAGTTGGAGCTCACAGTTTCTCTATAGACACCAATCCTCAGTTGATCTCCCCCCGGCTTTGTCGAATCACGGTTCTGCTCCAGGTCGAATCTTACGACCTCTTCTCTCCTGCGTCTTCCCTCCTCATCTCCTCTCGAACCAGAGCCCCAAGCCCAACCTTAGTGTCCCTCACCAGAGGAACCTCCCCTTCATTTGACCATTTGAGGTTGTGTCCTCTACACTTTTAGAAGCTGGGCGTGTGTGGAGCCGACCTCGTGTATTTATCTCAGCTTTGGAGAGTGCACTGGTTGTCCAGAGCTGGGTGGGTAGGGGCAACCTTAACAGGTTGGTTGTCACAATTGTTGAAATTGTGAGCAGTCTGAGAAGGCATGAGCTCTACAGACAATCCCATTTATCCCCCTCCTCTTCCAAGTGGTAATTTTGAAGGCAAGGGAGAGTGCTCGCTTTATACCTTCATCAGGAAGAACACGTTCTGCGCAACTGCCCGCTGTCACCTGATTTAGCTGACACTGACCTGCTCAGCATCAACCAAACAACACTAGAGTGGCTGGCTGTCTGCTGTGACAAGCTATGATGACGATCAGAAAGAAGACGGGCTGAAGGCAATTGGCTGTTCCATGTTCTATCACCTGTAGATATTAGGATATCCAGTAATCTATTCATTAGTAATTTGACTCAGAATGTATTAATAATCTGTGTGCATAACAATGTGGTATTGACACCAGTGATCTGGCATTTTATTAATTAATAATTTTAAAATAGTGTTCTATCAATAAACTACTCACAAGTAATCCAGGCATTAGAATCAACACAATGGTGACCCATAGTGAGCTACAGATCTCTCCTTTTTCAGATGTTTCTTGCCTAATTAGTAGCGAAACACAACACACTGTAAGAGAAGCCTTGGTCTGGCGTGGCTGAAAATGCCCAGATGCAGTGGCTGCATAATTTTAGCTGTGCAGGGCTACAGGGCAATGAGAAACACAGTGAATCACACAGGTTTTATGGCATCTTCCCACAATTGCAGCATTAAGCCCAGTGTGGGAGGAGAGGCAATAATTTGTCAAACGCCGCAGAAGGCTGATAATGATCATGTGAAACTCAGAGGGCCTCACTCAGTGAAAGAGAGAAATCCACTGGGCTGAGCTGTCAGGTTAATGGAGATGGAGGCACACCACCCAGGCCCCTGTTGTAAACAGCAGTAGTGGCCCTAGTACTTGAATGATACAAATCACCTTCCTAGTGTGTGGTGTTGCAATTCAACGTGTGTCTGGTATTCATTCCCTCTAACACTGAGTGACAGCTTATCATTTAAGTGGTACAGAAAAGTCCTGCATGTTTGAAGTGCCTTTCACAACCTCAGGACACCCAATACAATTTATAGCCAACCAGGTACTTTTAAAATGAAGTCCTGGTTTTAATATAGGACACACTGCGCTAACAGGCAAGTCCAGCCATCAGCAGTCTGATGCAGGATCAGAACCAAGCCTAGAATTTCTGCTCAGTTCTTCTGAAAATAACAAAGGCAACCTGTAAAATAAAAATGAAGTATTTTTGCCTGGCTTTCCCTCAGTGAAGAGGTTTTAACTCCTACCTATTGAAGATGTCCCTGCCCTGGTCCTGGCCACAGCTCTGGACCTGCGAATTCCCACCTGTTGATTTTGTGCTAATTGGACTTACTTGGAGGCTTTCATTTAGGTACAAAAGTCAAAGTCAAAGATTATTGTCATACACACAAGTACATGTACACACAGGTGTGATGAAAAACTTATAGCAGCGTCAGAGGCACATACATCCTCTAAGCAGCACTCAGAAGAAAAACATGAAGTGAACGGAAATTTCACACAACTTTTACAAGAAAGAACACAAATGGAAGGCCCATTTTTGTTCAAAGGTTTCAAAATGCTATGGTTCTGCTAAACTCCAGTAGTTAGGGTTGTGCCGGTTGTTACTGGATCCAAGTGGTTGAAGGGAAATGGCTGTTCTTGACGTGGTAGGGTGAGACATCAGGCTGCTGTACCTAATGGTGGCTGCAAGAAGGCAGCGTGGCCGGTATGGTGGGGATCGCTGGTGTTGCCTTAATGAGGCAATGCCTCCTACTATCCTGATGATGGGGAGGGATGTATGATACAAAGCATCAGTGCCACTGCTGTTTCCTCCTTAATTAATGAAGTGCATGAGAGAGTGTTACACGGAACCCAGTACCCCTGGATCCAGTGGCACCAAGACTTTGTCTGAGGTCCTTCCCTTTATGGTGTTTTCAAAATTTAACTTTTGTTTATTCTCACTTGGTGTCTCGGTGGAGTTTTTGGCAAAGTAAATCAGTAATCACTCCCAAATCTATCAAGGAATATCTTAATACAGGATATTAAAATAATTACTTTCTTAACACTACCCATCTGAATTGGTTCATGTAGATTTTGTGTTTGCTGTTATGAAAAGTTTAAAGGCACATCAAATAAATGTAATGATTGATCAATCAGTTGACTACACCATCTGCTTCAATGATGCAAAACATATAATTACAGACTGCACACAATTGCCACATTTCTGAACATTCTTGTTGCAATGTAATCAATAGGACCTGGCAGAGCTGGCACTGATCTTGCACTGAATGTCAGCCTGGATCCAGGTTCAAGTCTCCTGAGGGGCCCTAGACCCTTTGTCAGAGCCAAGTCTCCTACCCGTGTGCTGGGTCACACTGCAGTTAAGGAGAATGTTACGGCTGCACTCGAAGAGAACAGAATAGAGCCTTGTCCAACGAAGCCACGTGGGTCAAACTCAGGAATATGAAAGGCGAAATCAGGGTTAAATTATGAGGCAAGTTAGTCAGAGTTCAGGACTAGCATGTTCCTGAGAGGATAAGGACAGCAAAGCTGTGGGACCTTGGATGACAAGAAGTATTATGAGTCAAAATGACAAAGAAGGTGTACGTACGTTTTAGGAAGCTGAAAACAGACAAGACCTTTGAGGAATATGAAAGAAGCGAGAAAGAACATAAAAATTGAATCACAGGGATGGATAAGGGCCTTGAAATGTCATTGGCAAAAACGATTAAGGAGAATCCCAAGGCTTTTGACACATTTATTAACAGCAAGATATTAGCCAGGGTAAGCAGAGGTCCACCAAGGACAACAATGCATAATATAAATATGAAGCTCTACTCCTCCTTTGTTAGCCCCGCATTACCCAAATTCATTGAAAAATGTTGTTTTTGATCACTGAGTGTGCTTCAAGTATCGACACCACCATTGACATATTTGTCCACTGTAGTGGCTCGAGACCAAGACTGACCATGGCCCTTGATTCCATTGCAACCAACTACATTATTCCCTTCATCGTGGGTTAAATGAAATCTGCAACATCCAAATTTGGTTCAAAGTAAATTTATTATCAAGGTACATATATGTCACCACACAGAGACCCGAGATTCATTTTCCTGTAGTCATTATTATGGGTTTAAAGGTTAGCACTTTCTTTTATCCTTTCCAGAATACATACTGCTCTGTTGCACCTTCAGTCTTCCAATTTGCCCAATCTGCAAATGCCTTGTCTGTTTGCAACACCTTGCAAAGCAAGCTTGTTCGCCTTCTTATTCCCCCTTGGGACCATTTTGAGTGAGCTTTCACCTTTATGACTGTCCACTCACATATATCTCACAGTTGGTTCTCTTCCTTTGTTAGCCCTGCATTACTCAAATCCATTGACAAAAGTTGTTTTTGATCACCGAGTGTTCTTCAAGCATTGGCATCATTGTCCACTGTAATGGCTCTAGGGCAAGACTGACCATGGCCCCAATCATTCTCACCATCCTCTACAGATGAGGAACCATCTGCAAAAAAATCAAACAGAGTTTTTCCTTTGTGTCTTTGTTCTCAGGTATTGTTTTATCTGATCTCCGTCTACACCCCCCCTTTAGTTTTGATACAAATGTTTGCCTGGGATCATTTGCTATCATATCCAAACACTTGTGCAGCTCTCCAGTACAATGGAGGCTATCTGCAAGGAAGGTAGAAACTTTAATACCCTTTATAACTACATCGTGACCCCGCAGTGCCTAGGCTGACTGACCACGTCATTTGAAGTTGACCATCCAGCAGCAGCTTTGCGCTTTAAGATGGTGAGGGAATTAATGCCGAACTGCTGTTTGGACCAGCCCAATATTTAAATTGACCTTTTAATTTATAATTTACATGACAAACACTATGATTGCATCTAAACTATTTTCCTTAGAAACTCAAACTCAAAATCAATACGTCAAAAATCTCAAGCACCATCTTTTAAGTTCTGTAAAAAGAAAGCAGTCTTGTTAGTAAAATCACCTTTTAGGATTGCCCCACAAACATTCCAATCATGCAAAATAAAGGAAAGGTACATCGCATCCGGATTTTCTCCGGTTAGCGGATGATTTCCCTCCACACCTCTCTGACGTCGTGGGGAATTGCATACGAGGCAAGTTACAGCAGTGGTTTGCCATTGCCTTCTGCTGGGTGAGTTTCCAAAGAGATCACCAGCTCATAACCCAGCACAGATGGAAAGCGTGCAGGGGAGCCAGCTGGATTCAAACTCGGGACCTTCCGTCCCAAAGCCCAGCGCTGATGCCAGTATGCCACCAGCCGGGTCTCATGCAAAATATTAATTCCAAATTCCCAATTTAACTGTCCATCATTGACCAATTTCGCCAAATATTGATGTCCCTATGACATACAGGCACCTCGTATCTGGAATAGAAATGCACAGATTTCCATCACCTTGACCTGAATTCCACATGGCCAGTATGGGATCTGGGTCTCTCCCTAAAACCAGTTCCATGGAACACAAATAACAAAACACAAACCAAAAGCACAAAGAAGGCAAAACAAACATCCTTTCTGTCTCGATCTCTCCCTCCACCCCCACAAACCAATGAAGAGTCCCCAGTTGTCTTGCATTCCATTCCATTATACTCGCACACTGGGCCGCTTGTATAATCACCGATCCAAAATGGCATAAGACCATAAGACATAGGAACAGGATTAGGCCACCTGGCCCATCGAGTCTGCTCCACCATTCAATCATGGCTGATTCTTTTCTCGATCTCCTCCTCAACCCCTGTTCCCGGCCTTCTCCCTGTAACCATTGATACCATGTCCAGCAAGAACCTATCAATCTCTGCCTTAAATACACCCAACGACCTGGCCTCCACAGCTGCATGTGACAACAAATTCACCACCCTTTGGCTAAAGAAATTTCTCCGCATCTCTGTTTTCAAAGGGTGCCTCTCTATTCTGAGGATGCACCCTCTTGTCCTAGACTCTCCCACCATGGGAAACATCCTTTCCACATCTACTCTGTCTAGGCCTTTCAACATTCGAAAGGTTTCAATGAGATCACCCCCTCATCCTTCTGAAATCAGTGAGTACAGACCCAGAGTCATCAAACGTTCCTTGTATGATAACCCTTTCATTCCTGGAATCATCCTTGTGAACCTCTTCTGGACTCTCTCCAATGCCGGCACATCGTTTCTAAGATGAGGGGCCCAAAACTGTTTACAATACTTAAGGTGAGGCCTCGCCAGTACCTCAGCATCACAAGTCATAAGCACAACCCCTAAAGACCAAACAATGGCCAATTCTGTTCCTTTGTTTGAGAGGGGCAACAGGGACAAATCAGGAAATAAAAGGCTGGTACGGAGGTAAAGGAAATTCTGCAGATGCTGTAAATCTTGAGCAACGCACACAAAATGCTGGAGGAACCCTACAGGTCAGGCAGCATCTGTGGAGGGAAATCTCTTTGGGCTAAGACTCTTTATCAAGACTTCAGGGAAAAATGGCAACCCGGGTGGGTCAGGTGGTAAAGAAGGCCTACAGCACTCTTGCCTTCATCAAATGGAGTATTATAAAAGTTTAGAAGTTATGTTACAGTAGTATAAAACTTTAGTTGGGCCATATTTTGAGTATTATAGTATATATAGTTCTGGTCAGCACACTATAGGTAAGATGTGAAGGCTTTGAAGAGGGCGCAGTGTTGTCTGAATTTGAGGGTATTAGCTCTGCTGGACAAACTGGAATTGTTTTTTCCTGGAGCCAGAGGGAGAAACATAAAATAAAGTGAGGCAGATGAGGCAGAAAGTCAGAGTCTTTTTCCTGGAATAGAAACGTCAAATACTGGCAGATATAAGATGAGAGGAGGAAAGTTTAAAAAGGATACGTGAGGTAAGTTTTTTACACAGAATTTAGTATGTGTCTGGAATGTGCTGCCACTGGAGGTGGTCGAAGGAGATACAACAGCATCACTTACAGGCCATGTAGACAGACAGCTGAACAGGCGGGGGATGGACCTGCATAGACCCTGTGAAGGAAGGTAGAATTCATTAGATTGGTCAGCACAGACGTTGTGGGCTGAATGGCCTGTTTCAGTGCTGTACTATTCTGTGATTCCCCCCATGTGGAAGAGCAGGTGTGACACAACTCAAAGTGCTTACTGGCCTTTCACGTTTCTGCATTTTGTGTTCAGATAAGGGTGGCGAGGTGAGTAAAGATTATTTATACAGTTGCGCACATAGGGTCTAAAATCTCAGTCAACATTTGGAGTCATATTTTCCCTACTTGCAAGGGAATACATGAAAAACCTGGATATATTTTTCACACCAATGTCCTCTAAGATGATTTAAACACATCATATGACCTATAGTAACGGAAAAGGAAAGAATCTGTCAGAGTTGGAATCAGTATCCATGTTTCTCTTTTGTCAGATAGATACGTAGATGGTAAGGGTATGGAGAACTATGATCCCAGTGCAGATCGATGGGAATAGACAGTTTAAATGGGTCAGTATAGACTTGATGGTCCAAAGGGCATGTTTCCATGCTGTAATTTTCTATGACTCTGTGAAGTGCTGCCTAAGTTGTTGATTAATTCCAAACATTTGTCTGTCTTTATCTCACACCCGCACTGCTTCCTCTTTGTGGTGTTGTGGCAGTGCCTCCCCAGGGACCTGCTGTAGGTAAGCTATTGATCAAAGTTCACGTAGTCTGTTTAGCAGCTCACCACATCCACTGTGAAGTATCAAACAGCAAGCCCACATTGGTGCCGGATCATCTTACGATCAATTCTATCAAACTCAAGGTCAAAGTGGAGTTTATTGTCATCTGCACATTAACGCGTACGCACAGGCACAATGAAAAACTTAGTTCCAGTACAGCAGCATCTCGGGCACATGCACAGTGTTCTCAAGAAAAACATAAACGTAAGTTATCTGCAACTTTTACAAGAAAGATCATAAGCAGAACGAATAAAAGCAGAGTGCATTGTGGTGCCAAATGTCAGTAGCTCTGCGTTACTAAGGTAATGATGAGGGTTTTGACAATTGGTTGAAGGGAAGTAACTGTTCCTGACACAAACAAGAGAAACTTTGCAGATGCTGGAAATCTGAGCAACACACACAAAATGGTGGAGGAACTCAGCAGGCCAGGCAGCACCTATGGAAAAGAGCACAGTCAATGTTTCAGCTCGAGACCCTTCATCAGGACCCTGAACCTGGTGATGTGGGACTACAAGCCAATAGTACCTCCTGCCCAATGGTAGCTGAAACGAAGTTACACAGTGACCATGTACAGCAAGCTCAGTTATATCGGAACACACAGGAGCGATTTTAAACAACAAATAAAATGCTGGAGGAACTCAGCAGGTCAGGCAGCGATTATGGAGGGAAACAAACCACCAATGTTTCAGCTCAAGACCCTTCATCGGGACTGGAGATTTGAACTTCCCGATGTAAACAGCACACCACACTGCGTAGCCAAGTTATGCCACCGGTTCTTTTATCGACTATTAATGCTGCTGCTAATCTTGGCTGGTTCTGCTATTTCAGGCCAGAGTGCACTGGAGGAGATGTGAAGACACAGGTCACACTAGAATCACAGTTACACTGTAATTAGAGGCACCTATGGAGGTTGCTCACTCTGATGCTCAGCATGACCCCAGAGAGCCAAGACCCCACTACCAGCTGTCAATGAGCTGACTTGGGCACACGTCCACCTACCCCATAAGCCACCATGACATGGTAGATTTCTATTCCGCCAGTGGCCGAGCTTGATTCAGGGAGTCTGGTTGGTAGGGATGGCTCTCGAATGAACAAAGCTGAGGCTCTTGTGTCAAAGTGTCATGAACAGCAGACTGTTCTGCCTGTGATCTGTTCCTTGGCATCCCACGAGCTACTCAGTGTCCTCCCTGTTGCACACAGGTTGAAGGACTGAAGAGTGTTGTGTTATCCTAGCCCAAGGGTGTACTTCCAGACCAAGGAGAATTCCCTGCAGAGGAGTGCTTCCTGATTTCCCTGCCACACTCTCCAATTTTCACGAAGGAACGGAGGAGGGTAGAGACTGCACCTGGTGGATGAAGGAGAGCTAGCATTATGTGGTGTGTCCAGGAACAGCAACACTATCAAGTGAAGTCAGGGATACCTCCTTATGATATGGAAGGCCATTCTGTCCATTGAGCATATACTGGCACAAAAACCATTCCCATTACCCTCACTACATTTCCATAAGCTACCACCTGCAACAACCTCCCTCCCCTCCCCACACCACCATTAGGAGCAACATTACAGCCACCAATAACCCACTAACCCTACTATCCTTGGTTTGTGAGAGGGGAGCCGTGCACCTGTAGGAAACCACAGGGCCTCAGGGAGAACGAGGAGACTGCAGAGACAGCAGCCGAGGTGAGGATTGAACCGGGATCGATAGGGATTGAGGCAGCAGCTCGAGTGGCTGTATCACTGTGCTGCCCAGTGGGAGGAGGTGAACTGGAAATGGATTGCTTTGGCTTTCAATTTTTAAGGGTCTCTCTGTTGCTATAGTAACCACAATGACTGCAACTAACCCTTGTCTCCAGGGTACTGGACACAAATGATATTCATACTTCAGGTGATGTATTTTTGTTATTTGCATAATGAGTGTGTCCAAATTTGGAAAGTTCCATTGTACACCTGGTGACACAACAAAGGGAGACTTGGCATAACTTAAAGGATTGGCTGGTCAATGGACCTGTATCTGCTCATTAGTTTCTAAGGTCAGTGTGTCCAAGTGGCTGAGGACACTGACCCAGGCCTGACTTCACTGGCAGATTAGTACCTCACAATAATCTGCCAGAGGTACCTCACCATACGCTGCTCAGCCAGCGCAGAGGTAACATCCGCTAGCCTACGTAGTCAACAATCCACACTCAGTAATGGTGCAGTTTCACTGCGATTCTCTTTACTGTTCTGTCAGCTGCAGTACTGAGGAGGAGACCATTGCTGGACATTGTACGGTCAGCCCAGTCACAGTGCGGGAGCAGTGAAGGGAGTGGAACAGTCCCTGATTTATTTAGTTATTTGTTTGGTTTTTAGAGATACAGGGTGAAATAGGCCCTTTCAGCTGACCCCCCGATTTGTTGTTGTTCCTTTTCACACCCTGTGGCGCATCGGAGGGCATTTTTACCGTTTCTGTCACATTTGACTGTTTTTCATGAGGCCGAGTTGCTAGCTTGATGCTCAACCCAGCATAGGTGGGAAGTGTGCAAGAGGCCGGCCGGATTCAAGTCTGGGACCATGCACCTCCAACCCTGGTGCTGATACCACTACACCACCAGCCGGCTAACCTCCCATTTAACCCCAGGAGACCTCCATCCCCTTCCTCAACCTCTGTCTCCAAACTGTCTACTGATATCCTTTATAAACCTACTGTCTCTCACAACTACCTTAACTATACTTCACACCCTGTCACCTATAAAAATGCTGTTCCCTTTTCTCAGGTCCTTCATCTCTGTTTCATCTGCTTCCAGAATGAAGTTTTTCTTTCCAGAATGTCAGAGATGTTCTCCTTTTTCAAAGGACAGGGTTTCTCTTCCTTCAGCATTGATGCTGTCCTCACCCACATTTCCACCATTTCCTGGACATCCACCCTCACCCATTTTCCTGCCAACAACAGGGACAGAGTTCCTCTTGTCCTTACCTACCACCCTATAAGCCTCCACATCCAGCATGTCATTCTTCCCAACTTCCATCATCTTCAACAGGATCCTATCGCCAAATACATGTTTACCATACGTCCCTCCTCACTAATCTCCCTCCTGCCACTTATCCCTGCAAGCAGAAGAGGTGCTACACCTGCCCATTCACCTTCTCCCTCACCATTCAGGACCCCAAACAGGTAAGGCAACACTCCACCTGCAGGTCATTTGGGGGTTGTCTACTGTGTCCGGTGCTCCTAATCCAGCCTCCTCTACGTTGGTGAGACCCAACGTAAACTAAGAAACCACGGTGTCAAGCACCTTACTGAGCCCTCAACAAACAAGGCCTCCCAGTGTCCAACCATTTTAATTCTATCCCTCACTCCCATTCCAACATCTGACCATGATCTCCTATAGTGAGGCCACTCTCAGGTTAGAGGAAGAACACCTCATGTTCTGTCAACCTGATGGCATGAACATCAGTTTCTCTAACTTCCAGTAATTTTTTCCCCTCTCCCTTCCCTCTTCTTCCAATCTTCACTCTGGCTCCCCTCTTATCTCTTCATTTCTCCTCATCTGAGGCAGTGTCCCCTGGACCTGGACTCTCCCACCAGAGGAAACATCCTCTCCACATCCACTCTTTCAAGATCTTTCACTATTCGGTAGGTTTCAATTAGATCATCCCTCAATCTTTTGAATTCTAGTGAATACAGGACCAGAGCCATCAAACATTCTTCATATGACAACCTGTCCAATCCTGGAATCATCTTTGTGAATCTCCTTTGAACCCTCTCCAGTATCAGAATGCCCTTTCTAAGGAGCCCAAAGCTGGTCACAATACTCCAAGTGAGGCCTCACCAGTACCTTATAAAGCCTCAACATTACATCCTTGCTTTTATATTCTAGTCCTCCTGAAATGAAAGCTAACATCACATTTGCCTTCCTCACCACAGACTCAACCTGCAAAGTAACCTTTAAGGAATCCTGCACAAGGTCTCCCAAGTCCCTTTGCACCTCAGTTTTTTGTATTTTCTTCTTTCATTTCTTCTACCAAAGTTCATGAACATACATTTCCTGACACTGTATTCCACCTGCTGCCTCTTTACCCATTCTCCTAAACTGTCTAAATCTTCCTGTAGCCTCTCAACATCCTCCAAACTACCTTCCCTCCACCTATCTTCATATTGTCTGCAAACTTTGCAACAAAGCCATCAATTCCATCATCCACATGATTGACATATAATGTAAAAAGAATTGGTCTCAACACAGGCCCTGTGGAACACCACTGGTCATCGGCAGCCAACCAGAAAAGGCTCCCTTTATTCCCACTCTTTGCCTCCTGCCAATCAGCCATGACTTTATCCATTGTAGTATCTTTCCAGTAATACCATGGGCACTTGTTAAGCAGCCTT
Organism: Mobula birostris; assembly: GCF_030028105.1. Taxonomy (NCBI): domain Eukaryota; kingdom Metazoa; phylum Chordata; class Chondrichthyes; order Myliobatiformes; family Myliobatidae; genus Mobula; species Mobula birostris. The sequence continues at coordinate 10,855,124 of NC_092387.1, read as the reverse complement.
ACGTATGGCACCTTGTCAAAGGCCATCGGAAAATCCAAGTACACATCAACCGATTCTCCTTTGTCTATCCTGCTTGCTATTTCTTCAAAGAATTCCAACAGACTTGTCAAACAAGACTTTCCCTTGAAACCATGCTGACTATGGCCTATGTTATCATCTGACTCTAAGCACCCTGAGTCCTCATTCTCAATAATTGACTCCAACATCTTCCCAACTGCTGAAGTCAGACTAACTGGTCTATACTTCCCTTTCTTCTGCCCCTCTCCTATCTTGAACAGTGGAGTGATATTTGCAGTTTGCGACTGTATTAGACGGAGAAGGCATGGGAGATTGTTACTGCTGGATAGAGAGTTCGGAACCAAAGCTCATGATAAGGGACATGCCACAGGGCACCAACTTGCCCTGTGGTTGGTGAATCTACCACAGAAGGCAGTAGAATCAAGTTATTACATTCAAGATCTATTCCTTAATGCTCTGGTTGTATTAAATGTTGGAAAAGACCTAAAAGACCTAAATGCTGCTCTGATGTTCTATGTTTCTATGTTTCTTTGTATATAGTTCTATAATCACTTTCCAGCTCCAGTCTCCGATGTTTCCTCTAATGAAAGATTCCCTCTGCATTATACCACCTATAAGGATATACGGACGTACATAGCATGGACTCTGTGTAGATCTCTTTTCCATCAGCAATCTAGCTCATCTTTCACCCCTTCTCCTCTCCTACCTCCCTCTGATCCCCCTCCTCCTTCCCTTTCTTCCATGGTCCACTCTCCAGTCCTATCAGATTCCTGCTTCAACCTTTTATCTCCTCCAACTCTCACCTCCCAGCTTCTCACTTCAACTCCCCTGCTTCAACACCCAGCTCACCTCACCTGGTTTCACCTGCCAGCTTGTACTCCTTCCCAACCAACAACTCCCCTACCCCACCTTCTTAGTCCATCTTCATCCCCATCCCTTACCAATCCTGATGAAGAGTCTCAGCCCAAATCACCAACCATCCTCTCCGTGGTTGCTGACCTCCAGCATTTTGTGTTTGTTGTTAAGAATCCTCTGTTCCTGCCCACATCTCAGTATACTCCAATACTCCAATTTATTGGATTTTTAATTTGGCTGTTCTACGCCCCCCCCCCCCAAAAGCACAAACTCCCCTTTCACACGGTATTGGGGGTAAGGTATTGATGTGGATGGAGAATTGGTTAGCAGACAGGAAGCAAAGAGTGGGAATAAACGGGACCTTTTCAGAATGGCAGGCAGTGACTAGTGGGGTACCGCAAGGCTCAGTGCTGGGACCCCAGTTGTTTACAATATATATTAATGACTGGATGAGGGAATTAAATGCAGCATCTCCAAGTTTGTGGATGACACGAAGCTGGGCAGCAGTGTTAGCTGTGAGGAGGATGCTAAGAGGATGCAGAGTGACTTGGATAGGTTGGGTGAGTGAGCAAATTCATGGCAGATGCAATTTAATGTGGATAAATGTGAAGTTATCCACTTTGGTGGCAAAAATAGGAAAACAGATTATTATGTGAATGGTGGCCGATTAGGAAAAGGGAAGGTGCAACGAGACCTGGGTGTCATTATACATCAGTCATTGAAAGTGGGCATGCAGGTACAGCAGGTGGTGAAAAAGGCAAATGGTATGCTGGCATTTATAGCGAGAGGATTCGAGTACAGGAGCAGGGAGGTACTACTGCAGTTGTACAAGGCCTTGGTGAGACCACACCTGGAGTATTGTGTGCAGTTTTGGTCCCCTAATCTGAGGAAAGACATCCTTGCCATAGAGGGAGTACAAAGAAGGTTCACCAGATTGATTCCTGGGATGGCAGGACTTTCATATGAAGAAAGACTGGATGAACTGGGCTTGTACTCGTTGGAATTTAGAAGATTGAGGGGGAATCTGATTGAAACGTATAAAATCCTAAAGGGATTGGACAGGCTAGATGCAGGAAGATTGTTCCCGATGTTGGGGAAGTCCAGAACGAGGGGTCACAGTTTGAGGATAAGGGGGAAGCCTTTTAGGACTGAGATTAGGAAAAACTTCTTCACGCAGAGAGTGGTGAATCTGTGGAATTCTCTGCCACAGGAAACAGTTGAGGCCAGTTCATTGACTATATTTAAGAGGGAGTTAGATATGGCCCTTGTGGCTACGGGGATCAGGGGGTATGGAGGGAAGGCTGGTGCAGGGTTCTGAGTTGGATGATCAGCCATGATCATAATAAATGGCGGTGCAGGCTTGAAGGGCCGAATGGCCTACTCCTGCACCTATTTTCTATGTTTCTATGTTTCTATGTTTCTGGGATTAAATTCCACTTGTCCCACTAGTATACCCCACTGGTAACTAAATCACTCACTGACCCTGATACCATGGGTCAACCTTGCATTCAATTTGCATTCTTCTTTAGATTCTATGTGCCTTTCCTTTTCTCACCAGTACTTGTGAAACTTTGGCAAAGCCTTACTACAGTAATTTCCATGAAGGACGCGTCAAATGCATTAGAGTTAGGCTTATCAAACCTCTTCAGACCATTCAATTGTTCCTCAGCAAATCCATGCTCCGTTCACATTATCAGAAGCTCAGGATGGCCATGGTGGAAAGAGTGTGGACTAGGTAACCAATTTTCAGAGCAGCTGACCTATAAGACCATAAGACATAGGAGCAGAATTTGGCCATTTGACACATTGAGTCTGCTCTGCCATTTCATCATGGCTGATTTATTTTTCTTTTCAGCCTCCATCTCCTGCATTTGCCCCCCAGTATCCCTTCATGCCCTGACCAATCAAGAATCTATCAATTTCTGCCTGAAATTTCATAAAGATTTGGCCACAGCTGCCTGTGGCAATGAAATCCACATATTCATCGCTCTCTGGCTAAAGAAATGCCTCCTTATCACCATTCTAAAAAGATACCCCTCTATTCTGAGGCTGTGTCATCTGGTCTTAGACTCTCCCACCATAGGAAACATCCTCTCCACATCCACTCTATTCATTTCTATCCAGGGCCTTTCACCATTCGATAAGTTTCAATTTGGTCACCCTCATTTTTCTGAGTTCTAGTGTATACAGGCCTAGAGCCATCAAACGCTCTTCATATGACAAGCTATTCAATTCTGGCATCATTTTCATGAACCTCCTTTGAGCCCTCTCCTTTCTAAACTAAGGGGCCCAAAGCTGCTTACAAAACTCTAAGTGGGGCCTCACCAGTGCTTTATAAAGTCTCATCCTTGCTTTTATATTTGAGTTCTCTTGAAATGAATGCTAACATCACATTTGTCTTCCTCGCCATAGACTCAAACTGCAAATTGACCTTTAAGGAATCCTATGCAAGGACTCCCAAGTCCCTTTGCATCCCAGAGTACACCATTTGGTCCAGGTGACTTATCTACTCTCAGACCTTTCAGTTTCCCAAGAACCTTCTGTCCAGTAATGGTAAATTCACACACCATGGTCCCTGACAACTGGAACTTCCACCATACTGCTAGCACCTTCCACAGTGATGACTGATGCAAAATACTTATTCAATTCATCCACCATTTCCTTGTCCCCCATTACTACCCCTCTAGCATCATTTTCCAATGGTCCAATATCCACTCTCGCCTCTCTTTAACACCTTATGTATCTGAAGAAACTTTTGGTATCCTCTTTAATATTATTGACTAGCTTACTTTCATATTCCACCTGAACCTTCTTAATGACTTTTTAGTTGCCTTCTGTTGGTTTTTAAAAGCTTCCCAGTCCTCTAACTTTCCACTATTTTTTGCTACATTATATGCCCTCTCTTTGGCTTTTATGTTGGCTTTGACTTCTCTTATTAGCCATGGTTGTGTCATCTTGCCTTTGCAGTTCCTTAGCTCTATCCACATGGATTCAACACCATCCGACCTTTTGCCACCTCTTTCTAATGATTTGATTTGATTTTTTTAACCAACAGAGCACCGCTAACCCCTCTGCCGTCATGCCTATCCTATCCATACAATGTGTATCCTTGGACATTAAGCTCCTAGCTATAGTCTGCTTTCAGCCATGATTCAGTGATGCCTACAACATCATACATGCCAATCTGTAACTGTGCTACAAGTTCATCTACCTTATTCCGTATACCACACACATTCAAATATAATACTTTCTGTCCTGTATTCACCCTTTTTGATTTTGTCTGCCATTTTATATTGCAACTCATCCTGTTGACTGCAATTTTGCCTTATCATCAACCTCTCCTTATTAGCAGTCTCATTACGCATTGCCTCAGTTTGTAAACCAACTACCTCATCCTCAGCACAATCACTCCAGTTCCCAGCTCCCTGTCAAATTAGTTTAAATCCTCCCGAACAGCTCTAGCAAACCTGACCACAAGGATATTGGACTCCTCTTGGGTTCATGTGTAGCCCATCCCTTTTGTACAGATCATACCTTCCCCAGAAGAGATCCCAATGATCCATAAACCCTTGAGCCCTGCCCCAGTACCTCAGCCACGCATTCACCTGCCACATCATCCTAGTACCAAACCCTCACTGTCACGTGGCACAGGCAGCAATCCCTCTGCCGCTGCATTCACTTCCTTTGGTCACCTTTTCCATTCCTGGCCCCTTGTTAAGGTTTAAGGTGCGGGAAAGAGAAACATTAGCAACTTGAGGACAAATTTTTACCCAAAGTTGTCAGCATGTGGAATAAGCTACCAGAGGAAGTGTCTGAGACAGGTACTTAATAAGCATTTTAAAAACAGGTAGATATAAGACCATAAGGTATAGGAGCCAAAATTAGGCCATTTAGCCCATTGAGTCTGCTCTGCCATTCAATTATGGCTGATCCTTTTTTCCCCTCCTCAGCCCTACTCCCCAGCCTTCTCCTCATAACCTTTGATGCCATGGCTAATCAAGAACTGATTAAGCTCTGCTTTAAATACACCCAACGATCTGGCCTCCACAGCTGCCTGTGGTAATAAATTCTACAAATTCACCACTCTCTGCTTAAAGACATTTCTCCGCATCTCGATTTTAAATGGACGCCCCTCCTTCCTGAGGCTGTGACCTCTTGTCCTAGACTCCCCCACCATGGGAAACATTCTTTCAACATCTACGTCTAGGCCTTTCAATATTCGAAAGGTTTCAATGAATGAGATCCCCCCTCATCCTTCTAAATTCCAGATACGTCATCACTGATCAATTGGACTCTGTTCCCAAGGCATGCTTTATTTACTCGTGCGCAGTAAGAGCAGTTCAGCCCCGGTCACCAAACTACTCTAAACCTCTGCTCAGGGTTGTCAGCTTAATACAGACATTGACCAATTGAAGGCATAAGAGATTCTGCGGATGCTGGAAATCTGGAGCAACACACATAAAATGCCGGAGGAACTCAGCAGGTCAGGCAGCATCTATGGAGGAAAATGACCAGTTGACAATTCGGGCCGAGACTCTTCATCAGGACTGGAAAGGAAGAGGGTGGAAGCCAGAATAAAAATGTGGGGAGGAACACAAGCTGACAGGTGATAGAAATCATGTGCACTTTCTAATCCCTTATTAGCATACAGGGAATAAAATTTACTAATCACGATATATTCTTAAAAACATCAATAACCAATAAAAAAACTATATGTTATTCAATTGTTATACACATTTAATATGATCAAAAGTGGCCAGTTATATTTTAGATTTATTTATTGTTAATGCATTTAGAGATACAGAATGGTAAAGGGCCAATGAGTCCGCATCATCCAATTATACCCATATAACCAATTCACCTCCTGCCCATACATCTTTGGAAATTGGACACCTAGAAGAAACCCATGCCATAATGAGGAGAACATACAAACTCCTTACAGACAGTGATGGAACTGAACCCGGGTCACTAGTGCTGTAATAGAGTTTGCTACGGTTTTCGTGTGCTTTCTAATCCTTCATTAGCAGCCTTGTCTAGTCTGGCCTGCTCACCTCTTTGGTATTTCATGCTGTTTGTTCTTTCACGGACCTTGCCCTGTACTGCTGAACTCTAGCTGCCCACGATCTGAGCCTTTGCCATTCTGCTTCTTCCTCACTTCCTCCTCTGTGTCCGGGAAAGGACAACATGAGCCTTTGATAAGTCAAAAGCACAGAGACTTGAAACCTGTAGTGGCTCCAGGAGGGTCTCAATGTTCCCCTTCAGCCAATATCTCTATTCCTCCAAGGCCCATTTAACAGCAAGCCGCTCCCTATTTCCTATTATATAACAGTGCTGGACATACCTGACAGACATGGTCCTGGAGTCCTTGGAGAGAGTGGGTAGATGTAGATGTATGGAGGTAGATGAATGCATACCTGTGTAGCACCTCCCAGAGAATCTCATTCATGAAGGCTTGGAAAACAGCTGGACTGCTAGCAAGTCAAAAGACATCGCCAAGTATTCGTTACAAATGAGAAAATCTGCAGATGCTGAAGGGTGGCGGCCCAAAATGTCAACTGTACTCAATTCCATAGATGCTGCCTGGCCTGCTGAGTTCCTCCAGCATTTTGTGTGTGTCACCAAGTATTTGTAGTGGCCAGTGGGTGTTATAAACACCGTCTTCCATTTATCCCCCTGTTGAATATGGATCAAGTTGTATGCACTCCGTAGATCCAGTTTGCTGAAGATCTGGGCCCCACAGAATGTTTTTAATGTGCTATCCATCAAGAGGAGAGGGTAGCAGTTCCTAATGGTGAATTTGTTGAGTCCACAGTAGTCAATGTAGGAGCAAAAACCTCATTTTTCTTTTTGACAAAGAAGAATTCTCCAACGGTTAGGGACTGGCATGGTCAAATGAAGTCATGCTGTAGAGTTTTGGCGAAATAATCATTCATGGCTTAGGTCTCAGGAGGAGAGGGGGAGAACAAATGACCTTGGGGAGGTGTGGTGCCCAGGAGAAGGTCAACGGCATAGTCATGTGGTCTGTGAGGCAGCGGAGTGATGGTTTCACTTTTACTGAGGGCAATGGCTAAGCTGTGACATTCTTGTGGGGTTTGGTGAGGTCCATCTCCACGAATTTATGGGGTAGAGTCAACTGAGGTTGCAGGCAGGTGGATCCCTAACTCTGCAGTGCGTCGGATGGCCAAGGTGAGGTGAGGGTCACCAGAGGTAATCGAAGATGACAGGGAACAATGTACCTGGGCCGGCATCTCACAGGTACAGACTGAGGATCTTGCCTTGTACTCCTGAGCTCTGCAGAGGGACGTGACAGATGTGACCTTCCTGTCCAGTTCCATGTTACTAGTGAGAAAAGGGCCAGGTCCATTGTTTGCCTTGCTTAGTGAATGCAAAGAAATATCGGGAGTCCGGCTGGATTGGGCGGGGGAAAAACACCCCACTTATATGTATCTCTGTATAATAGATGGTGTCAGCTGGAATACAACTGAGGATCATAGCCAGATCGGGAGCAAACTGTAATTAACAACTTCTACTGTAAGTTTCGAATGAAGTGCTGGGTGCAAATTCCTGGCTTTCTCACCAGTAGTACAGGAGTTTTACAGGGACTAACTGTTGGCATGATACTTAATCCCCTGGAGCACAAAGGTTTCTAGTGTGGGCTTAAATACTTCATCAGCCTCAGGATTCAGGGGGTAATAATGAGGTCTCCGTTTAGCAAAGTCTGATTACACCTTCAAGAGTTCATCTGACGTTACTTATCCCACATCATTGCTTCATTTTGCCCAGAGCATCTCCAGAACTGGGTGAGCAGGCCAATACCATGGAATCAATTAATAAGCGATTGCCCATTCACAGTGGAAGGAATGACTGGCTCAGAAATCTTCACCACGGGAAGATTGTGGACTTGACAGCCAGCTATGGTGGTGTGGAACAGTGATCAAAATGGTTATTTAAAGTGGACAACATTTCCTGGAGGCAGCAGAAGTGGAAGCTGATAATGTTCAAAGCTGCCTTGGTGCTGAGGGCACTCTAGACTCCCCAATGAACAGATCATCCAGAAACAAACCTGACCTCTCACAGAACCTACCATCCCTCTACCCTGCCATGTTCACTCTTTAATCCAGGCTTGGTGACGTAGGGCAGCCCCCAGTGCTGACACCAGTACCTCTCATGGCTTTAGTTTTCCAGAGCTGTAACTGCGTTCAACACTGTCACAAGAACACTTACGACCTTAGTCAAATATTCCCACATATATAACAATAAACATCTCTGTTATCCTGGGCTGCAAACTATTTGTAATCACACTTACCAATGCATATTCCAGCCTCTGGGATTTTTCAGGAATGATTTGAAAGGCAATACATAGGCTTTTACCTGCATTTTTGCTAACCCACTCATCTGCCTTTTGCACAGTACTGTCTATCTTGTGCCAGCCTGTAGAAACGCTGAGGAAACACTACCTTGAAGCATCTGCCAGGTTAGTCCAAAATGCACTTAAGAGCTACACACACAAAGTGCTGGAGGAACTCGGCATCTATGGAGAGGAATAAATAGTTGACCTTTCAAACCGAGACCCTTTTTCTCATTGCCTGTCCTTTTGGCTTTCTCTCTAACTTATTTCTATCCAGTGCCGGCCAAGCAGACATCCATTACTACGCAAGCACTCAATGGTCACTTTATCAGGTACACCTGTACACCTGCTGGTTAATGCAATTATCTAATCAGCCAATCATGTAGCAGCAACTCAATGCATAAAAGCATGTCGACGTGGTCAAGAGGTTCAGTTTATGTTCAGACCGAACAACAGAATGGGGAAGAGATGTGAACTAAGTGATTTTGACAATAGAATGCTTGCTGATACCAGTATTGGTAGTTTCAGTACTTCATAAACTGTTGATCTCCTGGAATTTTTATGCACAATAGTCTCCAGAGTTTACAGAAAAATAGTGTGAAACGGAAAAAAAAACATCCAGTGAATAGTAGCTCTGTGGGTGCAAACACCTTGTTAATGAGAAAGGTTACAGGAGAATAGCCAGACTGGTTCAATTTGACAGGAAGGCGACAGTAACTCAAATAATCATGTGTTACGACAGTGGTGTGCAGAAAAGCATCTCTGAATGCACAACATGTTGAACCTCAAAGTGGATGGGCTACAGCAGTAGCAGACCGTGAATGCAAACTCAGTAGCCATTTTATTAGGTACAGGAAATACCGAATAAAATAGGCACTGAGTGTATATCATCAAAATCAGGGATATGACATTCACAGAGAATTTCCTTCTATATACTTTATACTTTATTGTCGCCAAACAATTGATACTAGAACGTACAATCATCACAGCGATATCTGATTCTGCACTTCCCGCTCCCTGGAGTACAAATCGATAGTAAATATTAAAAGTTTAAATTATAAATCATAAATAGAAAATAGAAAATGAAATGTAAGGTAGTGCAAAAAACCGAGAGGCAGGTCCGGATATTTGGAGGGTACGGCCCAGATCCGGGATCTTATGCAACTTTCTACATTTTCCTTGGGATTAGGAGTTGACTCCACTTTGGAACGTAATGCCGAATAAAACCATGATCTGTAAACCACCTCTGCCTGGTCTTGGGAACTTGCCTGAGGGATACAGGCCCACACTAGAGTCATGGGATCCAGTACGTTCTATACCAAAACTTCATTCTGCAAACAGAGTCTAAAGAACTGAGGCAAAACTATGCAGATTACAGAAGAGAAGGTGCTTGCTTTGTTGAGTTAAGCTAAGGTGGATAAGTCCCCGGGGCCTGGCAAGTTGACTTCTTGAACCTTGTGATATGTTACTGTAGAAATAGCAGGATCCTGACCGAGGTATAAAAATATTTCTATTTTCTATTTATGATTTATAATTTAAATTTTTAATATTTACTATCGATTTGTACTCCAGGGAGCGGGAAGCGCAGAATCAAATATCGCTGTGATGATTGTACGTTCTAGTATCAATTGTTTGGCGACAATAAAGTATAAAGTATCCTTAGCTGTGAGTGCAGAGCAGGTGGATTGGATGATAGCTAATGTTGTTCCCTTGTTCAAGAAAGGCCAGTAAGCCTGGCAGTGGTAGTGGAAGGTAGGCCAAAGGTCACTATTTGGATTTACTTGGGATCCCAGATCAGGAGCGTCAACATGGCTTTCTGGGTGGTTAAGTTGTGTCTAACGAGGAAAGCTGATGAAGGAAAAGCATTGGACATTGTCTACATGAACTTTAGCAAGGACTTTGTAAAAGTCCTGCATAGGTGGCTGGTTCAGAAGGTTCAGTCACTCCGCATTCAGGATAAGGTAGTAAACACTGGTAGTGTGGGAGTAGATTGTTTCCTTTGACTAGAGACCTGTGACTAGTGGCGTAACACAGGGGTCAGAACCAGTTCCATTGTTGTTTGTCATCTATAATAATGATTTGGATGGTAATATAGTAAACTGAATCAGCAAATTTGCATATGACCCCAAGATTGGGGACATAGCGGACATAGGGGTGATGTTAACGCTGATGTTAAGGGAATGGGTGTGCAATATTGGATGGGTTAATCGTTGGTTTAAACAATTATTGACAGCAATTCTGAGGGACAGCTGCATGCCACCAAACTGCTCCATGCCAACCAGGATTCCAACCTAAGCTAGTCACATTTGGCCACATTTCTCCCGTATCCTTATAAAACTTTCCCATCCATGTGTGGAAGCTGCAGTATGGCAAGGGTTAAGATAATGTGCAGCCAGCATGCAGTGTTACAGAACAAGGTAAATGCACTCCCCTCAAAACAAGGACAAGGGCAGATCAAACAAGATATGGAGCAATAGAATACAGTACAGAAACTGGCCCTTCTGCCCATCTAGTCTGTGCCAAACTGTTAATCTCCCTAGTTCCATCGACCTGCATCTGAACTATAACCCTCCATACCTCTTCCATCCATGTACTTACCCATACTTATCTAAAATGTTATCATCAAACCTCTGTCCAACACTTCCTCGGGCTGCTCTTTCCACATTCTGACCACCTTCTGAGTCAAGAACTTTCTTTCCCTAAATATTTCACCTTTCATACGTAAATATCATGTCTAGTTCTAGTCTCACACAACCTCAGGGGAAAAAAAAACCTGCTTGTGTTTTGCAAGATGGCACCAGGTACATCTCGCATGCTCTGAATCAGCACTGTAGTTTTCTGCTCGTTTCTCTTCTTTTGTCTGCAGTTCTCACACAAGAAGCTGATGTGTACAATCTTAGTGTTTGAGCAATATCCTCCCACATTTCCCTTCCCTATTGCTTGTACAAGGCAATGTAGATGCAGCATAAAGGGTTTTACTCCCCCGGGTTGTGAGATGGATGTAAGAAATAAAATTCTAATTCTAATTCTATTTACACCCCTCATAATTTTGAATATTTCTATAAATAATACAAAGGGGTATAACTTTAAGGTAATTGAAGGAAAGTATCGCAGGGGGATGTCATTGGTAAATTTTTTACACAGAGTGGTGGGTGCATGGATCACGCTGCTGGGGTTTTGGTTGAGGCAGATACCATTGGAGACATTTAAGAAACTCGGAGGCACATGGATGATAGGAAAATGAAGGGCTGTGTGAGTGAAAAGGTTAGATTGACTTTAGGGTAGGTTAAAATGTCAGCACAACATTGTGTGCTGGGGGCCTGTACTGTGCTGTAATGTTCTATGGTCTGTGTTTCAAAACTCAAACATTTTTAGGTCCACTGCAGCTTGCCTACAGGAGCTAAAAGATCTGTAGATGATGCAGTTAACATTGGTCTGACTTCATACTACACCACCTCCGTAAGTTTTCATTGATTCCAATGGATTTCTTTGTTCTACTGCCTTTTCCAAAAACTCCCTTCGGAAAAGCACTATAGGTCGATTAAAACAAAAAAAAAACTTCACACCATTTTTAGTAACACACACAAAAAGTGCTGGTGAACGCAGTAGGCCAGGCAGCAACTGTGGGTCCCGGACTCGCTTTGTGGACTTCAGTTCAAAGCACTACTTGCTTGTGGTTATTGTCTGCATGATCTGTTTTATTTCTCTCTCTGCACGTTGGGTGTTCAATGGTCTTTTTAACGGGTGCTTTTGGGTTTCTTTGTTTTGTGGCTGCCTGCAAGAAGGTGAATCTCAAGGTTGTATAATGTATGCATACTATGATAATAAATGTACTTTGAACTTTAAACTTTGAACTTTTGACTGATTGATCCATTACTATTATGCAAAATTAATCAAACTTCTGTCTCACACAGTAATATTTTTGGTGATATGCGTAATCTAAACTTGTATATGTCCCTAACAAACAACCTACAGGAAAGATATCAACAAAATTGAAATAGCACAGAGAACATTTACAAGGATGTTGCTGAGACTTGAGGACCTGAGTTATCGGGAAAAGTTGAGTAGGTTTCCTTTTAACTCAGGTCCCCAGGGACCTGGTGCATAGAAGATTGAGTGGGAATTTGATAGAACACAGAAGGATCAACTTTATTAGTCATATCCATTTACGAGTATTAGGAATTTGCTGTGGTATGTTGGTTGGGTACAGCATACAGCAAAATTCAACAACATTTAACAATGATAAAAAATATAGGCAAGGCAAGGCACGTCTATTTGTATAGCACTTTTCAAACACAAGGCAGTTCCAAAGTGCTTTATATAAAACATGATATAAAAATCAAACATCAAATATAGAATTATATTAAAAAGTTAGAAGCTAAAGGGAATAAAATGTGCATAAATATATAAATGCCAGCATGTATCTACAATGTAAACAGCGTTATAAACAGTGGTTTGAAGTATTTCCAGTACAGTGCAGTGCAGTGATGGGGCTAATAGATACAGGATGGGTGGGGGAGGCTAACTAGAATGGTTGAATGGATAAATTGCCTGGGGAAAGAAACTTTAAAATGATGTGACAGGAGGAAATCTGCAGATGCTGGAAATTCAAGCAACACACACAAAAAATGCTGGTGAACGCGGCAGGCCAGGCAGCATCTATAGGAAGAAGCACAGTCGAAGTTTCAGGCCGAGACCCTTCGTCAGGACTAACTGAAAGAAGAGATAGTAAGAGATTCGAAAGTGGGAGGGGGAGGGGGAGGGATGGAGCTAAGAGCTGGAAAGTTGTTTGGCAAAAGGGATACAAGGCTGGAGAAGGGAGAGGATTATGGGACGGGAGGCCTAGGGAGAAAGAAAGGGGGAGGGGGGAATCCCAGAGGATGGGCAAGGAGTTATAGTGAGAGGCTCAGAGGGAGAAAAAAGAGAAGGAAAAAAAGAGGGGGGTGAAAGAAAAATAAATAGATAGATAGATAAATAAATAAATAACAGATGGGGTACGAAGGGAGTTTGGGGCATTAACAGAAGTTAGAGAAGTCAATGTTCATGCCATCAGGTTGGAGGCTACCCAGACGGAATATAAGGTGTTGTTCCTCCAACCTGAGTGTGGCTTCATCTTTGCAGTAGAGGAGGCCGTGGATAGACATATCAGAATGGGAATGGGATGCGGAATTAAAATGTGTGGCCACTGGGAGATTCTGCTTTCTCTGGCAGACAGAGCGTAGGTGTTCAGTGAAATGATCTCCCGGTCTGCGTTGGGTCTCGCCAGTATATAGAAAGCCACATCGGGAGCACCAGACGCAGTACATCATCCCAGCCGACTCACAGGTGAAGTGTCGCCTCACCTGGAAGGACTGTCTGGGGCCCTGAATAGTCGTAAGGGAGGAAGTGTAAGGGCATGTGTAGCACTTGTTCCGCTTACAAGAAAATGTGCCAGGAGGGAGATCAGTGGGGAGGGATGGGGGGGACGAATGGACAAGGGAGTCACGTAGGGAGTGATCCCTGCAGAAAGCAGAAAGAGCAGGGGAGGGAAAGATGTGCTTAGTGGTGGGATCCCATTGGAGGTGGCGGAAGTTGTGGAGAATTATATGTTGGACCTGGAGGCTGGTGGGGTGGTAGGTGAAGACAAGGGGAACCTTATTCCTAGTGGGGTGGTGGGAGGATAGGGTGAGAGCAAATGTGCGTGAGATGGGGAAGATGCGTTTGAGAGCAGAGTTGATAGTGGAGGAAGGGAAGCCCCTTTCTTTAAAAAAGGAGGACATCTCCTTCATCTTGGAATGAAAAGCCTTGTCCTGAGAGCAGATGCGGCGGAGATGGAGGAATTGTGAGAAGGGGATGGCATTTTTGCAAGAGACAGGGTGGGAAGAGGAATAGTCCAGGTAGCTGTGAGAGCCCGTAGGCTTATAGTAGATATCAGTGGATAAGCTGTCTCCAGAGACAGAGACAGAAAGATCAAGAAAGGGGAGGGAGGTGTCCGAAATGGGCCAAGTAAACTTGAAGGCAGGGTGATAGTTGGAGGCAAAGTTAATGAAGTCAACAAGCTCAGCATGCGTGCAGGAAGCAGCGCCAATGCAGTCGTCGGTGTAGCGAAGGAAAAGTGGGGGATGGATAACAGAATAGGTTTGGAACATAGATTGTTCCACAAAGCCAACAAAAAGGCAGGCATAGCTGGGACCCATACGGGTGTCCATAGCTACAGCTTTAGCTTGGAGGAGGTGGGAGGAGCCAAAGGAGAAATTATTGAGAGTAAGGACTAATTCTGCTAGACGGAGGAGAGTGGTGGTAGAGGGGAACTGGTTAGGTCTGGAATCCAAAAAGAAGCTGAGAGCTTTGAAATCTTCCTGGTGAGGGATGGAGGTACAGGTGCCCCCCCCCCCCCCAGCTTTTCGAACGTTCGCTTTACGAAACCTCACTGTTACGAAAGACCTACATTAGTACCCTGTTTTCGCTTTCAGAAGGTGTTTTCACTGTTACGAAAAAAAGCAGCGCGCAATAAAAAATCAGCAACCACTCTCCCCCGGATTCAGAACGGCATTCTCACCAGCTTTGCTTAAACACGTGCCTGTGAGCAGCCGTTAGCAAGATGAGTTCTATGGTATTGGAAAAGCCTAAAAGAGCTCGTAAAGGTGTTACACCTAGCATAAAACTAGACATAATTAAGCGATTTGATCGTGGTGAACGAAGTAAGGACAATGTGAGCTTGGCTTGTGGAAGTTGACGAAGATGATGTTGAAGAAGTTTTGGCATCCCATGACCAAGAACTGATAGATGAAGAGCTGATGCAATTGGAAGAGGAAAGGATAACAATCGAAACCGAATGCAGTAGCAAACTGAACGTGAAGCAACTGCGTGAGATTTTTGCTGCAATGATAAAGTACGACTTTAATTTTGAAAGGGTACGTCGGTTTAGGGGATATCTGCAAGATGGTTTGAGTCCTCACAAAAAACTGTATGATCTAAAAAAGCGCAAGGCTAAGCAGTCAAGCAAGCCTTCCACATCAGCCACAGCAGACAATGAACCTCGACCTTCGACATCGAGGCAGGCAGTCATAGGAGAAAATGAGCTGCCTGTCCTGATGGAAACAGATAACATCCCAGTGTCCCACCACCCCAACCCCCAGGCCGCGGACAGATACAGAATCGCGGAGAATGCAACGGTAGCCGGAAGGCACTCAGCACATCTTTAAGAAAAAAGCCATAATAAACAAGCTAATTAATTAGGCGCCGCCTGACACGTAATTGTCAGCCCAGATCAGAGGCGACGCAATCGGCAATTGCCTCTGATCTGGACCAACAATTACGTGCCGAGCGGCACCTAATTAATTAGCATGTTTATTTTGGCTTTTTTCTTAAAGATGTGCTGTGTGCCTCCCGGCTACCGCTGTACCCCTGCATGCTTTGCGGCGATGTATTAGTCAGCGGCCTGGAGGGTGGGGGCCACTGCACCACCCCAACCAGCGACAACTCAGCCTAACACACCATCATCAGTGTGCTCGGCACTGTCCCAATTCCGGTAAGTGATACTACACTGTACATACATTATTTCTACTTTATATAGGCTGTGTATTCTTACGTGTTATTTGGTATGATTTGGCAGCTTCATAGCTTAAAGGTTACTGGAGAGTGTTTTTGCCGACAGCGCTTGCGTGAGATTTTCGCTACGGAGATCTGTGTAAGCAATTGTTGTAGCGAAGTATTTCTACTTTATATGGGCTGTGTATTTGTCATATCATTTCTGCTTTTACTATATGTTACTGTTATTTTAGGTTTTATGTGTTACTTGGCATGATTTGGTAGGTTATTTTTGGGTCTGCGAATGCTCACAAAATTTTCCCATATAAATAAATGGTAATTGCTTCTTCGCTTTACGACATTTCGGCTTACGAACCGTTTCATAGGAATGCTCTACCTTCGGATGGCGGAGGAAACCTGTGTATAGGGACTGGACATCCATGGTGAAAGTACCACTTTAAGGGGAATAGTCAAAGCAGTCCCCTCTCTTTCACTTGACTCTCAGTCTCTTCATTTCAGTACATCACATAGTAATAGTGAAATGCTCCTGTTGCCAGATGTGGACAGGCAGGGAGACCTCCGGTGTCCCTGATGACTACACCTGCAAGAATAGCGTCCAGCTGCAGCTTCTAACAGACCCTGTTAAGGAGCAGATGCTGGTACTGGATGAACTCTGGATCATTCAGGAGGCTGAGGGTTCATAGAGGTAGTTACACTCCAGATGCAGGTCACCGACAGGAGAAGGAAAGGGGTTAAACTGCCAGTGCAGAGTACCCCTGTGGCTGTTCCCCTAACAACAGATACAGAAAACAACTCTGGATACTGTTGGGGGTGATGACTTAGCAGAACAGTCATGTCTCTGGAACTGAGTCTGGCTCTGTGGCTCAGAAGGAAAGCTGGGAGAAGAGGCGAGCTGCAGTGATAGGGGATTTGTTGGCTAGGGGAATGGAAAGGAGATTCTGTGGATGATAATGAGATTCCTGGATGGCATGTTGCCTCCCGGCAGCCAAGGTCAGCAGCATCTTGGCTGGAGTCCTCAGTGTTCGGAAGTGGGAGGGTGAGCAGCCAGAGGTCGTGGTCCACGTTGATACCAATGATATGTTAGGAGAGGTGACGAGATCCTGCAAAGTGAGTTCAGGGAGTGAGATGCTAAGTAAAAGGACAAGACCTCCAGAGCTGTGACCTCAGGACTGCCACCCATGCTACATGCTAGTGAGGCCAGGAACAGGAAGATCATACAGTGTAACATGTGGCTAAGGACATGGTGTAGACAGGAGGGCTTCAGATCTTTAGATCATTGGACTCTTCCAGGGAAGGTGGGACCTGCACAGAGGGACAGTTTCCACCTGAACTGGAAGAGGACTAATATCTTTGAGGGAAGGTTTGCTAGTGCTGCAAAGGGGTGGGGGGTAAAACTAGAGTTGCAGGGGGATGGGAATCAGAGCACCAGACAGTCAGTGAAGTGGTTGTGGAGAAAGATATTGTTAAGCCAACATGCAAAGTCAGGAATCAAAAGGTCGAGCATGGTGGGACAAATATGCTGAGGGGCGTATATTTCAATGCAACGTCTTGTACAAAAGGTAGATGAGCTTAGGACATAGATCAGTATGTGGAATTATGACATCGTAGCCATTAATGAAACTTGGTTGCAGGAGGGCAGGAGGCTTTTGGGACTGGCGGTTCAATATTCCGGGGTTCCATCGTTTTAAATGCAACAAGTGTGGAAGGGATTAAAGGAGAAGGGTCACATGTGGTCACTAGTCAGAGAAACTGTCATGGTAATGTTCAGTCAGGACACAATGGAGATCATCTGGTGAGGCTTTATGAGTAGAACTGAGAAATAAGAAAGGTATGACCACATTAATGGGATTATATTATAGACTACCTAAGAGTCTGCTAAATTTAGAGGAACAAATTTGTAGAGAGATCACAGACTCTTGCAAGAAACATAAGGTTGGGATAATAGGTGATTTTAACTTTCCAGATATTGACTGAGGTTCCCATACTGTAAAAGGGCTGAAAGGGAAAGAGTTTATCAGGAAAGTTTCCTCCATGGTAGGCTTATTCAGAAAGTCAGAAGGCATGGGATCCAGGGAAGTTTGGCCAGGTGGATTCAAAATTGGCTTGCCTGCAGAAGGCAGAGGGTCGTGGTGGAGGGAGTACATTCAGATTGGAGGATTGTGACTAGTGGTGTCCCACAAGGATCCGTTCTGAGACCTCTACTTTTCGTGATTTTTATTAACGACCTGAATGTTCGGGTAGAAGGGTGAGTTGGCAAGTTTGCAGATGACACAAAGGTTGGTGATGTTGTAGATAGGGTAGAGGACTGCCAAAGATTGCAGCGAGACATTGATAGGATGCAGAAGTGGGCTGAGAAGTGGCAGATGGAGTTCAACCCCGAGAAGTGTGAGGTGGTACACTTTGGAAGGACAAACTCCAAGGCAGAGTACAAAGTAAATGGCAGGAAACTTGGTAGTGTGGAGAAGCAGAGAGATCTGGGGGTACATGTCCACAGATCCCTGAAAGTTGCCTCACAGGTGGATAGGGTAGTTAAGAAAGCTTATGGGGTGTTAGCTTTCATAAGTCGAGGAATAGAGTTTAAGAGTCGCGATGTAATGACGCAGCTCTATTAAACTCTGGTTAGGCCACACTTGGAGTACTGTCAACAGGAATTCTGCAGATGCTGGAAATTCAAGCAACACACATCAAAGTTGCTGGTGAACGCAGCAGGCCAGGCAGCATCTCTAGGAAGAGGTACAGTTGACGTTTCAGGCCGAGACCCTTCGTCAGGACTAACTGAAGGAAGAGTGAGTAAGGGATTTGAAAGTTGGAGGGGGAGGGGGAGATCCAAAATGATAGGAGAAGACAGGAGGGGGAGGGATGGAGCCAAGAGCTGGACAGGTGATTGGCAAAAGGGGATACGAGAGGATCATGGGACAGGAGGTCCGGGAAGAAAAACAAGGGGGGGGGACCCAGAGGATGGGCAAGAGGTATATTCAGAGGGACAGAGGGAGAAAAAGGAGAGTGAGAGAAAGAATATGTGCATAAAAATAAGTAACAGATGGAGTACGAGGGGGAGGTGGGGCCTAGCGGAAGTTAGAGAAGTCAATGTTCATGCCATCAGGTTGGAGGCTACCCAGACGGAATATAAGGTGTTGTTCCTCCAACCTGAGTGTGGCTTCATCTTTACAGTAGAGGAGGCCGTGGATAGACATGTCAGAATGGGAATGGGATGTGGAATTAAAATGTGTGGCCACTGGGAGATCCTGCTTTCTCTGGCGGACAGAGCGTAGATGTTCAGCAAAGCGGTCTCCCAGTCTGCGTCGGGTCTCGCCAATATATAAAAGGCCACATCGGGAGCACCGGACGCAGTATATCACCCCCGTCGACTCACAGGTGAAGTGTTGCCTCACCTGGAAGGACTGTTTGGGGCCCTGAATGGTGGTAAGGGAGGAAGTGTAAGGGCATGTGTAGCATTGTTCCGCTTACACGGATAAGTGCCAGGAGGGAGATCAGTGGGGATGGATGGGGGGGACGAATGGACAAGGGAGTTGTGTAGGGAGCGATCCCTGCGGAATGCAGAGAGAGGGGGGGAGGGAAAGATGTGCTAAGTGGTGGGATCCCGTTGGAGGTGGCGGAAGTTACGGAGAATAATATGTTGGACCCGGAGGCTGGTGGGGTGGTAGGTGAGGAGCAGGGGAACCCTATTCCTAGTGGGGTGGCGGGAGGATGGAGTGAGAGCAGATGTACGTGAAATGGGGGAGATGAGTTTAAGAGCAGAGTTGATAGTGGAGGAAGGGAAGCCCCTTTCTTTAAAAAATGAAGACATCTCCCTCGTCCTAGAATGAAAAGCCTCATCCTGAGAGCAGATGCGGCGGAGACGGAGGAATTGCGAGAAGGGGATGGCGTTTTTGCAAGAGACAGGGTGAGAAGAGGAATAGTCCAGATAGCTGTGAGAGTCAGTAGGCTTATAGTAGACATCAGTGGATAAGCTGTCTCCAGAGACAGAGACAGAAAGATCTAGAAAGGGGAGGGAGGTGTCGGAAATGGACCAGGTAAACTTGAGGGTAGGGTGAAAGTTGGAGGCAAAGTTAATAAAGTCAACGAGTTCTGCATGCGTGCAGGAAGCAGCGCCAATGCAGTGGTCGATGTAGCGAAGGAAAAGTGGGGGACAGATACCAGAATAGGCACGGAACATAGATTGTTCCACAAACCCAACAAAAAAGCAGGCATAGCTAGGACCCATACGGGTGCCCATAGCTACACCTTTAGTTTGGAGGAAGTGGGAGGAGCCAAGGGAGAAATTATTAAGAGTAAGGACTAATTCCGCTAGACGGAGCAGAGTGGTGGTAGAGAGGAACTGATTAGGTCTGGAATCCAAAAAGAAGCGTAGAGCTTTGAGACCTTCCTGATGGGGGATGAAAGTATATAAGGACTGGACATCCTTACTCACTCTTCCTTCAGTTAGTCTTGACGAAGGGTCTCGGCCTGAAACGTCGACTGTTCCTCTTCCTAGAGATGCTGCCTGGCCTGCTGCGTTCACCAGCAACTTTGATGTGTGTTACTTGGAGTACTGTGTCCAGTTCTGGTCGCCTAACTATAGGAAGGATGTAGAAGCATTGGAAAGAGTACAGAGGGGATTTACCAGGATGCTGCCTGGTTTAGAGAGTATGCATTATGATCAGAGATTAAGGGAGATAGGGCTTTACTCTTTGGAGAGAAGGAGGATGAAAGGAGACATGATAGAGGTGTACAAAATAATAAGAGGAATAGATAGAGTGGATAACCAGTGCCTCTTCCCCAGGGCACCACTGCTCAATACAAAAGGACATGGCTTTAAGGTAAGGGGTGGGAAGTTCAAGGGGGATATTAGAGGAAGGTTTTTTACTCAGAGAGTGGTTGGTGCGTGGAATGCACTGCCTGAGTCAGTGGTGGAGGCAGATACACTAGTGAAGTTTATGAGACTACTAGACAGGTATATGGAGGAATTTAAGGTGGGGGGGTTAAATGGGAGGCAGGGTTTGAGGGTCAGCAAAATATAAAGGGCCTGTACTGTGCTGTACTATTCTATGTTCTATGTTTTTATGTTTTAATCAGGTCCTAGAAGTCCCAACTAGAAAGAGTGCAATACTAGATCTGCTATTAGGGAATGAAGCAGCAGGTAACTGAAGTTTGTGTAGGGGAATACTTTGCATCTAGTGATCATAATGCCATTAGATTCAAGATAGCTTTAGGAAAGGATAGGTCTGGTCCGCGGGTGAGATTCCAAATTGGAGAAAGGCCAACTTTGATGGTGCCAGAAAGGATCTGGCAAGTGTGAATTGGGACAGGCTGTTTTCTGGCAAATGTGTCTTGGCAAGTGGGAGACCTCCAAAAGAGGAATTTTGAAAGTAAAGAGTTTATATGGTCCTGTCAAAATAAAAGGCAAGGATACAAGTTTGGCGAACCTTGGTTTTTGAGAGATATTAGAGTTAAGATAAAGGAGGTGCATAGCAGGTATAGGCAGGAAGGAACAAATGAGGGACTTGA
Organism: Mobula birostris; assembly: GCF_030028105.1. Classification (NCBI taxonomy): domain Eukaryota; kingdom Metazoa; phylum Chordata; class Chondrichthyes; order Myliobatiformes; family Myliobatidae; genus Mobula; species Mobula birostris. Next base: position 10,833,865 of record NC_092387.1, on the reverse strand, counting down.
GGAGTATAAGAAATGCAAGAGAACACTTAAGAAACATACATAGAAACATACATAGAAAATTGGTGCAGGAGTAGGCCATTCGGCCCTTCGAGCCTGCACTGCCATTTATTATGATCATGGCTGATCATCCAACTCAGAACCCCGCCCCAGCCTTCCCTCCATACCCCCTGACCCCCGTAGCCACAAGGGCCATATCTAACTCCCTCTTGAATATAGCCAATGTACTGGCCTCAACTGTTTCCTGTGGCAGAGAATTCCACAGATTCACCACTCTCTGTGTGAAGAAGTTTTTCCTAATCTCAGTCCTAAAAGGCTTCCCCTCTATCCTCAAACTGTGGCCCCTCGTTCTGGACTTCCCCAACATCGGGAACAATCTTCCTGCATCTAGCCTGTCCAATCCCTTTAGGATCTTATACGTTTCAATCCGATCCCCCCTCAATCTTCTAAATTCCAACGAGTACAAGCCCAGTTCATCCAGTCTTTCTTCATATGAAAGTCCTGCAATCCCAGGAATCAATCTGGTGAACCTTCTTTGTACTCCCTCTATGGCAAGGATGTCTTTCCTCAGATTAGGGGACCAAAACTGCACACAATACTCCAGGTGTGGTCTCACCAAGGCCTTGTACAACTGCGGTAGTACCTCCCTGCTCCTGTACTCGAATCCTCTCGCTATAAATGCCAGCATACCATTTGCCTTTTTCACCGCCTGCTGTACCTGCATGCCCACTTTCAATGACTGATGTATAATGACACCCAGGTCTCGTTGCACCTCCCCTTTTCCTAATCGGCCACCATTCACATAATAATCTGTTTTCCTATTTTTGCCACCAAAGTGGATAACTTCACATTTATCCATATTAAATTGCATCTGCCATGAATTTGCCCACTCACCCAACCTATCCAAGTCACCCTGCATCCTCTTAGCATCCTCCTCACAGCTAACACTGCCACCCAGCTTCGTGTCATCCGCAAACTTGGAGATGCTGCATTTAATTCCCTCATCCAATTCATTAATATATATTGTAAACAACTGAGGTCCCAGCACTGAGCCTTGCGGTACCCCACTAGTCACCGCCTGCCATTCTGAAAAGGTCCCGTTTATTCCCACTCTTTGTTTCCTGTCTGCTAACCAACTCTCCACCCACACCAATACCTTACCCGCAATACCGTGTGCTTTAAGTTTGCACACTAATCTCCTGTGTGGGACCTTGTCAAAAGCCTTCTGAAAATCCAAATATACCACATCCACTGGTTCTCCCCTATCCACTCTACTAGTTATATCCTCAAAAAATTCTATGAGATTCGTCAGACATGATTTTCCTTTCACTAATCCATGCTGACTTTGTCCGATCATTTCACCGCTTTCCAAATGTGCTGTTATCACATCCTTGATAACTGACTCCAGCAGTTTCCCCACCACCGACGTTAGGCTAACCGGTCTATAATTCCCCGGTTTCTCTCTCCCTCCTTTTTTAAAAAGTGGAGTTACATTAGCCACCCTCCAATCCTCAGGAACTAGTCCAGAATCTAACGAGTTTTGAAAAATTATCACTAATGCATCCACTATTTCTTGGGCTACTTCCTTAAGCACCCTGGGATGCAGACCATCTGGCCCTGGGGATTTATCTGCCTTCAATCCCTTCAATTTACCTAACACCACTTCCCTACTAACATGTATTTCGCTCAGTTCCTCCATCTCACTGGACCCTCTGTCCCCTACTATTTCTGGAAGATTATTTATGTCCTCCTTAGTGAAGACAGAACCAAAGTAATTATTCAATTGGTCTGCCATGTCCTTGCTCCCCATAATCAATTCACCTGTTTCTGTCTGCAGGGGACCTACATTTGAAGGAAATTAAGAGGGCAAAAAGAAGGCTTGAGGTGCTCTGGCAGACAAGGTGAAGGAGAATCCTAATGTCTACTACTGATATTGTCACATGACCGGCAACAATGAATATAGAATTGAGTCAGGTTTTATAAAAACAAACAAACTTTTATTAAACGCTGCTCAAAAATAGCAAAATGCATTTAAACGACTAACGTAACCGGAAGTTAACTGTGCTATATGGCAACTCTGGAACAGCTCTTGAAAGGGTAAATGCAAAAACAGTTCTTAAAGTGGTAAATTCAAACACAGTTCTTAGAATGGTAAATTCGAAAGTCCAAGAGGTTTATACAGTCAATTAGGAGCGACTTTCCTGAAGTAAAGAATTCCTCGAAGACGTGACGTTACTGCTGATCCCAGCCAGAACCTGCCTTGTCCGCAGGATTCACAGCAACGGAAATAAAACGGTTTAAAGGAACTGACCTTTTCCTCTGGAGAATAGACAGTGCACAATCCTTCCTGCTTTAGCAGAGGATATCTCCAAACTGCAGGTCACTATTTCTTGAGCGAGGATTCAATAAAGGTCGATCCTCTCCAAAACCGCCAAACGATATCAGCTTTACCCGACTCAGCGAATTCCTGTACCTTGATAAGGTCTTCACTCTCCAATACTACTTACGATAGAAAGTAGAGCTCCTCTTTAAAGCGAAACTACATCATAAGATGAATACGCAGCAATACGGAGTAACTAGCACAAAATTAAACTGAAAACTAATTGCGTCACACCGGGGTCTCCTTTATATACCTGAGAACAGGTCATCATGTGACCTCACCAGCGGGAAAATTACATCGTGTGACCTCCGCAAGACCATTACATCATGCTCATAAGATACTCAATTACATCATGATCATAAGACAGTCACAAGACATCCATGAGGTATGTAAGAATATATTAAGAGCAAATGGCTAGCAAAGGACAAAATTGGTCCTCTGGGAGATTAGAGTGAAAATCTATTCATGGAGCTGAATGAGCTGGGAATCCTTAAGTGGATTTTTTTGCATCAGTATTTACTCGGCAGATGGATGTATATTCTATAGACGTGAGGTAATGCAGCAGCGAGGTCATGGACTGATTGTAGTGATTACAGATGAGGAGTTGTTGGTTGTCTTGAGGAAAATTAGGATGGATAAATCTCCAGGATCTGACAAGCTGCTCCCTCAAACCCTGTGGGAGACTAGTGCAGAAATTGCAGGGGCCCTAGCAGAGATATTTACAATATCCTTGGCCACTGGTGAGCTGCCAGAGGATTGGAGGATAGCCATCGGCTTTGCAGAAGAAGCCAAGGAGTGGTAGTAGATGGTCTCCTTGCTGACTTGAGGCCTGTGACTAGTGGAGTGTTGCAGGGGTCGGTGCTGGGTCATCTATATCAGTGATCTGGATGATGATGTAGTTAACTAGATCAGCAGATTTGTGGGTGTCACCAAGAATGGGAATGCTTTGGACAGCAAGGAAGACTATCACAGCTTGCAGCAGGATTTGGACCAGCTGGAAAAATAGGCTGAAAAATGGCAGATGGAATTGAGTGTAGACAAGTGAGAGGCGTTGCGCTTTGACAGGACCAACCAGGGTAAGTCTTACATGGTGAGCAGCAGGGCACCGAGGAATGCAGAAGAACAGAGGGATCTGGGAATACAAATCCATAATTCCTTGAAAGTGGTAGATAAGGTCAGAAAGAAAGCTTTGTCACTTTGACTTTCATAAACTGATGTATTGAGTACAGGAGTTGGGATGTTATATTGAAATTGTATAAAATGTTGGTAAGGCCTAATTTTTTTTTTAGATTATGAAGACACACAGTCCTCTTTTATTGTCATTTAGTAATGCATGCATTAAGAAATGATACAATATTTACTCCAGTGTGATTTCACAAAACACAGGACAGACCAAGACTGAAAAAACTAGCAAAATCACATAATTATAACATATAGTTACAACAGAGCAACAATACCATAACTTGATGAAGAAGTCCATGAGCACAGTAAAAGTTCAAAGTCTCTCAAATGTCCCACATCTCACGCAGACGGGAGAAGGAAAAAAAACTCTCCCTGCCATGCCCGACCACAGTCCGACTCTGAGACATCCGAAAACTTCGAGTTCTGATCAGCTCTCCAACACCGAGTACTGAGTGCCATCTCTATCCGAGCAATTCGACCTCCTTCTCAGTCACCAACAGCAGGCAAAGCCGGGGATTTTAAGGCCTTCCCTCCGAAAGATTCCCGACTGCGCAGTAACGACAGCAGCGAACGAGCGTTTCAAAAATTTTTCCAGATGTTCCTCTGTGCTTTCACGTCCCTCTCCATCAAATCAGAATTGTCCACAGCCCCTATTTAACGGAAATGATATCATTTTTCACCGGAGGACTGTGCACGCACGGCGCACTGCTTACTCTCCTCCTGCCATTTGGAGTATTGTGTGCAGTTTTGCTCACCTACCTACAGGAAAGATTTAAACAACATTGAAAGAGTGGAGAGAAAATTTACAAGGACATTGCCAGGACTGGAGGAGGACCTGAGTTACAAGGAAAGGTTGACTAGGTTAGGACTGTATTCTTTAGAATGTAGAAGATTGAGGGGAGATTTGATAGAGGTATACAAAATTATGAGGGGTATAGAAAGGGTAAATGCAAATAGAGTTTTCCCACTGAGGTTCTGGGTTAAGGGTGAAAGATGAAAAGTTTAAGAGGAACATGAGGGAAAACTTCACTCAGAGAGTTGTGAGAGTGTGGAATGAGCAGCCAGCGCATATGGGTGCACACAAGATAGATTTCAATGTTTAAGAGGTAAGTACGTGACTAGTAGGGCTATGGATGACTATGGTCTGGTTGCAGATTGATGATACTAGGCAGTTTAAATGGTTCGGCATGGGCTAGATGGGCTGAAGGGCCTGTTTCTGTGCTGTACTTCTCTATGACTTTTTGACTTTAATGATTATGTACTGCCTCTATGAGGTGTGTGTGTTTTTTAACAAACATTAAAAACAAGACTGTAACAAACAGAAGCAGTAACCCATTCAGCTTCTTGTGCTTGCTTCACTAGTCAATGGGATCATGGCTCATCATATACCTTAGCACCACCTTCTGCACAAAATCCACTGATGTTTTTACCATCCAAAAATTTGTAAATCTCTGTCTTGAATATAATTAGTGGTGCCTACTCCCCTACCCTCTTGGGTAGAGAATTCCTGAAGTTCACTCCCCTCTGCTCTATATGAAAAATGCCATGTTCTAAACACCCTACCATTAGGAGTTTGAGGAGGTTTGGTACCAAAGACTCTAGCATGCATCGTGGAGAGTGTTCTGACTGGTGGCATCACCGTATGGTATGGAGGGAGGGGCCACTGCACAGGATCAGAAGGCTGTAAACTCAGCCAGCTCCATCAAGAACACAAGCTCCCCAGCATCAAAGACATCTTCAAAAGGCAATGCCTCAAAAAGGTTCCATCCATCTCCAAATTCCTATCACCCAGGACATGCCTTCTTCTCATTGCTATCATCAAGGAGGTGGTTCAGGAGCCTGAAGACACACACACTCAGCATTTTTGGAACAGCTTCTTCCCCTCTGCAATCAGATTTCTGAACCAATCCATGAAGACTACCTTTATACGACAATTCCAGTCAATATGGCACCATCAAACAACAGCTGCTCAGGTGACGTCTTTCAGATAGCCAATCTCTTCACTTCATTCACTTTTTCTATACCTTCTGCTTGCTCTTTTTGTCTTGATTGTGTTTCAGAGCCTGTGACATGCAATTTTGAGATTGATAGAATGATCCGGTGCTCTGCTGTCCCTGGAGAGGACTGGAGGCCGTAGCTCAACGGCAGTTGGTAGCCATGTCGGCAACGTCGGAAGTCCGGAGATCGGCGGTGTGACAGTCACTCATCGTGGAAGGACTGAGTTTAAATGGCTGCTCTCCTTGGTCCTCGTGGGAGGATGTTTTTGAAATTGCTCTCCTTCAGTTTTCTGTGCTTTCTTTCTTGTTACCGATTGGTGGGTTGGGGTTGTGGGTGGGCGATGTGTTGGTTTTTGCACGAGGGAGGGGTTGGGAATATAGGGTCTGATGTTGGTTTTCCTGTGTGGGTGATCTGTTAATTTTTGTGAGTGGGAGAGGGGATTGAGAGTTTGGTGCTGTTGTTTTTTTTTGTGAGGGAGAGGGGTTGGGGTTTGATGTTATCACTGTTTGTTTTAGCAAGGGAAGGGGTTAGGGATTTGGGGTTTTTGATGTTCCGGCAGCCGTTTTTCGCATGAGTTTTTGTGAGGGGGAGAGGGTGGGGGCTTGGGGTTTGCGAGTTTTGTTTCTTTTTCCATTTCATGTGGGGAGGGGGGTTGATGAATTTTCTTTCAACGACACCCCTGGTTTTTCTGTATTTCATGACAATCTGGAGAAGACGAATATCAGAGTTGTATTATACATGCATACTTTGACAATAAAGTTAACCTTTGAACTACTTATTTAAGTTTATATACCTATATTTCAAAGTTCAAAGTTCAAAGTAAATTTATTATCAGAGTCCATACATGTCACCACATACAACCCTGAGATTCTTTTTCTGCGGTCATCTCTAGCAAATCTATAAAACAGTAAATGTATGCTGTAAACATCAGGAACTATAAACTGTGCAAATGCAGATATAAATAAAAAGCAATAAATGACATGAAATAGCAATATAACAGAGTCCTTAAATTAGTGTAGCTTTCCCCATTTGTTCAAGAGCCTGATGGTTGAGGGGTAATAACTATTCCTGAACCTGGTGGTGTGAGTCCTGAACACCCGCACCCACATCTCCTCCATTTCCCGCACTTCGGCTCTCACCCCATCCTCCCGCCACCACAACAGGGACAGAGTTCCCCTTGTCCTCACCTACCACCCCACCAGCCTCCGGATCCAGCACATTATCCTCTGCAACTTCCGCCACCTTCAACAGGACCCCACCACTAAGCACATCTTTCCCTCTCCACCCCTCTCCGCCTTCCGCAGGGATCGGCCCCTCCGCGGCTCCCTGGTCCACACGTCCATCCCCACCGATCTCCCACCTGGCACTTATCCCTGTAAGCGCAAGTACTACACCTGACTCTACAACTCCTCTCTTGCCACCATTCAGGGCCCCAAATAGTGCTTCCAAATGAGGCAACACTTCACTCATGAATCTGTTGGGGTCATCTATTGCATTTGGTGCTCCCGGTGCGGCCTCCTCTGCATCAGTGAAACCCGACGCAGATTGGGGGACCGCTTCGTCAAGCACCTCTGCTCCGTCTGCCAAAACAGACAGGATCTCCCAGTAGCCACCCACTTCAACTCTGCTTCCCACTTCCATTCAGATATGTCCATACATGGCCTCCTCTACTGCCATGATGAGGCTAAACTCAGGTTGGAGGAGCAACACCTCATATACCGTCTAGGTAGTCTCCAGCCCCTTGGTATGAACATAGAATTCTCCAACTTCCAGTAATTCCCTCCCCCCTCCCTTCCTCTATCCCTATATCACTCTGCCCCCTCCCCCAGCTGCCTATCACCTCCCTCATGGTTCTGCCTCCTTCTACTACCCATTGTGTTTTCCCTTATTCTTTCTTCACCTTTCCTGCCTATCACCTCCCTGCTTCCCTTCCCCCACCCCTTTATCTTTCCCCTTACTGGTTGTTCACCTGGAACCTACCAGCCTTCTCCTTCCCATCCTCCCCCCACCTTCTTTATAGGACCTCTGCCCCTTCCCTCTACAGTCCTGACGAAGGGTTCCGGCCCGAAACGTCGACCGATCTTTTCCACGGATGCTGCCCGACCTGCTGAGTTCCTCCAGCGTGTTGTGAGTGTTGGTGTGAGTCCTGAGGCACCCATACTTTGCACCTGATGGCAACAGTGAGAAAAGAGCATTGCCTGGGTGGTGAGGATCTTTGATGATGGATGCTGCTTTTTTACGGCAACATTTCATGTAGATGTGCCCAACAGTTGGGAGGGCTTTACTCATGATGTACTGGGCCGAATCCACTACTTTTAGTAGGATTTTCCGCCCAAAGGCGATGGTGTTTCCATACCAGGCTGTAATGCAGCCAGTCACCACAGATCCATAGAAGTTTACCAAGGTTTTCAATAACATGCCAAATCTTTGCAGACTCCTGGGGAAGTAGAGGTTCTGTCGTGCTTTCTTCACAATGATATTTATATAATGGGTCCAGGACAGGTCCTCTGAGATAGTGACACCCGAGAATTGAAAGTTACTGACCCTCTCCACCTCTGATGCTCGGATGATTACTGGCTCGTGCTATGTCAGCAATACAAAGAGGGAGTACAGAGAAGGTTCACCAGATTGATTCCTGGGATGGCAAGACTTTCATATGAAGAAAGACTGGATGAACTGGGCTTGTACTCGTTGGAATTTAGAAGATTGAGGGGGGATCTGATTGAAACGTATAAGATCCTAAAGGGATTAGACAGGCTAGATGCAGGAAGATTGTTCCCGATGTTGGGGAAGTCCAGAACAAGGGGTCACAGTTTGAGGATAAAGGGGAAGCCTTTTAGGACCGAGATTAGGAAAAACTTCTTCACACAGAGAGCGGTGAATCTGTGGAATTCTCTGCCACAGGAAACAGTTGAGGCCAGTTCATTGGCTATATTTAAGAGGGAGTTAGATATGGCCCTTGTGGCTACGGGGGTCAGGGGGTATGGAGGGAAGGCTGGGGCGGGGTTCTGAGTTGGATGATCAGCCATGATCATAATAAATGGCGGTGCAGGCTCGAAGGGCCGAAGGGCCTACTCCTGCACCTATTTTCTATGTTTAAAAAGCCTGATTCTGAATCTGAGTCTGGGAGAAAACATTAGCCCTGATCCTATCCCATCAAAGCCAGTAACAGTCAGATTTCTCACAGGATTAACGAACACCCATCCCTGGAATCAAATAACCCGGGGTAGGGCAGTAACAGAACATCTTTTATTGAAGGTTGTAACTCTGCATGCATCAATGTATCAAGAGTCGTATAATGTAATACAGGTGGACTTGGGGTAAGGAGAGGCACAAGGACCCTCAAGATTATCTAAAGTATATACTTCAATGGATCAATTTACTGAATTTTGTGTAGCTTTGTATTGCTGCCACTTAGAAACTAGATTGTGCTTATTCCCATGTATCTTGTGGTTACAAGTAAATGCTGTTGTAACTTGGTATTTCAGTGCCTGGGGCATGAAAGAAATTAGTGTTCCGTTCTGTTTCCCCAGTTAGAGCCTCAAAAAGCTGCGAAAGTAATGTTGTGTCAGATTGCACGGCCCTGAACACATGAAGCAGTAGCTTTGTAAGTCTAATGTGACGAATTCTGCTTTTCTCTGAACACTCTTCTCTGTGACAGTGAAGTTGAAGTGCCCTTGTCAGGGGATTATTAAAATCAAGAAAACAGCTTCCCAACCCGGTGTAATATGAGCTCTGCTATAAAAGCCATTTATTAGCTAAAACACTGTAAATGTGTTTATATTGGCAATGATTTCCAGGACTGGATTAACAATGCCTGATCATCTTTATATGCAAAGGTTTAGTACAGCACAGTCAGAAAAATAACTCCTTTCTCTCTTACCTCCGAATATATTCCTCTCTTATAAAAGGCTCTAATTGTACCAGTACAGAAAAGCTTTATTCATATCGGCAAAAAATCCTCTAGCAGGATAAAATCTTGCAAGTATGTAAAAGAAACTCTGCGTACAACGCAGAGTCACAATGTCTCAAGCATGGGAGGGCAATGAAGGTAACTGCAGTACTTGTGGAAAGTTTGGTGAAAGAATTGGTGACTGAGAAAGTGGTGCCTGAAATGCAATCCATGAAATCCAGTCACAATGCTAAGAAATATTAACTTAGAAGAAACGAGTGAAATGTTTGCCATGATAACCAATTTCTTCAAAGGAATCACCGGTTATTTTTATTTGTGCTAAGATGTATATTGCAGAAAATACAAGGCAGTTTAGACACAGCAGCAGGCAAGAGAGCTCTGCTCAGAGTCACACTATGACCTGATTATTATTTAGATTATGAAAACACTCAGTCCTCGTTTATCGTCATTTAGAAATGCATGCATGCATTAAGAAATGATACAATGTTCCTCCAGAGTGATATCACAGAAAAACAGGACAAACCAAAGACTAACACTGACAGAATCACATAATTATAACATATAGTTACAGCAGTGCAAAGCAATACCATAATTTGATAAAGAACAGACCATGGGCACAGTAAAAAAGTCTCAAAGTCCTGACTCAATTGACTCCCGAGTCCCCAGTAGCAGGTGGCAAAGGGAGAAACTCCCTGCCATAAACCTCCAGGCACCAACAACTGCCGATGCATTGGAAGCACCCGATCACAGCCAACTCTGGGTCCGTCCATCCGAAAACTTTGAGCCTCCGATCAGCCCCTCCAATACAGCCTCCCGAGCGCCTTCGACCTCGTCCTGGCTGCCGAAACAAGCAAAGCCGAGGATTCGAGGCCTTCTCCTCCGGAGATTCCGGTTACCACACAGTAGCAACGGCAGCGAAGCGGGCATTTCAAAAGTTTCTCCAGATGTTCCTCCGTGCTCTCACGTTTGTCTCCATCAAATCAGAATTGTGCACGGTCCCCTACTTGACAAATTAACTAATTTGTTAACTAATTATCCCTATGGATTCCCAAAAATCTAAGTTCTGAAGGCAGATCTTTGAATTTGGATAAGTGCTGGAAAGCTGATAACCCGGAATTGTTGAATACATTGTTCAATTCTGAGGATGTGGGATTGGTGAGCTTTCATAGCAGGATTTGTCGACCTGGCCCTCTCTCCATCTACAGATGCTGCCTCCCTGACTGGGCTTTCCCACCGTTCTCCTTTGTTCTAATTTCCAGTAATTGGGGTTCTCCACATTTCCTACTGCTTTGTTTTCTCTCTACAATGACATGTAGGTAGATGATACTAAGGAAATTCCTCCCTGGCTGGTGGTAAACAAAACGGACAACAATTTTTCAAAGTCACAAGAGATTCTGCAGATGCTGGATATCTGGAGCAACACACACAAAATGCTGACGGAACTCAGCAAGTCAGACAGGATCTATGGAGGGGGATTAACATTCATCTTTTCAGGCCGAGTCCTGATAAAGGATCTCAGCCCAAAACACCAGCTGGTTATTACCTTCCATAGCTGCTGCAATTTTTAAAAATACAATATAACACTAGCTCAGAACCTTAGTGTCACTTTTGTCTTGGGGCACCACTGTACCTGGGGGCCACCCTATTTGCCCTGACAGTCACTCACACAGTGTGGAACTGGATGAGACACAGTCCCAGGTGAGTCCGTTGAGCTCTAGATTAGGCCAACAGATTTCAAAGTTAATAATCCCTTAGACTTCAAAGCCAAAATTTACGTAAATTTTACCTCAACTTGCCATATATGAGGAAGGGCATATGCCATTGGATATACAATAGATTCTGGTTCATTGGGCTGTTGATTAATCTGGGCAGTTGCTTATTTGGGACAATCCTAAAAATACAAAAAATAATCAAAAAAATTGCCGGGGTTCCCTTTGCTAGGTGGGGTACTATGCCAGTTAATTGGGGCAGGAGACTGTTGCCGAGCAGTTTGTAACTAGCGTCATTCGCATGCATTTGTGTAGCCGTTAGACACAACATCGAGCTTAGAACAAATTGTTTTTAAATAGCTAATTGGGGCAGCTGCTTAATTGGGACAAAGTGCTTTGGTTCTGATGTGCCCCAATTAACCAGACTCCACCATATTGGTCTAGTGAGGTAATCATCACGACACCTTTACTCCTGTTGAAACAATCAGCCATTATGCACATTAAAAATATGCAAATGCACACATTTTAGTGTTTGCATCTTAGAATTTCAATGACCTGGTTGGAAGTTATAAATTGGTTAGTTTTGTGCAAAGGATTGCAGCTTGAAGTCATCCTGCACAGAACACCAAATATATTTAGTGCTGGCCTTCAGTAGCAATAGACTCCACGAGATGATGATGAGAGATGGGGGAGGCAGACTGCAGTTGGACCGAGGTATATGAAATTCTGAGGAATATAGGACAAATATATATCAGAGGAGAGCAAAAGCAGATTGGATTGAATTGAATTGACTTTATTTCTTATATCCTTCACATATACTGTATGAGTAAAAATCTTTATGTTACATCTCTGTCTAAATGTTCAATCATAGTAATTTATAATAATTTAAAATAAATAAAACAGTCAATGTAACATATCTGATGGCCTGGTGGAAGAAGCTGTCCCAGAGCCTGTTGGTCCTGGCCTTTTTGCTGCGGTACCATTTCCCAGAGGGTAGCAGCTGGAATAGATTGTGGTTTGGGTGACTTGGGTCCCCAATGACCCTATTGGCCCTTTTTTCACACCTGTCTTTGTAAATGTCCTGAATCATGGGAAGTTCACATCTACAGATGTGCTGGGCTGTCCGCACCACTCTCTGCAGAGTCCTGCGATTAAGGGAGGTACAGTTCCCATATCAGGCAGGGATGCAGCCAGTCAGGATGCTCTCAACTGTGCTCCTGTAGAAAGTTCTTAGGATTTGGGGGCCCAAACCAAACTTCCTCAACCGTCTGAGGTGAAAGATGCGCTGTTGTGCCTTTATCACCACACAGCTGGTGTGTACAGACCACGAAGGTCCTCGGTGATGTGGATGCCGCGGAACTTAAAGCTGTTTACCCTCTCAACCGCAGATCCATTGATGTCAATAGGAGTTAGCCCATCTCCATTCCTCCTATAATCCACAACCAGCTCTTTTGTTTATGCAACATTGAGGGAGAGGTTGTTTCCTTGACACCACTGTGTCAGAGAGATGACTTCTTCCCTGTAGGTCACCTCATTCTAGTTTGAGATTCGGCCAATCAATATAGTGTCGTCAGCACATTGAAGGGGAGGGGTAACAGACTGAGATACCTAAGTGGAGAGTTCGGCCGTGTATGGGAACAACAATGCTTTTGGATGGAAAAACCTACAAGAAGTAGTGGATACAGCCCAGTCCATCACAGATAAAGCCACCTCCCCCCACCCCACGCCCCACCATGGAACACATTTACAAGAAGCACTGTTACTGAAAAGCAGCAGACATCATCAAGGACTCCCACTATCTACGTCATGCTCTCTTCTCGCTGCTGCCATCAGGAAGGAGATACAGGAGCCTCAAGTCTCGCACCACTAGGTTCAGGGACAGTTATCACCCCTCACCCATCAGGCTCTTGAACCAGAGGGGATAACTTTACTCACCACAACACTGAAGTGATTCCACAACCTATGGACTCACTTTTAAGGACTCTACAACTCATATTCTCAATATTTATTACTCTTTATTTATATTTTTCTCTCTTTTTTTTGTATTTGCACAGTTTGTTGTCTTTTGCACACTGGTTGTTTGTCCACACTTATGCATTTTCATGAGTTCTATTGTGTATATTGGGGTGTATGGGGTGTCAGGGAGGGGTAGCACCTCTGGTGGGGAAACATGTCATGTCCTTTTCAGGGCGGTTAGTCCACCTTTGGTCCCCACCTGGCACTCAGCTCTCACCTGTGGCTCCCCGTAGCTGTTTGCGTGTGACAGCGGCCACACCCCGGGCAACGGCTTCGACAAGCCGGCTAAACCAGGTGAGGGTAGCCGACGGGTCTCAAACCCTCGGTGAGATAGGGAGTTGCCTATCCCAGCATGTGAAGGCAGACTCCAGTGGATTGAGCGGACGAGACCAATAAGGCAACATCGTGGAACGTGTAGAGCAGGACAAGACACAGAAGACGTCCTGGTCATCCACTGCACCTAGTCCCATCTCCAGCCGTCTAGACTCTGTCTTGCCACCGGATCCAGATGGGAATTGGGAAAAGAGAGTGAGGCTGGCGCTGCGCAACTCTTCCTCACTTAAATCCAGATCACGCGCTAGTCTCGACACCATCATTATGGTATTGAGGTCCTCATTGACATCGACGATGGATGAACATTGTGTTTATTAAAAACATAGAAACATAGAAAACCTACAGCACAATACAGGCCCTTCAGCCCACAATGCAGTGCCGAACATGTACTTACTTTAGAAGTTACCTAGGGTTACCCATAGACCTCTATTTTTCTAAGCTCCTTGTGCCTATCCAGGAGTCTCTTTGAAGACCATATCATATTTTCCTCCACCACTGTCGCCGGCAGCCCATTCCACACACTCACCGCTCTCTGCGTAAAAAAACTTACCCCTGACGTCTCCTCTGTACTTACTTCCAAGCATCTTAAAACTGTGCCCTCTCGTGTTAGCCATTTCAGCCCTGGGAAAAAGCCTCTGACTATCCACACGATCAATGCCTGTCATCACTTATTGTGAAAGAAATGAATCTCGGGCTGATTTGGACAGCACATGAGAGGACCTGGCAGAAGGAATTGGGAGCAGGTGCTCGCAAGTGGAATAACATCTGGCAAATGAGGGTCAGGGTGTAATAACGCACAGGTTGGCCCAATTCATCCTCGCCAACCATGGTGTCCACCAAGTTGGTCCCATTTGCATGCTTCTGTTCCATTTCCCTCCTTTCCATGTACTTATCCAAATGGCTTTTGAATGTTGTTATTGTACCTGCTTCAACTACCTCCTCTGACACCCACCACCATTTGTAGGAAGAAATTGCTTCTCAAGATTCAGGGTTCAAGATCGTTTAATGTCATTTCAAGTGCACAAGTGTAAATAACAGCAAAATAATTGTCACTCCATCTCTGATGCACCAAAATAGAAACACAATAATAATAATAAAACAATAAATTTAAATACATGACACAGTTTAGTTATATAGATTGATTGTATGTCCATAAAGTGACACTAGGCACAAGAGTGTCTGTACATAAAGTGACTGACAGAAAATGATAAAGTAATGGTGGTTAGGGGTGTGGAGGGTAGGGTTAGTCAGTGGAGGTGTTGATCAGCCTCACTGCTTGGAGAAAACATCTGTTTTTGAGTCTGGTGGTCCTGGCATGGATGCTACGTAGCCTCATTCCTGATGGGAGTGGACAAATGTTCCATGAGCAGGGGGGTGGGTTCCTTCATGATGTTAGTGGCCTTTTCCTGGCACCTTTCTCCATATATGTGTCCTTGACAGTGGGTAGGCTGGTGCCAGTGATGCATTGGGCTGTTTGGACTACCTGATGTAGAGCCTTCCTGTCTGCCACAGTGCAGTTTCTGTACCGTGCAGTGGTTCAGCTTGGCAGGGTGCTCTCTACTGTGCATCTGTAGAATGACATGAGTATGGACGTGCATAGAACATCGCTCTTCAGCCTCCTCAGAAAGCAGAGGCATTGGTGAGCTTTCCTGATTGTGTAGGATGTGTTCTGGGACCATGAGCGATCGTGCGAGATGTGCACTCCCAGGAGTTTTAAAGTACTTGCAATTTCCACTGCTGTGTCGCCGATGTAAAGGATGTGAGTGGTGTGAGTTCTCCTGAAGCTGATAACCATCTGTTTTGTCTTAACATTGAGGATGATGTTATTGCCTGGCACCAGGTCTTAGGCTGTCCCAGCTCTTCTCTGCAAGTGTTCCATCGTGGTTGGTGATGATCCCCCGGTGAACATGACAATGTGGTAACTTGGGTGTTCGGCCGTGCAATCCTGTGTGAGCAGAGTGTACAGCAGTGGGCTCAACGTACAGCCCTTGTAGAACAATGGGGAGGCTGAGTAGTTTTGCAGCCTGACTGTTTGACGTCTGTTCATTAGGATGTCCAACTGGATGTCCAGTTGCACAGTGGTGCACTTAGACCGAGGAGTAGGGGTTTGTTCACCAAAGTCTGAGGAAAAATAGTGTTGAACGCTGAACTGAACCCCAGAACGAGCGTTCAGACACGTGTCCTTGTTTCCTAGGTGTGTTCAGGTCAGGTGCATGGCAGATGCTATGGCACCTGTCGTAGAGTGGTTCTGTTGGTGAGCAATATTGATCAGTGTCCAGTGTGGCAGGAATGGAGTTTTTGATATGTGCTGTTCAGAGCACTTCATAATGATTGGTGTCAGTGCCACCGGGCGGCAGTCATTTAGTTCTGAAGGTGTGAAGTTCTTTGGGATGGCGGTGGTTGATTGGAAACATGTGGAGACAGCAGCCAGGATGACAAAAGTGTTGAGGATGCTAGCGAGCTGGTGTACACGCTTCCTGAGTACTCATCCTGGGATGTTGTCTGACCTGGCCACCTTACAGAGGTCAGATCTCTGCAGAGTCCTGCTCACATCTACTGCTGTTACAGACAGTGGCTGCTCACCTGGAGGAAGGGACTGGAGCTTTCGTGGCCAGAATTGTATTGCATGTCTCGAAGCATGTGTAAGAGTTGGAGCAGGGACTGGAGCAGGCAGGGACAAGTCACTGGTACAGTCAACACTTCTTTTTCTTGCGTAGTCAGTAATGCCCTTGATACCCAGCCATATAGAGTCATACAGAAGTACAGCATGAAACAGGCCGGCCCTTCAGCCCATCTTGTCCATGCCCAACCATTTAACCTCCCGCATGTGTCAGCCTTCTTTAGTCAGCAGAATGAGTTCTACAGTCACAGGGTAATGTTGCAGCTCCATAAAACTCTGGTTAATCCACACTTGGATTATGTGTTCAGTTATGGTCACTTCATTATAGGAAGAATGTGGGAGCTTTAGAGAGGGTGCAAAGGAGATTCACCAGGACGCTGCCTGAACTAGAGTGCATTGTCTTATGAGGAAAGATTGAGCGAACTAGGGCTTCTGGTGCAAAGGAGGATGAGAGGAGAATTGATAGCGGTGTAAGAAGACGATAAGAGTATTCAGTCAGCACCTTTTTCTAAGAGCAGCAAAGGCCAATACGAGAGGGCATAATTTTAAGGTAATTAGAGGAAAGAATAGGAAGGATGTCAGAGGTAGTTTTTTTTACACAGGGAGTAGTAAATGCATGGGATGCACTGCTGGGGGGTGATAGAGACAGTGCATTCCATGCATTTACCACACTCTTAGGTAAGTACATAGATGAAAGAAAAATGGAGGGTTTTGTGGGAGGGAAGGGTTTGATACAAGGAATAGTATCAAAGGTCAAACAACAGCAAATGGAATGTACTTTGTTGCATTGTTCCATGTTCTGTCTTAAACCTGTAGTGAGAAAGGAAGGAGGCATGGGATCCAAGGGGACATTGCTCTGTGGATCCAGAACTGGCTTGCCCACAGAAGGCAAAGAATGGTTGTAGATGGGTCATATTCTGCATGGAGGCCGGTGACCAGTGGTGTGCCTCAGGGATCTGTTCTGGGACCCCTACTCTTTGTGATTTTTATAATTGACCTGGATGAGGAAGTGCAGGGATGGGTTAGTAAATTTGCTGATGACACAGAGGTTGGGAGTGTTGTGGATAGTGTGGAGGGCTATCAGAGGTTACAGTGGGACATTGATAGAATGCAAAACTGGGCTGAGAAGTGGCAAATGGAGTTCAACCCAGATAAGTGTGAAGTGGTTCATTTTGGTAGGTCAAATGTGATGGCAGAATAGAGCATTAATGGTAAGACTCTTGGCAGTGTGGAGGATCAGAGAGATCTTGGGGTACGTGTCCATAGGACACTCAAAGCTGCTACACAAGTTAACTCTGTGGTTAAGAAGGCATACGGTGCATTGGCTTTCATCAATCATGGGATTGAGTTTAAGAGCTGAGAGGTAATGTTGCTGCTATATAGGACCCTGGTCAGACCCCACTTGGAGTACTGTGCTCAATTCTGGTCGCCTCACTATAAGAAGGACATGGAAACCATAGAAAGGGTGCAGGATTTACAAGGATGTTGCCTGGATTGGGGAGCATGCCTTATTGGAATAGGTTGAGTGAAGTCGGCCTTTTCTCCTAGGAGCGACGGAGGATGAGAGGTGACTTGATAGAGGTGTACAAGATAATGAGGGGCATTGATCATGTGAATTAGTCAGAGGCTTTTCCCCAGGGCTGAAATGACTCGCATGAGAGGGCATGAAGGTGCTTGGAAGTAGGTACAGAGGAGATGTCAGGGGTAAGTTTTTTTACGCAGAGAGTGGTGAGTGCATGGAATGGGCTGCCGGTGGTGGCGGTAGTGGAGGTGAAAATGATAGGGTCTTTTAAGAGACTCCTGGATGGCTACATGGAGCTTAGAAAAATAGAGGGCTGTGGGTAAGCCTAGGTATTTCTAAGGCAAGGACATGTTCAGGAGTGCTTTGTGGGCCGAAGGGTCTGTATTGTGCTGTAGGTTTTCTATGTTTCTATGTTTCTATCCTTTAGTTTTAGTTCTCCTTCCCCGAAAAAAAAAGACAATATGCATTCTCCCTGATATTCACCAGCCTTCTAAGAGTCAATAAGTGTTAACAAGATGCACAGATGGGGTAGGTACTCAGAGTCTTTTATTCCTGGGGTTGAAGTGTCAAATACGAGAGTAGGTTTAAGGTGAGAGTGGGAAAATTTAAAGGCTTTGCATGGGGATGTTAGGCACCTACAACAGGCTGCCAGGAGAGGGGGCAGAAACAGAAACAACAGTAACATTTCAGAAGCATTTTGACAGATTTGTGAACAGGCAAGGAATGGAGCAATGTGTACTATTGTATGTGCAGGCAAGTGATCAGCATCGCCATCAATGCAACACACACAAAGCACAGGACCAACTCAGCAGGCCAGGCCGCATCTGTGGAAAAGAATAAACAGTTGATGTTTTGCGCCAAGACCCTTCATCAGGACGAGAAAGGAAGGGGAGAAGTCAGAGTAAGAGGGTGGGGAGGGGGAGGAAGAAGTACGAGGTGGCAGCTGATAGGTGAGACTGGGAGACGGGAAGAGCTGAAGTGAAGAGCTGGGAAGTTGATTGCTGAAAGAGGTGCAGGGCTGGAGAAGGGGAAATCTGATAGGGGAGGATAGAAACCCATGAAAGAAAGGGAAGGTGGAGGAGCACCAGAGGGAGGTGATGGGCGGGTAAGGAGATAAGGCGAGAGAGGGAAACAGGAATGGGGAATGGAGATGGAGGGGGACAATTACCGGAAGTTCAAGAAATCAATGTTCATGCCATCAGGTCTGTGATCAATGCAGACAAGGTGGTTTGAAGAACAAGTTCCTGTGCAGCACTCTATTCTTTATGAGTTCAGGGTCAACTTCTTCCGGTAAAGGTGAAAGAAAAAAATGCATGATTACAGATACCAAATGTTATTTAAGCTTTGATCAGGAAAAGGGAAGCATGTGGCAGATAAAAGAAATTACAAATGGTCCCTAGAGACCATAGAAGGTGTAGGAGAGTACATACAAAAGGAATTAGGAGGGGAAAAGGAAGCTAGAAAACAAAATCACTGGCAGGTAAGGTTAAGGAGAATCCTAAATCATTCTACTGGTACAGTCCCTATAGAAAGCATTCACTCTTATTGGAAGTTTTCATGTTTATTGTTTTTCAACGTTGAATCACAGTGGATTAAATTTGGCATTTTTGACACTGATCAACAGAAAAAGACTCTTCCATGTCAAAGTGAAAACAGATCTCTACAAAGTGACTTAAATTAATTACAAATATAAAACACAAAGTAATTGATTGCATAAGTATTCATCACTCCCCACTCTTTTAATATGACACACCAAATTATCACTGGTGCAGCTAATTGGTTTTAGAAGTCACATAATTGGTTAAATGGAGATCTGTTTTTGGAGACCTGTGAGCAGTCAAGTTGTTTCAATTGATTGTAGTAAAAATACACCTGTATCTGGAAGGTCTAGCTGCTGGTGAGTCAGTATCCTGGCAAAACTTACACCATGAAGACAAAAGGACATTCCGAGCAACTCTGCAAAAAGGTTATTGAAAAGCACAAGTCAGGAGATGGATACAAGAAAATTTCCAAGTCAGTGAACATCCCTTGTTAAGTCAGTCATCATGAAATGGAAAGAATATGGTACAGCTGTAAATCTGCCTAGAGCAGCCCATCCTCAAAAACTGAGTGACCGTGCAAGAAGAGGACTCGTGAGAGAGGCCATCGAGACAACTCTGGAGGAATTACAGGCTTCAGTGGCTGAGGTGGGAGAGACTGCACATACAGCAACTGTTGCCCGGGTACTTCACCAGTCACAGCTTTATGAGAAAGTGGCAATGAGAAAGCCACTTTTGAAAAAAGCTCACATGAAATCTCAGCTAGAGTTTGTCAGAAGGCACATGGGAGACTCTGAAGTCAGCTGCAAGATGGCTCTGTGGTCTGAAGAAAGCAAAATTGAGCTTTTTGGCTATCAGACTAAAAGCTATGCTTGGTGTACGCACATCGTAAAACACACCATCCCTACCGTGAAGCGTGCTGGTGGCTGCATCTTGCTGTGGGGATGCTTCACTGCAGCAGGCCCTGGAAGGCTTGTGAAGGTAAAGGGTAAAATGAATCCTGGAGGAAAACCTGATGCAGTCTGCAAGAGAACTGCGACTTGGGAGAAGATTTGTTTTCTAGCAAGACAATGACCCCAAGCATAAAGCCAAAGCTACACAGGAATGGCTTAAAAACAACAAAGTTAATGTCCTGGAGTGGCCAAGTCAGAGTCCAGACCTCAGTCCAATTGAGAATTTGTGGCTGGACATGGAAAGGGTTGTTCACTCATGATCCCCAGGCAATCTGACAGAGCTTGAGTAGTTTTGTAAAGCAGAATTGTAGTCTCCAGATGTGCAAAGCAGATAGAGACCTATCCACACAGACTCAAGGCCATAATTGCTGCCAAAGGTGCTTCAGCAAGGACCTGGACCCATTGCAATTTGCCTGTCACCACAATAGGTCAATGGCAGACGCAATTGCAATGGCTCTCCACACAGCTTTAGACCACCTGGACAACACAAACACCGACGTCAGAATGCTGTTCATTGACTATAGCTCAGCATTTAATATCATCATTCCCACAATCCTGATTGAGAAGTTACAGAACCTGGGCCTCTGTACCTCCCTCTGCAATTGGATCCTCAACTTCCTCACCGGAAGACCACAACCTGTGCGGACTGGTGATAACATCTCCTCCGCGCTGACAATCAACACTGGTGCACCTCAGAGGTGTATGTTTAGCCCACTGCTCTACTCTCTATATACCCATGACTGAGTGACTAGGCATAGCTCAAATACCATCTGTAAATTTGCTGACGATACAACCATTGTTGTTAGAATCTCAGGTGGTGATGAGAGGGCGTACAGGAGTGAGATATGCCAACTAGTGGAGTGGTGCCGCAGCAACAACCTGGCACTCAACGTCAGTAAGATGAAAGAGCTGATTGTGGACTTCAGGAAGGGTAAGACGAAGGAGCACATACCAATCCTCATAGAGGGATCAGAAGCGGAGAGAGTGAGCAGCTTTAACATCTCTGAGGTCCCAACCTCAACAATATGGTCCCAACATATCGATGTAGTTATAAAGAAGGCAAGACAACAGAAATACTTTATTAAGAGTTTGAAGAGAATTAGCATGTCAACAAATACACTCAAAAATTTCTATAGTTGTACCTTGGTGAGCATTCTGACAGGCTGCTTCACTGCCTGGTATGGTGGGGCTACTGCACAGGACCGAAAGAAGTTGTAAATGTAGTCGGCTCCATCTTGGGTACTAGCCGACAAAGTACCCAGGACATCTTTAAGGAGCGGTGTCTCAGAAAGGCAGCGTCCATTATTAAGGACCTGCTGCACCCAGGGTATGCCCTTTTCTCACTGTTACCATCAGGTAGGAGGTAGGAGAATATACGTAATTGATTTATTTGTTTATTTATTATTATTTTTATTTTATTTATTATCTTTTTCTGCTAGATTATGTATTGCATTGAACTGCTGCTACTAAGTTAACAAATGTCACATCACATGTCGGTGATAATAAACCTGATTCTGATTCTGATCTACTTGAAATATTGACTAGAACCCTAATGCGAGGTGTATACTTTTGCAATCAGTTATTTTGTGTTTTATATTTGTAATTAATTTAGATCTCCTTGTGGAGATCTGTTTTCACTTTGATACTTTTTATAGGAACTGTATATCAGGAGCAAAAAGGCAGCTAGAGGAAAGCTGAGTCCCCTTGTGTGTGAAGTCCTAACTGAACACTGCTTGTCTCACTGCTTGTACATGAATAGCCTAGAGCTTGTCAGTTTTAGGCAGATGGAGGTGTTAGATGCCTTGGAATACATAAGGTTAATAAATCATCAGGGCCAAAAAGGAATCTATTTCTCCAGAAAGGAGATAGCTGAGTCACTGATGGAGATTTTTATACTTTCATTAGTTATAGGCAAGGTACTACAAATTAAAGGAAAGCAATTTTCCTTTATTTAAGAAGGGAAGCAGGGATAACACAGATAACTACATCAGTGGAAGTGAAATTATTGAAGACAATTTGGAGGGACAAGATTTATGTACATTTAGAAAAGCAGGAACTGATCGGAATAGTTACCATGGTTTTGTGCAGGAAATATCCCGTCTCACTAACGTGAGCTTTTTTGAGGAGGTTACAAAGTAGGCTGATGAAGGCAGGATGGTAGATGTGGTAGAAGGCAGGGCAGTACATTCAACTTCCATGTAAATATAGGAGGCGTGATTGATAAATCTGGAGTGGCATGAAAACTGGTGTTGTGGATAGTGAGAAAAGTCGTCTAAGGCTACAACAGGGTACAGATCAGATGGAAAGATGGGTAGAATTTAATCCTAACAATTGGGCGTTTATGCATTTAGGCAAGTCAGATAGGTGTAGGACATACGCAGTAAATGGTAGGGCACTTAACAATGTCGTAAAAGCATGGTAGTGTAACGATTAGCATAAAACAATGACAGAGCCAGTGACCCAGGTCCAATACCCGCCGCTGTCTGTAAGGAGTTTGTACATTCTCCCCATAAACATCTGGGTGTCTTCCAGGAGCTATAGTTTCCTCCCACAGTCAAAGACTTATCGGTTAGTAGGTTCATTGGTCATTGTAAATTGTCCTCTGACTAGGCTAGGGTTAAATAGGTGGGTTTTGAGTGCAGCTCGTTGTGCTGAATCCGTAAATAAGTAAAAATTTACAAAGATACGTAGTGGTCCAAATACGTAGTTCCCTAAAAGTGGAAAGCCAGGTAGAATGGGTGGGGAAGAAGGCTGAAGGATGATTGAAGAACATAGTATTATGAGAACCATCAAAGGTTCAAAGGTTCATTTATTATCAAAGTATAAAACTTGAAATTTTTCTTCTCCAGGAGCCATGAAACCAAGAAAGAACAGAAAGAAAGGCAGCACGAACATCAATCCTCAAAAACTCCCTTCTCCACACAAAAAAGAACAAAAATAGAACGTATTGACCCCGAAAATTCCTCTCCAGCTGAAAAAAAATAACAAAAATGGAACAGGCACATAATCCCCCTCCCTGCACAAAAAACAAGAAAGAACCAGTGAAAAACACAGAATATAAAAAACTATAAGATTGAAGAAAAGTCTACAGTCCAAGTCCACATCCAAAATGCAGAAAATCTGGGCAACACTCCCTGGGCCCGTGGCAGACCTTTCCCTCTCCGTAGCAGGTCGATCAAAAGACAGGCAGGTGGTGCTCACCCTCCACACTTGCCTCAATGCTTCAATCTCCCTTGGCGCTTTTAATGGAAGCTTTAATCAGCAAAATGGAGTCGAACATCGGCTCGGACTCCACAGCCTTCTCGCCATGAAGTTCCTGCACGCTGCCTCTGCCTCCCAGAATCCTCTCGGAGACTGCAGAGTGCTCGAATGCCCAAACAATCTCCAAACAGCAAATCACAGGCTCCAACAGTTCCAGAATCAAGCCCAAGACAAAAAAAAATGTAAAAGACATAAAAGAAGTGAAATATATGGTTTCCTGATCTATCCAGAAGACGTCAACCAAAGGAGCATTGTACACAACACACCATCTTGCCCATGTATATAAATAGTCCTAATCTTTTTCCCATGGTCGGAGAATCAAAAACAGGATGGCATAAGTTTAAGATAAGGCGTAGGAAACACAAGGGAAAGAAGGCCTAACATCGGCTCGTACCCCGCGCCTTCTCGCCATGAAGTTCCTGCATGCTGCCTCTGCCTCCTAAGGGATCATAGGGATATGTTGTTTCAAGGAGAGTGGCTGATATCTGGAATTTGCAGTCAAAGGGGGTGATGGCATCAAGCACATTTACTATGTTCAAAGAGGAATTTGAACAGACACTTAAATCGGCAAGGCCCAGAAGGAAACAGTCCTGATGTAGGCTAATGGGATTAGTGACGATGGCATGGATGTGATGGACTGAAGTTGACAGGGCGTGTAGTTATGGCCCAAGTGTAGAGAGACAGACACTGAAGCAGATCAGCAGTTCACTGACTTTTAATAGGAACTGTGTAGAAATGAAGTAAAAACAATAAGTGCTAAGCAAATGGGGCCGTTAAATAAAACTCTCCAATTGAAAGCTAACACCAACACGGTGGCAAGGAAACAGTAGCTTATACTACATTAGTGCTGCTTGCGTCAGTTGAAATGGTGGTCCTCTGTCCCGGAACAAGGACCAGGGTCAGTAGACTGGAATGAGAGGAAGGGAGTTATATACCAGCACAGTGAAACACTAATTGGCTGAAACGTGCCCGCTCATAAGCATGAGGGCGCACCGACACCACGGCGGAGTCCATAGCTGTGACAGAAGCACACATTTCTGTGCTGTGTAACTGGACTTCACACCTACATCACCAATGTCTCCATCATAAACTGCTGTAGTATAGAGAGAAGAGTGGGTGAGGGAAGAAAGGAGTGAGTGGGGAGAAGTAGTAGGAAGAAAGAATACCCCAGGAGTAAGGCTGACTGGAGAGTCAGGGAGGGGATGAAGAGCATGGAGCGAAGGGTGGGAGGCAGGAAGGATTCAAGAGGTTGCATACTGCAGTGAGTGGAGCATTAAAACCCAGGTGACCAGAGCAACTGAAGGTTTATTAATGTCACAGGTACCAAGCCTGTTTTGTATACTGTTTGTGCAGATCAATCGTTACATTGTGCACTCAGCTAGAATATGGTAAGAAAAATGAAGAATAAAATGTAAAAGTGTAAGTGAGAAGTTTAGACAGGGTGCATCGAGCAAGAGCAGTAGGTAGATAACAAGTATAGGAGGTGTGAGCAGTATTGAGAATGAGAGATGTTTCAGAATGTTGGGGAGAAGGACTGAGGAATGATCATCAGGATTCGATGGGACTGGAGTTAGAGTCAGAGACCCACAGAAAGACACGCTCTTGCCCATCTAGTTTGTGTTGAAACATTTAAGCTGCCTCGTCCCGTTGACCTGCACCCAGTCCATAGCCCTCCATACTCCTTCCACCCAAGTACCTATCCAAACTTCCTTTAAATGTTGAAATCAAGCTCACATGCATTACTTGTGCTGGCAGCGCAGTCCACACTCTTGCAACCCTCAGAGTGAAGATTTTAAACATTTAACATTTTACTTTTCACCTTTAACCCATGACCTCTAGTTAACCCATACCTCTATCAAATCTCCTCTCATTCCTCTATGTTCCAAGAAACAAAGTCCTCAACTATTCAATCTTTCTTTATAATTCAGGTCCCCCAGACCCGGCAGCATCCTTGTAAATTTTCTCGTACTCTTTCAACCTTATTTACCTCTTTCCTGTCGCTAGGTGACTAAAACTGCACACAATACTCCAAATTAGGCCTCACCAACGTCTTATACAACTTCAACATATTATCCCATTTCCTGTACTCAATACATTGATTTATGAAGGCCCATGTGCCAAAAGTTTTCTTTACGACCCTGTCTACCTGTGACGCCACTTCCAATGAATTATGGACCTGTATTCCATATCTCATTGCTCTACCGCACTCCTAAACGCCCTACTGTTCACTGTGTAAGATCTACCCTAGTTGGTCCTACCAAAGTGCAGCACCTCATACTTGTCTACACTTAATTCCATCTGCCATTTATCCAGCTCGTCCAGATCCCGCTGCAAACCCTGATAGTCTTCCTCATTGCCCACTACAGCCCCAATCTTGGTCCCATCTATGTGTTGCAGTTGGAAGGCACCTGCAATGTTCTCCCTAAACTCTGGCTGCCTTTTCCCATACTACTGACCATCTGCCAACCATATGAAAAGCAGGAGAGTGGGATGGAGAAACTGTAGGAACAGTGCCCAGTAATAAGCAGTAAAGGTGTAACCACCACTGCTGAATGAGAACTCCAACTGTTGCTGCAATCCAACTGTCACCACATTCAGAATGAAGAATTTGTGGTTAGATAAAAAAAAAACCATTGACCAAGTTTAAATTATCAAGTGATTTAAATTTTATTAAAATACATCAGTAATTCATCATAAAAGTAGTTTACATGTGAAAGGTGGGCAATAATTTCATCACTTCCATCTGAAGTTTTTGAAAAGTATACTGATAACTCAATGACATTCCTAAATAACCTAGAAATAGCGATCCTGAGTTTCATGACACCATTATTATTCTCAAAGGAGACCTATAGGTTTTTAAATGATTAATACTTGGTGCCTGATAAACCTGAGGCAGGAGACTGCAACTTGGTCTATCAGAGTGTACCCAGTAAGCTCATCACTGCGGTTCACTGAAATTTTCAATTGCCGGTGTTCTCCAATGAAATGAGACAAAGTCTCCCTGCAGATTCCTTAGCTCCTTGAGGATTCAAAACCAGCTGGGGCTAAAATATTAGATCTATCAAACTGAGCTGAGATTCACTGCCTTGGGGAAGCTGCCCCAATGGCCAGTTCATTTCCAAATAGTGAGAGGAACGAGATTTTGCTTATCAAATGTGTAGGCCCATTTTGCAGCTCAAAATTACAACACAGAAGTTGGAGAAGAAATTTAAAAAAAAGAAAGGAATGCCCAAAGTCTGGGAATAAAAGAAGCCATACAGGCTGTATAGAATTGAGGGAGAACAACTTCAATAACCCAAAAAAATCGGTCAGACTTCAAACTGGATGTCTTTTCTCACTGGACTGTATCTAGTGGTGTGTCGCAGGGATCAGTGCTGGGTCCATTGTTGTTTGTCATCTATAGCAATGATCTGGATAATAATGTGGTAAACCGAATCAGCAAATTTGTGGATAACACCAAGATTGAGGGTGTTGCAGACAGCGAGGAAGGCTTCCGTAAATCAAAGTATTGAGTACAAGAGTTGTGTTGTTATGTTGAAGTTGTTCAGTGTAAGGGGTGGATGAGGCCTAACTTGGAGTATTCTGAGCAGTTCTGGTCACCTAACTACAGAAAATCTGTTGATATGATTGAAAGAGGACAGAGAAAATTTACATGGTGTTGCTGGATCTTGAGGACCTGAGTCATAGGGAAAGGTTGTTTAGGTTAGGACATTATTCCTTGGAGCATAAAGAATGGGAGATATGACAGAGGTATACAAAATTATCAGGGGTACAGATAACGAAAATGAAAGCAGGGTGGGTGAGAATACAACTAGAGGTCATGGGTTAAGGATGAGGGGCAACTTCTTCGCTCAGAGGATGGTGAGAGTGTGCAACCAGCTGCCAGTGGAAATGGTGAATGTGGGTTTGATTTCAACATTTTAGAGAAGTTTGGATAAATACATGGATGGGGGTGGTGCGGGGGGAAGGTATGGAGGGCTGTGGTCCAGGTGCAGGTCAATGGGACTAGGCAGAATAGCAGTTCAGTATTGACTAGATGGACTGAATGCCTGTTTCTGTGATGTAGATCTCTATGACTCAGTGACTCTTGCAATACTTTATATTGACATTTAAGAAATCCTGTCTATATTACTCTGAAACACTGGTATATACTATATTATAACTCCTTGGTAGAAAACAGATCAAAATTCTATCCCTCTATGAGTATTAAAATTTAAGGAAATTGTACTGGATCTCCACATGACAGGATACATTTTACCCAATAAAATGCACAAGGGCACTTCATGAAAACATCTGAGGAACGGACAGTGATGCAAAGAAGAGCTGGTGATACCGAGTTAGATGAGTTAACAGGAACTCCAAAGATCAATGGACTCTAAAAGGACCAAGGAAGCTGGAAGCTAGGATAAACAAAGAGTGAGATCTGCATTCTAACAGAGGGCAATTTTGCAACCTTAGCAGAAGATCTTTTTTTCATTTCTCAAGATGTAGGCTTCCTTGAAAAGGAAAGTATTTCTCACCTAGTTGTTGGAGAGTAGGAGTGGGTGAGCCATCACCTGGACACAGAATTCCTTCTATTGAGTGTGGGGCAGGAGTTCCAGAACTTCGATACAATGCTGCTGAGTTAGTGAAATATTTTCAAATCAGAATGGTGTAAATTCTGGAGGGAAATGTATCGGTAGTGATGGCCCCATGTGTCTGTTTATTAAAGTCTGATGCTCTTATCTTACTTCTGGGCAGGAGTATTCCTAATAAAGGCAATTCAATTTTGTGCTTTATGTTTCTCAAAATTCTGCCTTCTTTCAACCTCTCATTGTCCTTATTTGTCTGGACATGATTTCCAGCACCTTCTGAGACAATCATTGCCAGTCAATCAGTAAGTTCCATAATTAATGATGGGGCTGAGTCTACACCTTCCACAGCAGTAAGCATTAATGTTGTGACCAGATCCCAAATACCTTCCACAAATTCATGTACTATATGTGGCAAACCATGAAAACGCTGCCTTAAATGGAACACATCAGATGAAGAGGTTGATTCTGCTTAATTTGTGCACTTTTGCTTCTAGTTTGTTTCAGAGGTTGGACTCATTACTAGCAGTAAGTGACAAAATATATAATAGAGGTGGATGATTCTGCAGCGTCCAGTTTTATGATTACATGACTGTGCATGGCCCAGTTCATGATAAATTTCTCATTTTCCCCGATAATCCATGTAGGTTAAATGCTGGGATTAACTCTGCTGGCTTCGGATGGGAGCAGAAAGTAATGTGCCTGCAGTGTGGGTCCGGGCCCACTCACCACAGAGAGCTAGTGATGGGAGTTCACAGAATCTGTGCCAGCCTGAAGTTGTACAGAGTTGGCCAAACTTTCCTTTGTCCAGAGAACTGATCTCCAGTGCTGCAGCCAGGTAGCTGTTGATCCTGATTCTGCCACACCTACTCCATGGCCGGGAAGCCTACCATGGGATGCTCATTCACTGCAAAGAGCACACTTGCTTTCTATTATCTGTTGCCTTTGTAAATAATTGTCAAACTTTGCTAGAAAGATAAAAGGAAAACAACAAAGTTTAGAACCAAACCTTTAACTTATTCATACAACACAGATGATTTATGGAGAGATAATCTACATCATGCAATGTATATTTTGTCTATACTTGTGTGAGAGAAAACAATATGAAAATAATTTTGCTGGAATCTAGCAGCTTTTGGGAATGCACAATAGATGAGCTTCTAATTGGCAGGAAATAATAGTAATTATTATTTATAGCAGTAATAATAGTTATTACTTAATAATATAAATCATTAATTAATAGCAATTACTGAAAATAACAGGGCCAGTGCCACTCCATGTTGCAGGAACTGAAGGTTCTAAGCTCGGGGATGACTCAAGCAAGAGGTTCCTATACTAGGCTGAGAATACTGGCCCATTGCCAAGCACTTGGTCATAATGGTGAAGAAGCTTGGTTGGCGAAATCAGGGAGATGGAAAGGAAATTAGCAGAAATTTGAAAAAATAAATAATATTTAAAAAGGCAGATAGAAGAGGCATTCAATACACAGGTTATCGAGCCTCTTGAGTTAGGTATACTGTTTAAAACATAACAGGACCAATTCTTTTGTCCCACAGTGCTGTGCTGAACTGAACTAATTAAGCTAATGACAGCTAATTAAGTAACCCCTTCTACCTGCACATGGTCCCTAACCCTCCATTCCCTGCACATTCATGTGCCCATCTCAGAGCTTTTTCAATGCCTCCACCATATCTGTCTCCACCAATACCCCTGCCAGCCTGTTCCAGGCACCCACCATTCTGTGTAAAAACAAAAGCCGCATTTATCTCCTCTGAACACTCACTCTCTCACCTTAAATATGCTCAATAATTGAGCATTTCACCCATGAAAAACAACACAGCTGTTTACCCCTTCTCTGACTCTCATAATTTTACAGATTTCTATAAGTTCTCCCCTCAGCCTCCTTTTCCAGATAAAACAACGCACACTTGTCCAACCTCTCCTTAAGACAGATGCTCTGAAATCCAGGTAGCATTCTGGTAAAGCTCTTCTGCACCTTCTCCAAAGCCTCCACATCCTTCCTATAGTGGGACAAATAGAACTGAATGCTATACTCCCAATGTGGCCTAACTAGAGTTAACTTCCTGGGTCTTGAACTTAATGCCATGGTTCATGGCATTATACCTTCTTTACCACCTACTTTCAGACAGCTATGGGCTAGGGCCCCAGGATCCCTCAGCACACCGATGCTGAAAGGGTGCTGCTCTTAGCTGTGCATGTCCCGATATATTTACTAGGTTGATTCCACAAGAGTGCAAACCATTGCTTCATAAAACATGCAAATTTCAGTTTTTACATTCTGATTTGACCTGAATTTCAGCACTTTGCAGAGGCGGGCGTTTCAGGTTCCCGGTGCTCTCTTCGTTTCAGTCCTGTGCCTGGGGAGAAACAAACAGGAATCATTTACCAGAAGATACAATACAAGGTAAATGGCCAAGAGTACATGACAAGATGGGAAGAAATTTATGTTAAATTAACAAGATAAAGGAGCAGAATTGGGCCATTTGGCCCATTGTGTCTGTCCTGTCATTCAAACGTAACTGATTTTTTTTTTCAACCCCATTATCCCATAGCCCTTACCTTCCTTAACAGTCAAGGATGTCAGTTTCTGCCTTGAATAAACATAGTGACTTGGTCTCCACAGCCTTCTGTAGTAACTAATTCCACAGATTCACTACCCAAAGGCTGAAGAAATTCCTCCTCACCTCAGTTCAGAATCAGAATCAGAATCAGGTTTATCATCATCGGTATGTGTTGGTAAATTGGTTCTAAAATGTTCTGAGTTCTAAAATGATGTCCTTTTTCCCTGAGGCTGTGCCCTCGGATCCTAGACTCTCCTACCAATGGAAGTACCCTCTCCATGTCCACTCTATACAAGCATTTCAGTATTGGGTAGGTTTCATCCTTCTGAGTTCCATTAAGTACAGGCCCAGAGACATAAAACACTCCTCATATGTTGAAGTCTTTTCACTCCTGGCATAATTTGTAATGAACTGTATTTGGACCCTCTCTGGGGCCAGCACACCCTTCCTTAGGTACAATGCCCAAGATTGTTCACAAGACTCCAAATGAGGTCTGACCAATAAAACCTCAGCATTACATTCTTTCTTTTATATTCTAGTCCTCTCAAAATTAATGCCAACATTGCATTTGTCTTCCGTACTACCAACTCAATCTGCAATTTCAAAAATTCCAAGTACATTTATTTTCAAAGAATGCATAAATTATACACCTTGAGATTTGTTTGCTTCCAGGTAGCCACAAAGCAAGAAACCCGAAAGAACCCAATTAAAGAAAAACAAATAATCAAGACCTGATGCACAAGGGAAAGGGGGAATAAAACACAAATCATGCAGACAATTGAAGTGAGCAACAATATTCTGATCCAAATTTAGTCCGCAGACCCAAACCCCGGATCAGCCCAGAGTAACCCAAAGCCTTGCTTATCAGTTTATCAATAATAGAGGGCATGGAGCACAGTGGCCAGGGCAGTCTTCGCAGCTTCAGCACCATGGACAGAGGAGTGACCATCCTGAAGAGGGAGTGAAATCTGCTCTCACCTCAGATCCTAACACCCTGTCTTTTCAGTCTATCGAGGTTGGCATTTAAATTGGCCAAACAACAGAACAGCAAAAGGCACTGGCGCCTGGAGAAAGGTGTGAACATCATGGAGAGCAAGTGAAATGAATGCCAACATTGTATTTACCTTCCGTACTACCAACTCAATCTACCATTTAAATTTAACAGAATCCTGCGCTAGGACTCCTGAATCCCTCTGCACCGTCACTTTCTGAATTCCCTCCCCATTTAAAAAGAGGCTATACCATTGACTTCCTAACAAACTGCATAAGCCCTCAACTTCCTTACATCTGCCGCTTCTTCGCTCACTCTCCCAGCCAATCCAAGTCCTTCTGCAGACTCCTTGCCTCTGCGATGTTACCTATTCCTCCACCTGTCTTGGTATCATCTCTAAGCTTTGTCATAATAACAACTTCTACTTCATCCAGATCATCAACATATCATGTGCGGAGCTATAGTCCCAGTACAGTACTATAGAACTCCACTAGTTACCGACACCCACCCGAAAACAAATTCCTTTGACGGCAATCTTCTACCCATCCTAGTACCCTGCATTAACACCACGGGCTCATCTATCCATCCTAGTACCTACATTAACACCACGGGCTCTTCTATACATCCTAATACCGGCATTAACACCACGGCCTCTTCTATCCATCCTAGTACCTACATTAACACCACGGGCTCTTCTATACATCCTAATACCGGCATTAACACCACGGGCTCTTCTATCCATCCTAGTGCCCTGCATTAACACCACGGGCTCTTCTATCCATCCTAGTACCCTGAATTAACACCAAGGGCTCTTCTATCCATCTTAATCCCTGCATTAACACCACGGGCCCTTCTATCCATCCTAGTACCTGGCCTGTAACACCACGGGCTCTTCTATCCATCCTAGTACCCTGTATTAACACCACGGGCTCTTCAATCCATCCTAGTACCTGTACTGTAACACCACAGGCTTTTCTATCAATCCTAGTACCTGCGTTAACACTACGGGCTCTTCTATCCAGCCTAGTACCTGACCTGCAACACCACAGGTTCTTCTAACCATCCTAGTACCTGCATTAACAACACGGGTTCTTCTATCCATCCTAGTAACTGCATTAACACCACGGGTTCTCCCAGACATCCTGGTACCTGGCCTGTAACACCACGGGCTCTTCTATCCATCCTAGTACCTGGCGTGTAACACCATGGGCTCTTCTATCCATCCTAGTAGCCTGCATTAACACCACGGTCTCTTCTAGACCTCCCAGTACCCTGCATTAACACAACGGGCTCTTCTATGCATCCTAGTACCTGCATTAACACCACGGGCTCTTCTATAGATCCTAGTACCCTACATTAACACCACGGGTTCTTCTATCCATCTCACTACCTGCATTAACACCACGGGCTCTTCTATCCATCCTATTACCTGCATTAACACCACGGGCTCTTCCATCCATCCTAGTACATGCATTAACACCACGGGCTCTTCCATCCATCCTAGTACATGCATTAACACCACGGGCTCTTCTAGACCTCCTAGTACACTGCATTAACACCACGGGCTCTTCTATCCATCCTAGTACCTGCATTAACACCACAGGCTCTTCTATCCATCCTAGTTCCTGGCCTGTAACACCACGGGCTCTTCTATACATCCTAGAATCCTGCATTAACACCACGGGCTCTTCTATCCATCCTAGTACCTGCATTAATACCACAGGCTCTTCTATCCATCCCAGTACGTGCATTAACAGCACGGGCTCTTATATCCATCCTAGTACCTGCATTAACACCACAAACTCTTCTATCCATCCTAGTACCTACATTAACACCACGGGCTCTTCTATCCATCTCATTACCTGCATTAACACCACGGGCTCTTCAATCCATCCTAGTACCTGCATTAACACCATGGGCTCTTCTATCCATCCTAGTACCAGGCCTGTAACACCACGGGCTCTTCTATCCATCTTAGTACCACCATTAACACCACGGGCTCTTCTATCCATCCTAGTACCTTGCATTAACACCAAGGGCTCTTCTATCTATCCTAATCCCTGCATTAACACCACGGGCCCTTCTATCCATCCTAGTACCTGGCCTGTAACACCACGGGCTGTTCTATCCATCCTAGTACCCTGTATTAACACCACGGGCTCTTCAATCCA
This sequence comes from Mobula birostris, assembly GCF_030028105.1. Taxonomy (NCBI): domain Eukaryota; kingdom Metazoa; phylum Chordata; class Chondrichthyes; order Myliobatiformes; family Myliobatidae; genus Mobula; species Mobula birostris. Next base: position 10,800,128 of record NC_092387.1, on the reverse strand, counting down.
TCCTAGTACCTGTACTGTAACACCACAGGCTTTTCTATCAATCCTAGTACCTGCATTAACACTACGGGCTCTTCTATCCAGCCTAGTACCTGACCTGCAACACCACAGGTTCTTCTATCCATCCTAGTACCTGCATTAACACCACGGGCTCTTTTATCCATCCTAGTTCCCTGCATAAACAGCACGGGCATTTCTATCCATCCTAGTACCTGCATTAAAACTGCGGGTACTTCTATCCATCCTACTAACCCGCATTAACACCACGGGTTCTTCTAGACCTCCTAGTACCTGGCCTGTAACACCACGGGCTCTTCTATCCATCCTAGTACCTGCATTAACACCACGGGCTCTTCTATTCATCCTAGTACCTGCATTAACACCAAGGACTCTTCTATCCATCCTAGTACCTGCAGTAACACAACGGGATCTTCTATCCATCCTAGTACACTGAACTAACACCACGGGCTCTTCTAGACATCCTAGTACCCTGCATTAACACCACGGGCTCTTCTATCCATCCTAGTACCTGCATTAACACCACGTGCGCTTCTATCCATCCTAGTACCTGACGTGTAACACCATGGGCTCTTCTATCCATCCTGGTAGCCTGCATTAACACCGCGGGCTACTCTAGACCTCCTAGTACCCTGCATTAACACCACGGGCTCTTCTGTCCATCCTAGTACCTGCATTGACACCACGGGCTCTTCTATCCATCCTAGTACCCTCATTAACACCACGGGTTCTTCTATCCATCCTAGTTCCCTCATTCACACCACGGGCTCTTCTATCCATCCTAGTACCTGCATTAACACCACGGGCTCTTCTATCCATCCTAGTACCTGCATTAATACCACAGGCTCTTCTATCCATCCCAGTACGTGCATTAACAGCACGGGCTCTTATATCCATCCTAGTACCTGCATTAACACCACGAACTCTTCTATCCATCCTAGTACCTACATTAACACCACGGGCTCTTCTATCCATCTCATTACCTGCATTAACACCACGGGCTATTCAATCCATCCTAGTACCTGCATTAACACCATGGGCTCTTCTATCCATCCTAGTACCAGGCCTGTAACACCACGGGCTCTTCTATCCATCCCAGTACCTGCATTAACACCACGGGCTCTTCTATCCATCCTAGTACCTGGCCTGTAACACCAAGGGCTCTTCTATCCATCTTAGTACCACCATTAACACCACGGGCTCTTCAATCCATCCTAGTACCTGTACTGTAACACCACAGGCTTTTCTATCAATCCTAGTACCTGCATTAACACTACGGGCTCTTCTATCCATCTCACTACCTGCATTAACACCACGGGCTCTTCTATCCATCCTAGTGCCCTGCATTAACACCACGGGCTCTTCTATCCATCCTATTACCTGCATTAACACCACGGGCTCTTCCATCCATCCTAGTACATGCATTAACACCACGGGCTCTTCTAGACCTCCTAGTACACTGCATTAACACCACGGGCTCTTCTATCCATCCTAGTACCTGCATTAACACCACAGGCTCTTCTATCCATCCTAGTTCCTGGCCTGTAACACCACGGGCTCTTCTATACATCCTAGAATCCTGCATTAACACCACGGGCTCTTCTATCCATCCTAGTACCTGCATTAATACCACAGGCTCTTCTATCCATCCCAGTACGTGCATTAACAGCACGGGCTCTTATATCCATCCTAGTACCTGCATTAACACCACAAACTCTTCTATCCATCCTAGTACCTACATTAACACCACGGGCTCTTCTATCCATCTCATTACCTGCATTAACACCACGGGCTCTTCAATCCATCCTAGTACCTGCATTAACACCATGGGCTCTTCTATCCATCCTAGTACCAGGCCTGTAACACCACGGGCTCTTCTATCCATCTTAGTACCACCATTAACACCACGGGCTCTTCTATCCATCCTAGTACCTTGCATTAACACCAAGGGCTCTTCTATCTATCCTAATCCCTGCATTAACACCACGGGCCCTTCTATCCATCCTAGTACCTGGCCTGTAACACCACGGGCTGTTCTATCCATCCTAGTACCCTGTATTAACACCACGGGCTCTTCAATCCATCCTAGTACCTGTACTGTAACACCACAGGCTTTTCTATCAATCCTAGTACCTGCATTAACACTACGGGCTCTTCTATCCAGCCTAGTACCTGACCTGCAACACCACAGGTTCTTCTATCCATCCTAGTACCTGCATTAACACCACGGGCTCTTTTATCCATCCTAGTTCCCTGCATAAACAGCACGGGCATTTCTATCCATCCTAGTACCTGCATTAAAACTGCGGGTACTTCTATCCATCCTACTAACCCGCATTAACACCACGGGTTCTTCTAGACCTCCTAGTACCTGGCCTGTAACACCACGGGCTCTTCTATCCATCCTAGTACCTGCATTAACACCACGGGCTCTTCTATTCATCCTAGTACCTGCATTAACACCAAGGACTCTTCTATCCATCCTAGTACCTGCAGTAACACAACGGGATCTTCTATCCATCCTAGTACACTGAACTAACACCACGGGCTCTTCTAGACATCCTAGTACCCTGCATTAACACCACGGGCTCTTCTATCCATCCTAGTACCTGCATTAACACCACGTGCGCTTCTATCCATCCTAGTACCTGACGTGTAACACCATGGGCTCTTCTATCCATCCTGGTAGCCTGCATTAACACCGCGGGCTACTCTAGACCTCCTAGTACCCTGCATTAACACCACGGGCTCTTCTGTCCATCCTAGTACCTGCATTGACACCACGGGCTCTTCTATCCATCCTAGTACCCTCATTAACACCACGGGTTCTTCTATCCATCCTAGTTCCCTCATTCACACCACGGGCTCTTCTATCCATCCTAGTACCTGCATTAACACCACGGGCTCTTCTATCCATCCTAGTACCTGCATTAATACCACAGGCTCTTCTATCCATCCCAGTACGTGCATTAACAGCACGGGCTCTTATATCCATCCTAGTACCTGCATTAACACCACGAACTCTTCTATCCATCCTAGTACCTACATTAACACCACGGGCTCTTCTATCCATCTCATTACCTGCATTAACACCACGGGCTATTCAATCCATCCTAGTACCTGCATTAACACCATGGGCTCTTCTATCCATCCTAGTACCAGGCCTGTAACACCACGGGCTCTTCTATCCATCCCAGTACCTGCATTAACACCACGGGCTCTTCTATCCATCCGAGTACCTGGCCTGTAACACCAAGGGCTCTTCTATCCATCTTAGTACCACCATTAACACCACGGGCTCTTCAATCCATCCTAGTACCTGTACTGTAACACCACAGGCTTTTCTATCAATCCTGGTACCTGCATTAACACTACGGGCTCTTCTATCCAGCCTAGTACCTGACATGCAACACCACAGGTTCTTCTATCCATCCTAGTACCTGCATTAACACCACGGGCTCTTTTATCCATCCTAGTTCCCTGCATAAACAGCACGGGCATTTCTATCCATCCTAGTACCTGCATTAAAACTGCGGGTACTTCTATCCATCCTAGTAACCCGCATTAACACCATGGGCTCTTCTATCCATCCTAGTACCAGGCCTGTAACACCATGGGCTCTTCCGTCCATCCTAGTACCTGGCCTGTAACACCACAGGCTCTTCTATCCATCCCAGTACCTGCATTAACACCACGGGCTCTTCTATCCATCCTGGTACCTGGCCTGTAACACCACTGGCTCTTCTATCCATCCTACTACCTGCATTAACACCACGGGCTCTTCTATCCATCCTAGTTCCTGGCCTGTAACACCACGGGCTCTTCTATACATCCTAGTACCCTGCATTAACACCACGGGCTCTTCTATCCATCCTAGTACGAGCATTAATACCACGGGCTCTTCTCTCTATCATAGTACCTGGCCTGTAAAACGACGGGCTCTTCTGTCCATCCTAGTACCTGCATTAACACCACGGGCTCCTCTATAGATCCTAGTACCCTACATTAACACCACGGGCTCTTCTATCCATCTCACTACCTGCATTAACACCACGGGCTCTTCTATCCATCCTAGTACCTGCATTAACACCTTGGGCTCTTCTATCCATCCTGGTACCTGGCCTGTAACACCACTGGCTCTTCTATCCATCCTAGTACCTGCATTAACACCACGGGCTCTTCTATCCATCCTAGTTCCTGGCCTGTAACACCACGGGCTCTTCTATACATCCTAGTACCCTGCATTAACACCACGGACTCTTCTATCCATACTAGTATCCTGCATTAACACCACGGGCTCTTCTATCCATCCTAGTACCTGCATTAATACCACAAGCTCTTCTAACCATCCTAGTACGTGCATTAACACCACAGGCTCTTCAATGCATCCTAGTACCTGCATTAACACCATGGGCTCTTCTATCCATCCTAATACCAGGCCTGTAACACCATGGGCTCTTCCGTCCATCCTAGTACCTGGCCTGTAACACCACAGGCTCTTCTATCCATCCCAGTACCTGCATTAACACCACGGGCTCTTCTATCCATCCTGGTACCTGGCCTGTAACACCACTGGCTCTTCTATCCATCCTAGTACCTGCATTAACACCACGGGCTCTTCTATCCATCCTAGTACCTGCATTAACACCACGGGCTCTTCTATCCATCCTAGATCCTGCATTAACACCACGGGCTCTTCTATCCATCCTAGTACCTGCATTAACACCACGGGCTCTTCTATCCATCCTAGTTCCGTGCGTTAACACTACGGGTTCTCCTATCCATCCTAGTACCTGCATTAACACCACGGGCTCTTCTATACATCCTAGTACCCTGCATTAACACCACGGACTCTTCTATCCATACTAGTATCCTGCATTAACACCACGGGCTCTTCTATACATCCTAGTACCTGCATTAATACCACAAGCTCTTCTAACCATCCTAGTACGTGCATTAACACCACAGGCTCTTCAATGCATCCTAGTACCTGCATTAACACCATGGGCTCTTCTATCCATCCTAGTACCAGGCCTGTAACACCATGGGCTCTTCCGTCCATCCTAGTACCTGGCCTGTAACACCACAGGCTCTTCTATCCATCCCAGTACCTGCATTAACACCACGGGCTCTTCTATCCATCCAAGTACCTGGCCTGTAACACCACGGGCTCTTCTATCCATCCTAGTTCCCTGCATTAACTCCACGGGCTCTTCTATCCATCCTAGTACCTGCATTAACACCACGGGCTCTTCTATCCATCCTAGTACCTGCATTAACACCACGGGCTCTTCTATCCATCCTAGTTCCTGCATTAACACCACGGGCTCTTCTATCCATCCTAGTACCTGCATTAACACCACGGGCTCTTCTATCCATCCTAGTTCCGTGCGTTAACACGACGGGTTCTCCTATCCATCCTAGTACCTGCATTAACACCACGGGCTCTTCTATACATCCCAGTACGCTGCATTAACACCATGGGCTCTTGTGTACCTGCTGGTACCTGGCCTGTAACACCACAGGCTCTTCTATCCCTCATAGTACTTGAATTAACACCACGGGGTCTTCGATCCATCCTAGGACCTGCATTAACACCACGGGCTCTTCTATACATCCCACTACCTGCATTAATACCACGGGCACTTATATCCATCCTAGTACCTGGCCTGTAACACCACGGGCTCTTCTATCCCTCCTAGAACCTGCATTAACACCACGGGCTCTTTTATCCATCCTAGTTCCCTGCATAAACAGCACGGGGATTTATATCCATCCTAGTACCTGCATTAAAACCGCAGGTGCTTCTATCCATCCTAGTAACCTGCATTAACACCACGGGTTCTTCTAGACCTCCTACTACCTGGCCTGTAACACCACGGGCTCTTCTATCCATCCTAGTACCTGCATTAACACTAAGGGCTCTTCTATTCATCCTAGTACACTGAATTAACGCCACGGGCTCTTCTAGACATCCTAATATCCTGCATTAACACCACGGGCTCTTCTATCCATCCTAGTACCTGCATTAACACCACGTGCGCTTCTATCCATCCTAGTACCTGCATGAGCACCACAGGCTCTTCTATCCATCCTACTACCTGCATTAACAACACGGGCTCTTCTATCCATTCTAGTTCCCTGCATTAACTCCATGGGCTCTTCTATCCATCCTCGTACCAGCATTAACACCACAGGCTCTTTTATCCATCCTAGTTCCCTGCATTAACACCGCGGGCTCTTCTATCCATCCTAGTACCTGGCCTGTAACACCACGGGCTCTTCTATCCATTCTAGTACCTGCATTAACACCATGAGATCTTCTATTCATCCTAGTACCTGCATTAACACCACGGACTCTTCTATCCATCCTAGTGCACTGCATGAACACCACGGGCTCTTCTAGTCATCCCAGTACCCTGCTTTAACACCACGGGCTCTTCTATCCATCCTAGTACCTGCATTAATACCACAGGCTCTTCTATCCATCCTAGTACGTGCATTAACAGCACGGGCTCTTATATCCATCCTAGTACCTGCATTAACACCACAAACTCTTCTATCCATCCTGGTACCTACATTAACACCACAGGCTCTTCTATCCATCTCATTACCTGCATTAACACCACGAACTCTTCTATCCATCCTGGTACCTACATTAACACCACGGGCTCTTCTGTCCATCCCAGTACCTGCATTAACATCACGGGCTCTTCTATCCATCCTAGTACCTGCATTAATACCACAAGCTCTTCTAACCATCCTAGTACGTGCATTAACACCACAGGCTCTTCAATGCATCCCAGTATCTGCATTAACACCATGTGCTCTTCTATCCATCCTAGTACCAGGCCTGTAACACCATGGGCTCTTCCGTCCATCCTAGTACCTGGCCTGTAACACCACAGGCTCTTCTATCCATCCCAGTACCTGCATTAACACCACGGGCTCTTCTATCCATCCAAGTACCTGGCCCGTAACACCACGGGCTCTGCTATCCATCCTAGTGCCCTGCATTAACACCACGGGCTCTTCTATCCATCCCAGTACATGCATTAACACCACGGGCTCTTCCTGACCTCCTAGTACACTGCATTAACACCACGGGCTCTTCTATCCATCCTAGTACATGCATTAACACCACAGGCTCTTCTATCCATCCTAGCACCTGGCCTGTAACACCACGGGCTCTTCTATCCATCCTAGTTCCTGGCCTGTAACACCATGGGCTCTTCTATCCATACTAGTATCCTGCATTAACACCACGGGCTCTTCTATCCATCCTAGTACCTGCATTAATACCACAGGCTCTTCTATCCATCCTTGTACGTGCATTAACACCACAGGCTCTTCAATGCATCCTAGTACCTGCATTAACACCATGGGCTCTTCTATCCATCCTAGTACCTGGCCTGTAACACCACAGGCTCTTCTATCCATCCCTGTACCTGCATTAACACCACGGGCTCTTCTATCCATCCTAGTTCCCTGCATTAACTCCACGGGCTCTTCTATCCATCCTAGTACCTGCATTAACACCACGGTTTCTTTTATCCATCCTAGTTCCCTGCATAAACAGCACGGGCATTTCTATCCATCCTAGTACCTGCATTAACTCCACGGGCTCTTCTATCCATCCTAGTTCCGGGCCTGTCACACCACGGGCTCTTCTATCCATCCTAGTACCTGCATTAACACCACGGGCTCTTCTATCCATCCTGCTACCCTGCATTAACACCGCGGGCTACTCTAGACCTCCTAGTACCCTGCATTAACACCACGGGCTCTTCTGTCCATCCTAGTACCTGCAGTGACACCACGGGCTCTTCTATCCATCCTAGTACCCTCATTAACACCACGGGTTCTTCTATCCATCCTAGTTCCCTCATTCACACCACAGGCTCTTCTATCCATCCTAGTACCTGCATTAACACCACAGGCTCTTCTATCCATCCTAGTACCTGCATTATCACCACGGGCTCTTCTATCCATCGCAGTACCTGCATTAACACCACGGGCTCTTCTATCCATCTCATTACCTGCATTAACACCACGGGCTATTCAATCCATCCTAGTACCTGCATTAACACCATGGGCTCTTCTATCCATCCTAGTACCAGGCCTGTAACACCACGGGCTCTTCTATCCATCCCAGTACCTGCATTAACACCACGGGCTCTTCTATCCATCCTAGTACCTGGCCTGTAACACCAAGGGCTCTTCTATCCATCTTAGTACCACCATTAACACCACGGGCTCTTCTATCCATCCTAGTACCTTGCATTAACACCAAGGGCTCTTCTATCCATCCTAATCCCTGCATTAACACCACGGGCCCTTCTATCCATCCTAGTACCTGGCCTGTAACACCACGGGCTGTTCTATCCATCCTAGTACCCTGTATTAACACCACGGGCTCTTCAATCCATCCTAGTACCTGTACTGTAACACCACAGGCTTTTCTATCAATCCTAGTACCTGCATTAACACTACGGGCTCTTCTATCCAGCCTAGTACCTGACATGCAACACCACAGGTTCTTCTATCCATCCTAGTACCTGCATTAACACCACGGGCTCTTTTATCCATCCTAGTTCCCTGCATAAACAGCACGGGCATTTCTATCCATCCTAGTACCTGCATTAAAACTGCGGGTACTTCTATCCATCCTAGTAACCCGCATTAACACCACGGGTTCTTCTAGACCTCCTAGTACCTGGCCTGTAACACCACGGGCTCTTCTATCCATCCTAGTACCTGCATTAACACCACGGGCTCTTCTATTCATCCTCGTACCTGCATTAACACCAAGGACTCTTCTATCCATCCTAGTACCTGCAGTAACACAACGGGCTCTTCTACCCATCCTAGTACCTGCATTAACACCTTGGGCTCTTCTATCCATCCTGGTACCTGGCCTGTAACACCACTGGCTCTTCTATCCATCCTAGTACCTGCATTAACACCACGGGCTCTTCTATCCATCCTAGTTCCTGGCCTGTAACACCACGGGCTCTTCTATACATCCTAGTACCCTGCATTAACACCACGGACTCTTCTATCCATACTAGTATCCTGCATTAACACCACGGGCTCTTCTATCCATCCTAGTACCTGCATTAATACCACAAGCTCTTCTAACCATCCTAGTACGTGCATTAACACCACAGGCTCTTCAATGCATCCTAGTACCTGCATTAACACCATGGGCTCTTCTATCCATCCTAGTACCAGGCCTGTAACACCATGGGCTCTTCCGTCCATCCTAGTACCTGGCCTGTAACACCACAGGCTCTTCTATCCATCCCAGTACCTGCATTAACACCACGGGCTCTTCTATCCATCCTGGTACCTGGCCTGTAACACCACTGGCTCTTCTATCCATCCTACTACCTGCATTAACACCACGGGCTCTTCTATCCATCCTAGTTCCTGGCCTGTAACACCACGGGCTCTTCTATACATCCTAGTACCCTGCATTAACACCACGGACTCTTCTATCCATACTAGTATCCTGCATTAACACCACGGGCTCTTCTATCCATCCTAGTACGAGCATTAATACCACGGGCTCTTCTCTCTATCATAGTACCTGGCCTGTAAAACGACGGGCTCTTCTGTCCATCCTAGTACCTGCATTAACACCACGGGCTCTTCTATAGATCCTAGTACCCTACATTAACACCACGGGCTCTTCTATCCATCTCACTACCTGCATTAACACCACGGGCTCTTCTATCCATCCTAGTACCTGCATTAACACCTTGGGCTCTTCTATCCATCCTGGTACCTGGCCTGTAACACCACTGGCTCTTCTATCCATCCTAGTACCTGCATTAACACCACGGGCTCTTCTATCCATCCTAGTTCCTGGCCTGTAACACCACGGGCTCTTCTATACATCCTAGTACCCTGCATTAACACCACGGACTCTTCTATCCATACTAGTATCCTGCATTAACACCACGGGCTCTTCTATCCATCCTAGTACCTGCATTAATACCACAAGCTCTTCTAACCATCCTAGTACGTGCATTAACACCACAGGCTCTTCAATGCATCCTAGTACCTGCATTAACACCATGGGCTCTTCTATCCATCCTAGTACCAGGCCTGTAACACCATGGGCTCTTCCGTCCATCCTAGTACCTGGCCTGTAACACCACAGGCTCTTCTATCCATCCCAGTACCTGCATTAACACCACGGGCTCTTCTATCCATCCTGGTACCTGGCCTGTAACACCACTGGCTCTTCTATCCATCCTAGTACCTGCATTAACACCACGGGCTCTTCTATCCATCCAAGTACCTGCATTAACTCCACGAGCTCTTCTATCCATCCTAGTACCTGCATTAACACCACGGGCTCTTCTATCCATCCTAGTACCTGCATTAACACCACGGGCTCTTCTATCCATCCTAGTTCCTGCATTAACACCACGGGCTCTTCTATCCATCCTAGTACCTGCATTAACACCACGGGCTCTTCTATCCATCCTAGTTCCGTGCGTTAACACTACGGGTTCTCCTATCCATCCTAGTACCTGCATTAACACCACGGGCTCTTCTATACATCCTAGTACCCTGCATTAACACCACGGACTCTTCTATCCATACTAGTATCCTGCATTAACACCACGGGCTCTTCTATACATCCTAGTACCTGCATTAATACCACAAGCTCTTCTAACCATCCTAGTACGTGCATTAACACCACAGGCTCTTCAATGCATCCTAGTACCTGCATTAACACCATGGGCTCTTCTATCCATCCTAGTACCAGGCCTGTAACACCATGGGCTCTTCCGTCCATCCTAGTACCTGGCCTGTAACACCACAGGCTCTTCTATCCATCCCAGTACCTGCATTAACACCACGGGCTCTTCTATCCATCCAAGTACCTGGCCTGTAACACCACGGGCTCTTCTATCCATCCTAGTTCCCTGCATTAACTCCACGGGCTCTTCTATCCATCCTAGTACCTGCATTAACACCACGGGCTCTTCTATCCATCCTAGTACCTGCATTAACACCACGGGCTCTTCTATCCATCCTAGTTCCTGCATTAACACCACGGGCTCTTCTATCCATCCTAGTACCTGCATTAACACCACGGGCTCTTCTATCCATCCTAGTTCCGTGCGTTAACACGACGGGTTCTCCTATCCATCCTAGTACCTGCATTAACACCACGGGCTCTTCTATACATCCTAGTACGCTGCATTAACACCATGGGCTCTTGTGTACCTGCTGGTACCTGGCCTGTAACACCACAGGCTCTTCTATCCCTCATAGTACCTGAATTAACACCACGGGGTCTTCGATCCATCCTAGGACCTGCATTAACACCACGGGCTCTTCTATACATCCCACTACCTGCATGAATACCACGGGCACTTATATCCATCCTAGTACCTGGCCTGTAACACCACGGGCTCTTCTATCCCTCCTAGAACCTGCATTAACACCACGGGCTCTTTTATCCATCCTAGTTCCCTGCATAAACAGCACGGGGATTTATATCCATCCTAGTACCTGCATTAAAACCGCGGGTGCTTCTATCCATCCTAGTAACCTGCATTAACACCACGGGTTCTTCTAGACCTCCTACTACCTGGCCTGTAACACCACGGGCTCTTCTATCCATCCTAGTACCTGCATTAACACTAAGGGCTCTTCTATTCATCCTAGTACACTGAATTAACGCCACGGGCTCTTCTAGACATCCTAATATCCTGCATTAACACCACGGGCTCTTCTATCCATCCTACTACCTGCATTAACAACACGGGCTCTTCTATCCATTCTAGTTCCCTGCATTAACTCCATGGGCTCTTCTATCCATCCTAGTACCAGCATTAACACCACAGGCTCTTTTATCCATCCTAGTTCCCTGCATTAACACCGCGGGCTCTTCTATCCATCCTAGTACCTGGCCTGTAACACCACGGGCTCTTCTATCCATTCTAGTACCTGCATTAACACCATGAGATCTTCTATTCATCCTAGTACCTGCATTAACACCACGGACTCTTCTATCCATCCTAGTGCACTGCATGAACACCACGGGCTCTTCTAGTCATCCCAGTACCCTGCTTTAACACCACGGGCTCTTCTATCCATCCTAGTACCTGCATTAATACCACAGGCTCTTCTATCCATCCTAGTACGTGCATTAACAGCACGGGCTCTTATATCCATCCTAGTACCTGCATTAACACCACAAACTCTTCTATCCATCCTGGTACCTACATTAACACCACAGGCTCTTCTATCCATCTCATTACCTGCATTAACACCACGAACTCTTCTATCCATCCTGGTACCTACATTAACACCACGGGCTCTTCTGTCCATCCCAGTACCTGCATTAACATCACGGGCTCTTCTATCCATCCTAGTACCTGGCCTGTAACACCACGGGCTCGTCTATCCATCTTAGTACCACCATTAACACACGGGCTCTTCTATCCATCCTAGTACCTGCATTAATACCACAAGCTCTTCTAACCATCCTAGTACGTGCATTAATACCACAGGCTCTTCAATGCATCCTAGTATCTGCATTAACACCATGTGCTCTTCTATCCATCCTAGTACCAGGCCTGTAACACCATGGGCTCTTCCGTCCATCCTAGTACCTGGCCTGTAACACCACAGGCTCTTCTATCCATCCCAGTACCTGCATTAACACCACGGGCTCTTCTATCCATCCAAGTACCTGGCCCGTAACACCACGGGCTCTGCTATCCATCCTAGTGCCCTGCATTAACACCACGGGCTCTTCTATCCATCCCAGTACATGCATTAACACCACGGGCTCTTCCTGACCTCCTAGTACACTGCATTAACACCACGGGCTCTTCTATCCATCCTAGTACATGCATTAACACCACAGGCTCTTCTATCCATCCTAGCACCTGGCCTGTAACACCACGGGCTCTTCTATCCATCCTAGTTCCTGGCCTGTAACACCATGGGCTCTTCTATCCATACTAGTATCCTGCATTAACACCACGGGCTCTTCTATCCATCCTAGTACCTGCATTAATACCACAGGCTCTTCTATCCATCCTTGTACGTGCATTAACACCACAGGCTCTTCAATGCATCCTAGTACCTGCATTAACACCATGGGCTCTTCTATCCATCCTAGTACCTGGCCTGTAACACCACAGGCTCTTCTATCCATCCCTGTACCTGCATTAACACCACGGGCTCTTCTATCCATCCTAGTTCCCTGCATTAACTCCACGGGCTCTTCTATCCATCCTAGTACCTGCATTAACACCACGGTTTCTTTTATCCATCCTAGTTCCCTGCATAAACAGCACGGGCATTTCTATCCATCCTAGTACCTGCATTAACTCCACGGGCTCTTCTATCCATCCTAGTTCCGGGCCTGTCACACCACGGGCTCTTCTATCCATCCTAGTACCTGCATTAACACCACGGGCTCTTCTATCCATCCTGCTACCCTGCATTAACACCGCGGGCTACTCTAGACCTCCTAGTACCCTGCATTAACACCACGGGCTCTTCTGTCCATCCTAGTACCTGCATTGACACCACGGGCTCTTCTATCCATCCTAGTACCCTCATTAACACCACGGGTTCTTCTATCCATCCTAGTTCCCTCATTCACACCACGGGCTCTTCTATCCATCCTAGTACCTGCATTAACACCACAGGCTCTTCTATCCATCCTAGTACCTGCATTATCACCACGGGCTCTTCTATCCATCGCAGTACCTGCATTAACACCACGGGCTCTTCTATCCATCCTAGTACCTAGCCTGTAACACCACGGGCTCTTCTATCCATCCTAGTACCTGCATTAACACCACGGGCTCTTCTATCGATCCTAGTACCTGGCCTGTAACACCACGGGCTCTGATATCCATCCTAGTACCTGAATTAACATCATCAGCTCTTCTATCCATCCTAGTACCAGCATTAACATCACCAGCTCTTCTATCCATCCTAGTACCTGCATTAACACCACGGGCTCTTCTATCCATCCTAGTACCTGCATTAACACCACGGGCTCTTCTATCCTTCCGAGTACACTGCATTAACACCACGGGCTCTTCTATCCATCCTAGAACCTACATTAACACCACGGGCTCTTCTATCCATCCTAGTACCTGCATTAACACCACAGGCTCTTCTATCCATGCTATTACCTGCATTAACACCACGGGCTCTTCTATCCATCCTAGTACCCTGCATTAACACCACGGTCTCTTCTATCCATCTTGGTACCTGCATTAACACCACGGGCTCTTCTATCCATCCTGGTACTCTGCATTAACACCGCGGGCTCCTCTAGACCTCCTAGTAACCTGCATTAACACCACAGGCTCTTCTATCCATCCTGTTACCGTACATTAGTACCACGGGCTCTTCTATCCATCCTAGTACCCTCATTAACACCACAGGCTCTTCTATCCATCCTGGTACCTGCATTATCACCACGGGCTCTTCTATCCATCTCACTACCTGCATTAACGCCACGGGCTCTTCTATCCATCCTAGTACCTGCATTAACACCACGGGTTCTTCTATCGAACCTAGTACCTGGCCTGTAACACCACGGGCTCTTCTATCCATCCTAGTTCCGGGCCTGTAACACCACAGGCTCTTCTGTCCATCTTAGTACCTGCATTAACACCACGGGCGATTCTATCGATCCTAGTACGCGGCCTGTAACACCAGGGGCTCTTCTGTCCATCTTAGTACCTGCATTAACACCACGGGCTGTTCTATCCATCTTGGTACCCTGCATTAACACCGCGGGCTCTTCTATCCATCCTAGTACCTGCATTAACATCACCAGCTCTTCTATCCATTCTAGTACCTGCATTAACACCACAGGCTCTTCTATCCATCCTAGTACCCTGCATTAACACCACCGGCTCTTCTAGACCTCCTAGTACCTTCATTAACACCACGGGGTCTTCTATCCATCTCAGTACCCTGCATTAACCCCACGGGCACTTCTATCCATCCTAGTAACTGCATTAACACCACGGGCTCTTCTATCCATCCTAGTACATGGCTTGTAACACCACGGGCTCTCTATCCATCCTAGTTCCTGCATTATCACCACGGGCTCTTCTATCCATCCTAGTACCTGCATTAACATCACCAGCTCTTCTATCCATCCTAGTACCTTCATTAACACCACGGTGTCTTCTATCCATCTCAGTACCCTGCATTAACCCCACGGGCACTTCTATCCATCCTAGTAACTGCATTAACACCACGGGCTCTTCTATCCATCCTAGTACATGGCTTGTAACACCACGGGCTCTCTATCCATCCTAGTTCCTGCATTATTTACCACGGGCTCTTCTATCCATCCTAATACCTGGCCTGTAACACCACAGGCTCTTCTATCCATCATATTACCTGCATTAACTCCACGGGCTCTTCTATCCATCCTAGTACCCTGCATTAACAACATGGGCTCTTCTATCAATCCTAGTACCCTGCATTAACATCACGGTCTGTTCTATCCATCTTAGTAACTGCATTAACACCACGGGCTCTTCTATCCATCCTGGTACCCTGCATTAACACCACGGGCTCCTCCAGACCGCCAAGTACGCTGCATTAACACCACGGGCTCTTCAAGACCTCCTAGTATCTGCCTTAACACCATGGGCTCTTCTATCCATACTGGTACCCTCAATAACACCACGAGCTCATCCTACTATTTGCATTAACTCCGCGGGCCCCTCTATCCATCCTACTACCTGCATTAACACCACGGGCTCTTCTACCCATCTTAGTACCCTGCATTAACATCACGGGCTCTTCTATCCATTCTAGTACCTGGACTGTAACACCACGTGCTCTTCTATCCATCCTACTACCTGGCCTGTAAGAACACGGGCTCTTCTTACGATGCTAGTAACTGCATTAACACCATGGGCTCTTCTATCCATCCTAGTTCCTGGCCTGTAACACCACGGGCTCTTTTATCCATCCTAGTTCCTGGCCTGTAACACCACGGGCTCTTCTATCCGTCCTAGTACCTGCATTAACACCACGGGCTCTTCTATCCGCCCCAGTACCTGCATAAACACCACGGGCTGTTCTATCCATCCTACTGCCTGCATTAACACCACGGGCTCTTCTATCCATCCTAGGATCTACATTAACACCACGGGCTCTTCTATCCATCCTACTGCCTGCATTAACACCACGGGCTCTTCTATCCATCATATTACCTGCATTAACTCCACGGGCTCTTCTATCCATGCTATTACCTGCATTAACACCACGGACTGTTCTATCCATCCTAGTACCTGCATTAACACCACGGGCTCTTCTATCCATCCTAGTACCTGCAGTAACACCACGGGCTCTTCCATCCATCCTTCTACCCTGTATTAACACCACGGGCTATTCTGTCCATCCTAGTACCTGCATTAACACCACGGGCTCTTCTACCCATCCTAGTACCCTGCATTAACACCAGGGGCTCTTCTAGACCTCCTAGTACCCTGCATTAACACCACGGGCTCTTCTATCCATTCTAGTATCTGGCCTGTAACACCACGGGCTCTTCTATCCATCCTAGTAACCTGCATTAACACCACGGGCTCTTCTATCCATCCTAGTACCTTGCCTGTAACACCACGGGCTCTTCTATCCATCCTAGTACCCTACATTAACACCACGGGCTCTTCTATCCATCCTAGTACCTGCATTAACACCACGGGTTCTTCTATCCATCCAAGCTCCCTGCATTAACTCCACAGGCTCCTCTATCCATCCAAGGACTGCATTAACATCACGGGCTCTTCTATCCATTCTAGTTCCCTGCATTAACTCCACGCGCTCTTCTATCCATCCTAGTACCTGCATTAACACCACGGCTCTTCTATCCATCCTGGTACCCTGCATTAACACCACGGGCTCTTCAAGAGCTCCTAGTATCTGCCTTAATACCATGGGCTCTTCTATCCATACTGGTACCCTCATTAACACCACGGGCTCATCCTACTACCTGCATTAACACCGCGGGCTCCTCTATCCATCCTACTACCTGCATTAACACCACGGGCTCTTCTACCCATCCTAGTACCCTGCATTAACACCAGGGGCTGTTCTAGACCTCCTAGTACCCTGCATTAACATCATGGGCTCTTCTATCCATTCTAGTACCTGGCCTGTAACAACACGGGCTCTTCTTACGATGCTAGTACCTGCATTAACTCCACGGGCTCTTCTATCCATCCTAGTTCCGGGCCTGTCACACCACGGGCTCTTCTATCCATCCTAGTACCTGCATTAACACCACGGGCTCTTCTATCCATCCTGCTACCCTGCATTAACACCGCGGGCTACTCTAGACCTCCTAGTACCCTGCATTAACACCACGGGCTCTTCTGTCCATCCTAGTACCTGCATTGACACCACGGGCTCTTCTATCCATCCTAGTACCCTCATTAACACCACGGGCTCTTCTATCCATCCTAGTTCCCTCATTCACACCACGGGCTCTTCTATCCATCCTAGTACCTGCATTAACACCACAGGCTCTTCTATCCATCCTAGTACCTGCATTATCACCACGGGCTCTTCTATCCATCTCAGTACCTGCATTAACACCACGGGCTCTTCTATCCATCCTAGTACCTGCATTAACACCACGGGCTCTTCTATCCATCCTAGTACCTGGCCTGTAACACCACGGGCTCTGATATCCATCCTAGTACCTGAATTAACATCACCAGCTCTTCTATCCATCCTAGTACCAGCATTAACATCACCAGCTCTTCTATCCATCCTAGTACCTGCATTAACACCACGGGCTCTTCTATCCATCCTAGTACCTGCATTAACACCACGGGCTCTTCTATCCTTCCGAGTACACTGCATTAACACCGCGGGCTCCTCTAGACCTCCTAGTAACCTGCATTAACACCACAGGCTCTTCTATCCATCCTGTTACCGTACATTAGTACCACGGGCTCTTCTATCCATCCTAGTACCCTCATTAACACCACAGGCTTTTCTATCCATCCTGGTACCTGCATTATCACCACGGGCTCTTCTATCCTTCTCACTACCTGCATTAACGCCACGGGCTCTTCTATCCATCCTAGTACCTAGCCTGTAACACCACGGGCTCTTCTATCCATCCTAGTACCTGCATTAACACCACGGGTTCTTCTATCGAACCTAGTACCTGGCCTGTAACACCACGGGCTCTTCTATCCATCCTAGTTCCGGGCCTGTAACACCACAGGCTCTTCTGTCCATCTTAGTACCTGCATTAACACCACGGGCGATTCTATCGATCCTAGTACGCGGCCTGTAACACCAGGGGCTCTTCTGTCCATCTTAGTACCTGCATTAACACCACGGGCTGTTCTATCCATCTTGGTACCCTGCATTAACACCGCGGGCTCTTCTATCCATCCTAGTACCTGCATTAACATCACCAGCTCTTCTATCCATTCTAGTACCTGCATTAACACCACGGGCTCTTCTATCCATCCTAGTACCCTGCATTAACACCACCGGCTCTTCTAGACCTCCTAGTACCTTCATTAACACCACGGGGTCTTCTATCCATCTCAGTACCCTGCATTAACCCCACGGGCACTTCTATCCATCCTAGTAACTGCATTAACACCACGGGCTCTTCTATCCATCCTAGTACATGGCTTGTAACACCACGGGCTCTCTATCCATCCTAGTTCCTGCATTATCACCACGGGCTCTTCTATCCATCCTAGTACCTGCATTAACATCACCAGCTCTTCTATCCATCCTAGTACCTGCATTAACACCACGGGCTCTTCTATCCATCCTAGTACCCTGCATTAACACCACCGGCTCTTCTAGACCTCCTAGTACCTTCATTAACACCATGGGGTCTTCTATCCATCTCAGTACCCTGCATTAACCCCACGGGCACTTCTATCCATCCTAGTAACTGCATTAACACCACGGGCTCTTCTATCCATTCTAGTACATGGCTTGTAACACCAGGGGCTCTCTATCCATCCTAGTTCCTGCATTATTTACCACGGGCTCTTCTATCCATCCTAATACCTGGCCTGTAACACCACAGGCTCTTCTATCCATCATATTACCTGCATTAACTCCACGGGCTCTTCTATCCATCCTAGTACCCTGCATTAACAACATGGGCTCTTCTATCAATCCTAGTACCCTGCATTAACACCACGGTCTGTTCTATCCATCTTAGTAACTGCATTAACACCACGGGCTCTTCTATCCATCCTGGTACGCTGCATTAACACCACGGGCTCTTCAAGACCTCCTAGTATCTGCCTTAACACCATGGGCTCTTCTATCCATACTGGTACCCTCAATAACACCACGAGCTCATCCTACGATTTGCATTAACTCCGCGGGCCCCTCTATCCATCCTACTACCTGCATTAACACCACGGGCTCTTCTACCCATCTTAGTACCCTGCATTAACATCACGGGCTCTTCTATCCATTCTAGTACCTGGACTGTAACACCATGTGCTCTTCTATCCATCCTACTACCTGGCCTGTAAGAACACGGGCTCTTCTTACGATGCTAGTAACTGCATTAACACCATGGGCTCTTCTATCCATCCTAGTTCCTGGCCTGTAACACCACGGGCTCTTCTATCCGTCCTAGTACCTGCATTAACACCACGGGCTCTTCTATCCGCCCCAGTACCTGCATAAACACCACGGGCTGTTCTATCCATCCTACTGCCTGCATTAACACCACGGGCTCTTCTATCCATCCTAGGATCTACATTAACACCACGGGCTCTTCTATCCATCCTACTGCCTGCATTAACACCACGGGCTCTTCTATCCATCCTAGGATCTACATTAACACCACAGGCTCTTCTATCCATCATATTACCTGCATTAACTCCACGGGCTCTTCTATCCATGCTATTACCTGCATTAACACCACGGGCTCTTCTATCCATCCTAG
Organism: Mobula birostris; assembly: GCF_030028105.1. NCBI lineage: Eukaryota > Metazoa > Chordata > Chondrichthyes > Myliobatiformes > Myliobatidae > Mobula > Mobula birostris. Next base: position 10,780,138 of record NC_092387.1, on the reverse strand, counting down.
TACCCTGCATTAACAACATGGGCTCTTCTATCAATCCTAGTACCCTGCATTAACACCACGGTCTCTTCTATCCATATTAGTACCTGCATTAACACCACGGGCTCTTCTGTCCATCCTAGTACCTGCATTAACACCACGGGCTCTTCTATCCATCCTATTACCGTGCATTAATGCCACAGGCTCTTCTATCCATCCTAGTACCCTCATTAACACCACGGGCTCTTCTATCCATCCTAATACCAGGCCTGTAACACCATGGGCTCTTCCGTCCATCCTAGTACCTGGCCTGTAACACCACAGGCTCTTCTATCCATCCCAGTACCTGCATTAACACCACGGGCTCTTCTATCCATCCTGGTACCTGGCCTGTAACACCACTGGCTCTTCTATCCATCCTAGTACCTGCATTAACACCACGGGCTCTTCTATCCATCCTAGTACCTGCATTAACACCACGGGCTCTTCTATCCATCCTAGTTCCTGCATTAACACCACGGGCTCTTCTATCCATCCTAGTACCTGCATTAACACCACGGGCTCTTCTATCCATCCTAGTTCCGTGCGTTAACACTACGGGTTCTCCTATCCATCCTAGTACCTGCATTAACACCACGGGCTCTTCTATACATCCTAGTACCCTGCATTAACACCACGGACTCTTCTATCCATACTAGTATCCTGCATTAACACCACGGGCTCTTCTATACATCCTAGTACCTGCATTAATACCACAAGCTCTTCTAACCATCCTAGTACGTGCATTAACACCACAGGCTCTTCAATGCATCCTAGTACCTGCATTAACACCATGGGCTCTTCTATCCATCCTAGTACCAGGCCTGTAACACCATGGGCTCTTCCGTCCATCCTAGTACCTGGCCTGTAACACCACAGGCTCTTCTATCCATCCCAGTACCTGCATTAACACCACGGGCTCTTCTATCCATCCAAGTACCTGGCCTGTAACACCACGGGCTCTTCTATCCATCCTAGTTCCCTGCATTAACTCCACGGGCTCTTCTATCCATCCTAGTACCTGCATTAACACCACGGGCTCTTCTATCCATCCTAGTACCTGCATTAACACCACGGGCTCTTCTATCCATCCTAGTTCCTGCATTAACACCACGGGCTCTTCTATCCATCCTAGTACCTGCATTAACACCACGGGCTCTTCTATCCATCCTAGTTCCGTGCGTTAACACGACGGGTTCTCCTATCCATCCTAGTACCTGCATTAACACCACGGGCTCTTCTATACATCCTAGTACGCTGCATTAACACCATGGGCTCTTGTGTACCTGCTGGTACCTGGCCTGTAACACCACAGGCTCTTCTATCCCTCATAGTACCTGAATTAACACCACGGGGTCTTCGATCCATCCTAGGACCTGCATTAACACCACGGGCTCTTCTATACATCCCACTACCTGCATTAATACCACGGGCACTTATATCCATCCTAGTACCTGGCCTGTAACACCACGGGCTCTTCTATCCCTCCTAGAACCTGCATTAACACCACGGGCTCTTTTATCCATCCTAGTTCCCTGCATAAACAGCACGGGGATTTATATCCATCCTAGTACCTGCATTAAAACCGCGGGTGCTTCTATCCATCCTAGTAACCTGCATTAACACCACGGGTTCTTCTAGACCTCCTACTACCTGGCCTGTAACACCACGGGCTCTTCTATCCATCCTAGTACCTGCATTAACACTAAGGGCTCTTCTATTCATCCTAGTACACTGAATTAACGCCACGGGCTCTTCTAGACATCCTAATATCCTGCATTAACACCACGGGCTCTTCTATCCATCCTACTACCTGCATTAACAACACGGGCTCTTCTATCCATTCTAGTTCCCTGCATTAACTCCATGGGCTCTTCTATCCATCCTAGTACCAGCATTAACACCACAGGCTCTTTTATCCATCCTAGTTCCCTGCATTAACACCGCGGGCTCTTCTATCCATCCTAGTACCTGGCCTGTAACACCACGGGCTCTTCTATCCATTCTAGTACCTGCATTAACACCATGAGATCTTCTATTCATCCTAGTACCTGCATTAACACCACGGACTCTTCTATCCATCCTAGTGCACTGCATGAACACCACGGGCTCTTCTAGTCATCCCAGTACCCTGCTTTAACACCACGGGCTCTTCTATCCATCCTAGTACCTGCATTAATACCACAGGCTCTTCTATCCATCCTAGTACGTGCATTAACAGCACGGGCTCTTATATCCATCCTAGTACCTGCATTAACACCACAAACTCTTCTATCCATCCTGGTACCTACATTAACACCACAGGCTCTTCTATCCATCTCATTACCTGCATTAACACCACGAACTCTTCTATCCATCCTGGTACCTACATTAACACCACGGGCTCTTCTGTCCATCCCAGTACCTGCATTAACATCACGGGCTCTTCTATCCATCCTAGTACCTGGCCTGTAACACCACGGGCTCGTCTATCCATCTTAGTACCACCATTAACACACGGGCTCTTCTATCCATCCTAGTACCTGCATTAATACCACAAGCTCTTCTAACCATCCTAGTACGTGCATTAACACCACAGGCTCTTCAATGCATCCTAGTATCTGCATTAACACCATGTGCTCTTCTATCCATCCTAGTACCAGGCCTGTAACACCATGGGCTCTTCCGTCCATCCTAGTACCTGGCCTGTAACACCACAGGCTCTTCTATCCATCCCAGTACCTGCATTAACACCACGGGCTCTTCTATCCATCCAAGTACCTGGCCCGTAACACCACGGGCTCTGCTATCCATCCTAGTGCCCTGCATTAACACCACGGGCTCTTCTATCCATCCCAGTACATGCATTAACACCACGGGCTCTTCCTGACCTCCTAGTACACTGCATTAACACCACGGGCTCTTCTATCCATCCTAGTACATGCATTAACACCACAGGCTCTTCTATCCATCCTAGCACCTGGCCTGTAACACCACGGGCTCTTCTATCCATCCTAGTTCCTGGCCTGTAACACCATGGGCTCTTCTATCCATACTAGTATCCTGCATTAACACCACGGGCTCTTCTATCCATCCTAGTACCTGCATTAATACCACAGGCTCTTCTATCCATCCTTGTACGTGCATTAACACCACAGGCTCTTCAATGCATCCTAGTACCTGCATTAACACCATGGGCTCTTCTATCCATCCTAGTACCTGGCCTGTAACACCACAGGCTCTTCTATCCATCCCTGTACCTGCATTAACACCACGGGCTCTTCTATCCATCCTAGTTCCCTGCATTAACTCCACGGGCTCTTCTATCCATCCTAGTACCTGCATTAACACCACGGTTTCTTTTATCCATCCTAGTTCCCTGCATAAACAGCACGGGCATTTCTATCCATCCTAGTACCTGCATTAACTCCACGGGCTCTTCTATCCATCCTAGTTCCGGGCCTGTCACACCACGGGCTCTTCTATCCATCCTAGTACCTGCATTAACACCACGGGCTCTTCTATCCATCCTGCTACCCTGCATTAACACCGCGGGCTACTCTAGACCTCCTAGTACCCTGCATTAACACCACGGGCTCTTCTGTCCATCCTAGTACCTGCATTGACACCACGGGCTCTTCTATCCATCCTAGTACCCTCATTAACACCACGGGTTCTTCTATCCATCCTAGTTCCCTCATTCACACCACGGGCTCTTCTATCCATCCTAGTACCTGCATTAACACCACAGGCTCTTCTATCCATCCTAGTACCTGCATTATCACCACGGGCTCTTCTATCCATCGCAGTACCTGCATTAACACCACGGGCTCTTCTATCCATCCTAGTACCTAGCCTGTAACACCACGGGCTCTTCTATCCATCCTAGTACCTGCATTAACACCACGGGCTCTTCTATCGATCCTAGTACCTGGCCTGTAACACCACGGGCTCTGATATCCATCCTAGTACCTGAATTAACATCATCAGCTCTTCTATCCATCCTAGTACCAGCATTAACATCACCAGCTCTTCTATCCATCCTAGTACCTGCATTAACACCACGGGCTCTTCTATCCATCCTAGTACCTGCATTAACACCACGGGCTCTTCTATCCTTCCGAGTACACTGCATTAACACCACGGGCTCTTCTATCCATCCTAGAACCTACATTAACACCACGGGCTCTTCTATCCATCCTAGTACCTGCATTAACACCACAGGCTCTTCTATCCATGCTATTACCTGCATTAACACCACGGGCTCTTCTATCCATCCTAGTACCCTGCATTAACACCACGGTCTCTTCTATCCATCTTGGTACCTGCATTAACACCACGGGCTCTTCTATCCATCCTGGTACTCTGCATTAACACCGCGGGCTCCTCTAGACCTCCTAGTAACCTGCATTAACACCACAGGCTCTTCTATCCATCCTGTTACCGTACATTAGTACCACGGGCTCTTCTATCCATCCTAGTACCCTCATTAACACCACAGGCTCTTCTATCCATCCTGGTACCTGCATTATCACCACGGGCTCTTCTATCCATCTCACTACCTGCATTAACGCCACGGGCTCTTCTATCCATCCTAGTACCTGCATTAACACCACGGGTTCTTCTATCGAACCTAGTACCTGGCCTGTAACACCACGGGCTCTTCTATCCATCCTAGTTCCGGGCCTGTAACACCACAGGCTCTTCTGTCCATCTTAGTACCTGCATTAACACCACGGGCGATTCTATCGATCCTAGTACGCGGCCTGTAACACCAGGGGCTCTTCTGTCCATCTTAGTACCTGCATTAACACCACGGGCTGTTCTATCCATCTTGGTACCCTGCATTAACACCGCGGGCTCTTCTATCCATCCTAGTACCTGCATTAACATCACCAGCTCTTCTATCCATTCTAGTACCTGCATTAACACCACAGGCTCTTCTATCCATCCTAGTACCCTGCATTAACACCACCGGCTCTTCTAGACCTCCTAGTACCTTCATTAACACCACGGGGTCTTCTATCCATCTCAGTACCCTGCATTAACCCCACGGGCACTTCTATCCATCCTAGTAACTGCATTAACACCACGGGCTCTTCTATCCATCCTAGTACATGGCTTGTAACACCACGGGCTCTCTATCCATCCTAGTTCCTGCATTATCACCACGGGCTCTTCTATCCATCCTAGTACCTGCATTAACATCACCAGCTCTTCTATCCATCCTAGTACCTGCATTAACACCACGGGCTCTTCTATCCATCCTAGTACCCTGCATTAACACCACCGGCTCTTCTGGACCTCCTAGTACCTTCATTAACACCACGGTGTCTTCTATCCATCTCAGTACCCTGCATTAACCCCACGGGCACTTCTATCCATCCTAGTAACTGCATTAACTCCACGGGCTCTTCTATCCATCCTAGTACATGGCTTGTAACACCACGGGCTCTCTATCCATCCTAGTTCCTGCATTATTTACCACGGGCTCTTCTATCCATCCTAATACCTGGCCTGTAACACCACAGGCTCTTCTATCCATCATATTACCTGCATTAACTCCACGGGCTCTTCTATCCATCCTAGTACCCTGCATTAACAACATGGGCTCTTCTATCAATCCTAGTACCCTGCATTAACATCACGGTCTGTTCTATCCATCTTAGTAACTGCATTAACACCACGGGCTCTTCTATCCATCCTGGTACCCTGCATTAACACCACGGGCTCCTCCAGACCGCCAAGTACGCTGCATTAACACCACGGGCTCTTCAAGACCTCCTAGTATCTGCCTTAACACCATGGGCTCTTCTATCCATACTGGTACCCTCAATAACACCACGAGCTCATCCTACTATTTGCATTAACTCCGCGGGCCCCTCTATCCATCCTACTACCTGCATTAACACCACGGGCTCTTCTACCCATCTTAGTACCCTGCATTAACATCACGGGCTCTTCTATCCATTCTAGTACCTGGACTGTAACACCACGTGCTCTTCTATCCATCCTACTACCTGGCCTGTAAGAACACGGGCTCTTCTTACGATGCTAGTAACTGCATTAACACCATGGGCTCTTCTATCCATCCTAGTTCCTGGCCTGTAACACCACGGGCTCTTTTATCCATCCTAGTTCCTGGCCTGTAACACCACGGGCTCTTCTATCCGTCCTAGTACCTGCATTAACACCACGGGCTCTTCTATCCGCCCCAGTACCTGCATAAACACCACGGGCTGTTCTATCCATCCTACTGCCTGCATTAACACCACGGGCTCTTCTATCCATCCTAGGATCTACATTAACACCACGGGCTCTTCTATCCATCCTACTGCCTGCATTAACACCACGGGCTCTTCTATCCATCATATTACCTGCATTAACTCCACGGGCTCTTCTATCCATGCTATTACCTGCATTAACACCACGGACTGTTCTATCCATCCTAGTACCTGCATTAACACCACGGGCTCTTCTATCCATCCTAGTACCTGCAGTAACACCACGGGCTCTTCCATCCATCCTTCTACCCTGTATTAACACCACGGGCTATTCTGTCCATCCTAGTACCTGCATTAACACCACGGGCTCTTCTACCCATCCTAGTACCCTGCATTAACACCAGGGGCTCTTCTAGACCTCCTAGTACCCTGCATTAACACCACGGGCTCTTCTATCCATTCTAGTATCTGGCCTGTAACACCACGGGCTCTTCTATCCATCCTAGTAACCTGCATTAACACCACGGGCTCTTCTATCCATCCTAGTACCTTGCCTGTAACACCACGGGCTCTTCTATCCATCCTAGTACCCTACATTAACACCACGGGCTCTTCTATCCATCCTAGTACCTGCATTAACACCACGGGTTCTTCTATCCATCCAAGCTCCCTGCATTAACTCCACAGGCTCCTCTATCCATCCAAGGACTGCATTAACATCACGGGCTCTTCTATCCATTCTAGTTCCCTGCATTAACTCCACGCGCTCTTCTATCCATCCTAGTACCTGCATTAACACCACGGCTCTTCTATCCATCCTGGTACCCTGCATTAACACCACGGGCTCTTCAAGAGCTCCTAGTATCTGCCTTAATACCATGGGCTCTTCTATCCATACTGGTACCCTCATTAACACCACGGGCTCATCCTACTACCTGCATTAACACCGCGGGCTCCTCTATCCATCCTACTACCTGCATTAACACCACGGGCTCTTCTACCCATCCTAGTACCCTGCATTAACACCAGGGGCTGTTCTAGACCTCCTAGTACCCTGCATTAACATCATGGGCTCTTCTATCCATTCTAGTACCTGGCCTGTAACAACACGGGCTCTTCTTACGATGCTAGTACCTGCATTAACTCCACGGGCTCTTCTATCCATCCTAGTTCCGGGCCTGTCACACCACGGGCTCTTCTATCCATCCTAGTACCTGCATTAACACCACGGGCTCTTCTATCCATCCTGCTACCCTGCATTAACACCGCGGGCTACTCTAGACCTCCTAGTACCCTGCATTAACACCACGGGCTCTTCTGTCCATCCTAGTACCTGCATTGACACCACGGGCTCTTCTATCCATCCTAGTACCCTCATTAACACCACGGGCTCTTCTATCCATCCTAGTTCCCTCATTCACACCACGGGCTCTTCTATCCATCCTAGTACCTGCATTAACACCACAGGCTCTTCTATCCATCCTAGTACCTGCATTATCACCACAGGCTCTTCTATCCATCTCAGTACCTGCATTAACACCACGGGCTCTTCTATCCATCCTAGTACCTGCATTAACACCACGGGCTCTTCTATCCATCCTAGTACCTGGCCTGTAACACCACGGGCTCTGATATCCATCCTAGTACCTGAATTAACATCACCAGCTCTTCTATCCATCCTAGTACCAGCATTAACATCACCAGCTCTTCTATCCATCCTAGTACCTGCATTAACACCACGGGCTCTTCTATCCATCCTAGTACCTGCATTAACACCACGGGCTCTTCTATCCTTCCGAGTACACTGCATTAACACCACGGGCTCTTCTATCCATCCTAGAACCTACATTAACACCACGGGCTCTTCTATCCATCCTAGTACCTGCATTAACACCACGGGCTCTTCTATCCATCCTAGTACCTGCATTAACACCACGGGCTCTTCTATCCATCCTAGTTCCTGCATTAACACCACGGGCTCTTCTATCCATCCTAGTACCTGCATTAACACCACGGGCTCTTCTATCCATCCTAGTTCCGTGCGTTAACACGACGGGTTCTCCTATCCATCCTAGTACCTGCATTAACACCACGGGCTCTTCTATACATCCTAGTACGCTGCATTAACACCATGGGCTCTTGTGTACCTGCTGGTACCTGGCCTGTAACACCACAGGCTCTTCTATCCCTCATAGTACCTGAATTAACACCACGGGGTCTTCGATCCATCCTAGGACCTGCATTAACACCACGGGCTCTTCTATACATCCCACTACCTGCATTAATACCACGGGCACTTATATCCATCCTAGTACCTGGCCTGTAACACCACGGGCTCTTCTATCCCTCCTAGAACCTGCATTAACACCACGGGCTCTTTTATCCATCCTAGTTCCCTGCATAAACAGCACGGGGATTTATATCCATCCTAGTACCTGCATTAAAACCGCGGGTGCTTCTATCCATCCTAGTAACCTGCATTAACACCACGGGTTCTTCTAGACCTCCTACTACCTGGCCTGTAACACCACGGGCTCTTCTATCCATCCTAGTACCTGCATTAACACTAAGGGCTCTTCTATTCATCCTAGTACACTGAATTAACGCCACGGGCTCTTCTAGACATCCTAATATCCTGCATTAACACCACGGGCTCTTCTATCCATCCTACTACCTGCATTAACAACACGGGCTCTTCTATCCATTCTAGTTCCCTGCATTAACTCCATGGGCTCTTCTATCCATCCTAGTACCAGCATTAACACCACAGGCTCTTTTATCCATCCTAGTTCCCTGCATTAACACCGCGGGCTCTTCTATCCATCCTAGTACCTGGCCTGTAACACCACGGGCTCTTCTATCCATTCTAGTACCTGCATTAACACCATGAGATCTTCTATTCATCCTAGTACCTGCATTAACACCACGGACTCTTCTATCCATCCTAGTGCACTGCATGAACACCACGGGCTCTTCTAGTCATCCCAGTACCCTGCTTTAACACCACGGGCTCTTCTATCCATCCTAGTACCTGCATTAATACCACAGGCTCTTCTATCCATCCTAGTACGTGCATTAACAGCACGGGCTCTTATATCCATCCTAGTACCTGCATTAACACCACAAACTCTTCTATCCATCCTGGTACCTACATTAACACCACAGGCTCTTCTATCCATCTCATTACCTGCATTAACACCACGAACTCTTCTATCCATCCTGGTACCTACATTAACACCACGGGCTCTTCTGTCCATCCCAGTACCTGCATTAACATCACGGGCTCTTCTATCCATCCTAGTACCTGGCCTGTAACACCACGGGCTCGTCTATCCATCTTAGTACCACCATTAACACACGGGCTCTTCTATCCATCCTAGTACCTGCATTAATACCACAAGCTCTTCTAACCATCCTAGTACGTGCATTAACACCACAGGCTCTTCAATGCATCCTAGTATCTGCATTAACACCATGTGCTCTTCTATCCATCCTAGTACCAGGCCTGTAACACCATGGGCTCTTCCGTCCATCCTAGTACCTGGCCTGTAACACCACAGGCTCTTCTATCCATCCCAGTACCTGCATTAACACCACGGGCTCTTCTATCCATCCAAGTACCTGGCCCGTAACACCACGGGCTCTGCTATCCATCCTAGTGCCCTGCATTAACACCACGGGCTCTTCTATCCATCCCAGTACATGCATTAACACCACGGGCTCTTCCTGACCTCCTAGTACACTGCATTAACACCACGGGCTCTTCTATCCATCCTAGTACATGCATTAACACCACAGGCTCTTCTATCCATCCTAGCACCTGGCCTGTAACACCACGGGCTCTTCTATCCATCCTAGTTCCTGGCCTGTAACACCATGGGCTCTTCTATCCATACTAGTATCCTGCATTAACACCACGGGCTCTTCTATCCATCCTAGTACCTGCATTAATACCACAGGCTCTTCTATCCATCCTTGTACGTGCATTAACACCACAGGCTCTTCAATGCATCCTAGTACCTGCATTAACACCATGGGCTCTTCTATCCATCCTAGTACCTGGCCTGTAACACCACAGGCTCTTCTATCCATCCCTGTACCTGCATTAACACCACGGGCTCTTCTATCCATCCTAGTTCCCTGCATTAACTCCACGGGCTCTTCTATCCATCCTAGTACCTGCATTAACACCACGGTTTCTTTTATCCATCCTAGTTCCCTGCATAAACAGCACGGGCATTTCTATCCATCCTAGTACCTGCATTAACTCCACGGGCTCTTCTATCCATCCTAGTTCCGGGCCTGTCACACCACGGGCTCTTCTATCCATCCTAGTACCTGCATTAACACCACGGGCTCTTCTATCCATCCTGCTACCCTGCATTAACACCGCGGGCTACTCTAGACCTCCTAGTACCCTGCATTAACACCACGGGCTCTTCTGTCCATCCTAGTACCTGCATTGACACCACGGGCTCTTCTATCCATCCTAGTACCCTCATTAACACCACGGGTTCTTCTATCCATCCTAGTTCCCTCATTCACACCACGGGCTCTTCTATCCATCCTAGTACCTGCATTAACACCACAGGCTCTTCTATCCATCCTAGTACCTGCATTATCACCACGGGCTCTTCTATCCATCGCAGTACCTGCATTAACACCACGGGCTCTTCTATCCATCCTAGTACCTAGCCTGTAACACCACGGGCTCTTCTATCCATCCTAGTACCTGCATTAACACCACGGGCTCTTCTATCGATCCTAGTACCTGGCCTGTAACACCACGGGCTCTGATATCCATCCTAGTACCTGAATTAACATCATCAGCTCTTCTATCCATCCTAGTACCAGCATTAACATCACCAGCTCTTCTATCCATCCTAGTACCTGCATTAACACCACGGGCTCTTCTATCCATCCTAGTACCTGCATTAACACCACGGGCTCTTCTATCCTTCCGAGTACACTGCATTAACACCACGGGCTCTTCTATCCATCCTAGAACCTACATTAACACCACGGGCTCTTCTATCCATCCTAGTACCTGCATTAACACCACAGGCTCTTCTATCCATGCTATTACCTGCATTAACACCACGGGCTCTTCTATCCATCCTAGTACCCTGCATTAACACCACGGTCTCTTCTATCCATCTTGGTACCTGCATTAACACCACGGGCTCTTCTATCCATCCTGGTACTCTGCATTAACACCGCGGGCTCCTCTAGACCTCCTAGTAACCTGCATTAACACCACAGGCTCTTCTATCCATCCTGTTACCGTACATTAGTACCACGGGCTCTTCTATCCATCCTAGTACCCTCATTAACACCACAGGCTCTTCTATCCATCCTGGTACCTGCATTATCACCACGGGCTCTTCTATCCATCTCACTACCTGCATTAACGCCACGGGCTCTTCTATCCATCCTAGTACCTGCATTAACACCACGGGTTCTTCTATCGAACCTAGTACCTGGCCTGTAACACCACGGGCTCTTCTATCCATCCTAGTTCCGGGCCTGTAACACCACAGGCTCTTCTGTCCATCTTAGTACCTGCATTAACACCACGGGCGATTCTATCGATCCTAGTACGCGGCCTGTAACACCAGGGGCTCTTCTGTCCATCTTAGTACCTGCATTAACACCACGGGCTGTTCTATCCATCTTGGTACCCTGCATTAACACCGCGGGCTCTTCTATCCATCCTAGTACCTGCATTAACATCACCAGCTCTTCTATCCATTCTAGTACCTGCATTAACACCACAGGCTCTTCTATCCATCCTAGTACCCTGCATTAACACCACCGGCTCTTCTAGACCTCCTAGTACCTTCATTAACACCACGGGGTCTTCTATCCATCTCAGTACCCTGCATTAACCCCACGGGCACTTCTATCCATCCTAGTAACTGCATTAACACCACGGGCTCTTCTATCCATCCTAGTACATGGCTTGTAACACCACGGGCTCTCTATCCATCCTAGTTCCTGCATTATCACCACGGGCTCTTCTATCCATCCTAGTACCTGCATTAACATCACCAGCTCTTCTATCCATCCTAGTACCTGCATTAACACCACGGGCTCTTCTATCCATCCTAGTACCCTGCATTAACACCACCGGCTCTTCTGGACCTCCTAGTACCTTCATTAACACCACGGTGTCTTCTATCCATCTCAGTACCCTGCATTAACCCCACGGGCACTTCTATCCATCCTAGTAACTGCATTAACTCCACGGGCTCTTCTATCCATCCTAGTACATGGCTTGTAACACCACGGGCTCTCTATCCATCCTAGTTCCTGCATTATTTACCACGGGCTCTTCTATCCATCCTAATACCTGGCCTGTAACACCACAGGCTCTTCTATCCATCATATTACCTGCATTAACTCCACGGGCTCTTCTATCCATCCTAGTACCCTGCATTAACAACATGGGCTCTTCTATCAATCCTAGTACCCTGCATTAACATCACGGTCTGTTCTATCCATCTTAGTAACTGCATTAACACCACGGGCTCTTCTATCCATCCTGGTACCCTGCATTAACACCACGGGCTCCTCCAGACCGCCAAGTACGCTGCATTAACACCACGGGCTCTTCAAGACCTCCTAGTATCTGCCTTAACACCATGGGCTCTTCTATCCATACTGGTACCCTCAATAACACCACGAGCTCATCCTACTATTTGCATTAACTCCGCGGGCCCCTCTATCCATCCTACTACCTGCATTAACACCACGGGCTCTTCTACCCATCTTAGTACCCTGCATTAACATCACGGGCTCTTCTATCCATTCTAGTACCTGGACTGTAACACCACGTGCTCTTCTATCCATCCTACTACCTGGCCTGTAAGAACACGGGCTCTTCTTACGATGCTAGTAACTGCATTAACACCATGGGCTCTTCTATCCATCCTAGTTCCTGGCCTGTAACACCACGGGCTCTTTTATCCATCCTAGTTCCTGGCCTGTAACACCACGGGCTCTTCTATCCGTCCTAGTACCTGCATTAACACCACGGGCTCTTCTATCCGCCCCAGTACCTGCATAAACACCACGGGCTGTTCTATCCATCCTACTGCCTGCATTAACACCACGGGCTCTTCTATCCATCCTAGGATCTACATTAACACCACGGGCTCTTCTATCCATCCTACTGCCTGCATTAACACCACGGGCTCTTCTATCCATCATATTACCTGCATTAACTCCACGGGCTCTTCTATCCATGCTATTACCTGCATTAACACCACGGACTGTTCTATCCATCCTAGTACCTGCATTAACACCACGGGCTCTTCTATCCATCCTAGTACCTGCAGTAACACCACGGGCTCTTCCATCCATCCTTCTACCCTGTATTAACACCACGGGCTATTCTGTCCATCCTAGTACCTGCATTAACACCACGGGCTCTTCTACCCATCCTAGTACCCTGCATTAACACCAGGGGCTCTTCTAGACCTCCTAGTACCCTGCATTAACACCACGGGCTCTTCTATCCATTCTAGTATCTGGCCTGTAACACCACGGGCTCTTCTATCCATCCTAGTAACCTGCATTAACACCACGGGCTCTTCTATCCATCCTAGTACCTTGCCTGTAACACCACGGGCTCTTCTATCCATCCTAGTACCCTACATTAACACCACGGGCTCTTCTATCCATCCTAGTACCTGCATTAACACCACGGGTTCTTCTATCCATCCAAGCTCCCTGCATTAACTCCACAGGCTCCTCTATCCATCCAAGGACTGCATTAACATCACGGGCTCTTCTATCCATTCTAGTTCCCTGCATTAACTCCACGCGCTCTTCTATCCATCCTAGTACCTGCATTAACACCACGGCTCTTCTATCCATCCTGGTACCCTGCATTAACACCACGGGCTCTTCAAGAGCTCCTAGTATCTGCCTTAATACCATGGGCTCTTCTATCCATACTGGTACCCTCATTAACACCACGGGCTCATCCTACTACCTGCATTAACACCGCGGGCTCCTCTATCCATCCTACTACCTGCATTAACACCACGGGCTCTTCTACCCATCCTAGTACCCTGCATTAACACCAGGGGCTGTTCTAGACCTCCTAGTACCCTGCATTAACATCATGGGCTCTTCTATCCATTCTAGTACCTGGCCTGTAACAACACGGGCTCTTCTTACGATGCTAGTACCTGCATTAACTCCACGGGCTCTTCTATCCATCCTAGTTCCGGGCCTGTCACACCACGGGCTCTTCTATCCATCCTAGTACCTGCATTAACACCACGGGCTCTTCTATCCATCCTGCTACCCTGCATTAACACCGCGGGCTACTCTAGACCTCCTAGTACCCTGCATTAACACCACGGGCTCTTCTGTCCATCCTAGTACCTGCATTGACACCACGGGCTCTTCTATCCATCCTAGTACCCTCATTAACACCACGGGCTCTTCTATCCATCCTAGTTCCCTCATTCACACCACGGGCTCTTCTATCCATCCTAGTACCTGCATTAACACCACAGGCTCTTCTATCCATCCTAGTACCTGCATTATCACCACAGGCTCTTCTATCCATCTCAGTACCTGCATTAACACCACGGGCTCTTCTATCCATCCTAGTACCTGCATTAACACCACGGGCTCTTCTATCCATCCTAGTACCTGGCCTGTAACACCACGGGCTCTGATATCCATCCTAGTACCTGAATTAACATCACCAGCTCTTCTATCCATCCTAGTACCAGCATTAACATCACCAGCTCTTCTATCCATCCTAGTACCTGCATTAACACCACGGGCTCTTCTATCCATCCTAGTACCTGCATTAACACCACGGGCTCTTCTATCCTTCCGAGTACACTGCATTAACACCACGGGCTCTTCTATCCATCCTAGAACCTACATTAACACCACGGGCTCTTCTATCCATCCTAGTACCTGCATTAACACCACAGGCTCTTCTATCCATGCTATTACCTGCATTAACACCACGGGCTCTTCTATCCATCCTAGTACCCTGCATTAACACCACGGTCTCTTCTATCCATCTTGGTACCTGCATTAACACCACGGGCTCTTCTATCCATCCTGGTACTCTGCATTAACACCGCGGGCTCCTCTAGACCTCCTAGTAACCTGCATTAACACCACAGGCTCTTCTATCCATCCTGTTACCGTACATTAGTACCACGGGCTCTTCTATCCATCCTAGTACCCTCATTAACACCACAGGCTTTTCTATCCATCCTGGTACCTGCATTATCACCACGGGCTCTTCTATCCTTCTCACTACCTGCATTAACGCCACGGGCTCTTCTATCCATCCTAGTACCTAGCCTGTAACACCACGGGCTCTTCTATCCATCCTAGTACCTGCATTAACACCACGGGTTCTTCTATCGAACCTAGTACCTGGCCTGTAACACCACGGGCTCTTCTATCCATCCTAGTTCCGGGCCTGTAACACCACAGGCTCTTCTGTCCATCTTAGTACCTGCATTAACACCACGGGCGATTCTATCGATCCTAGTACGCGGCCTGTAACACCAGGGGCTCTTCTGTCCATCTTAGTACCTGCATTAACACCACGGGCTGTTCTATCCATCTTGGTACCCTGCATTAACACCGCGGGCTCTTCTATCCATCCTAGTACCTGCATTAACATCACCAGCTCTTCTATCCATTCTAGTACCTGCATTAACACCACGGGCTCTTCTATCCATCCTAGTACCCTGCATTAACACCACCGGCTCTTCTAGACCTCCTAGTACCTTCATTAACACCACGGGGTCTTCTATCCATCTCAGTACCCTGCATTAACCCCACGGGCACTTCTATCCATCCTAGTAACTGCATTAACACCACGGGCTCTTCTATCCATCCTAGTACATGGCTTGTAACACCACGGGCTCTCTATCCATCCTAGTTCCTGCATTATCACCACGGGCTCTTCTATCCATCCTAGTACCTGCATTAACATCACCAGCTCTTCTATCCATCCTAGTACCTGCATTAACACCACGGGCTCTTCTATCCATCCTAGTACCCTGCATTAACACCACCGGCTCTTCTAGACCTCCTAGTACCTTCATTAACACCATGGGGTCTTCTATCCATCTCAGTACCCTGCATTAACCCCACGGGCACTTCTATCCATCCTAGTAACTGCATTAACACCACGGGCTCTTCTATCCATCCTAGTACATGGCTTGTAACACCAGGGGCTCTCTATCCATCCTAGTTCCTGCATTATTTACCACGGGCTCTTCTATCCATCCTAATACCTGGCCTGTAACACCACAGGCTCTTCTATCCATCATATTACCTGCATTAACTCCACGGGCTCTTCTATCCATCCTAGTACCCTGCATTAACAACATGGGCTCTTCTATCAATCCTAGTACCCTGCATTAACACCACGGTCTGTTCTATCCATCTTAGTAACTGCATTAACACCACGGGCTCTTCTATCCATCCTGGTACGCTGCATTAACACCACGGGCTCTTCAAGACCTCCTAGTATCTGCCTTAACACCATGGGCTCTTCTATCCATACTGGTACCCTCAATAACACCACGAGCTCATCCTACGATTTGCATTAACTCCGCGGGCCCCTCTATCCATCCTACTACCTGCATTAACACCACGGGCTCTTCTACCCATCTTAGTACCCTGCATTAACATCACGGGCTCTTCTATCCATTCTAGTACCTGGACTGTAACACCACGTGCTCTTCTATCCATCCTACTACCTGGCCTGTAAGAACACGGGCTCTTCTTACGATGCTAGTAACTGCATTAACACCATGGGCTCTTCTATCCATCCTAGTTCCTGGCCTGTAACACCACGGGCTCTTCTATCCGTCCTAGTACCTGCATTAACACCACGGGCTCTTCTATCCGCCCCAGTACCTGCATAAACACCACGGGCTGTTCTATCCATCCTACTGCCTGCATTAACACCACGGGCTCTTCTATCCATCCTAGGATCTACATTAACACCACGGGCTCTTCTATCCATCCTACTGCCTGCATTAACACCACGGGCTCTTCTATCCATCCTAGGATCTACATTAACACCACAGGCTCTTCTATCCATCATATTACCTGCATTAACTCCACGGGCTCTTCTATCCATGCTATTACCTGCATTAACACCACGGGCTCTTCTATCCATCCTAGTACCCTGCATTAACAACATGGGCTCTTCTATCAATCCTAGTACCCTGCATTAACACCACGGTCTCTTCTATCCATATTAGTACCTGCATTAACACCACGGGCTCTTCTGTCCATCCTAGTACCTGCATTAACACCACGGGCTCTTCTATCCATCCTATTACCGTGCATTAATACCACAGGCTCTTCTATCCATCCTAGTACCCTCATTAACACCACGGGCTCTTCTATCCATCCTAGTACCCTCATTCACACCACGGGCTCTTCTATCCATCCTAGTACCTGCATTAACACCACAGGCTCCTCTATCCATCCTAGTACCTGCATTATCACCACGGGCTCTTCTATCCATCTCAGTACCTGCATTAACACCACGGGCTCTTCTATCGATCCTAGTACCTGGCCTGTAACACCACGGGCTCTGCTATCCATCCTAGTACCTGCATTAACATCACCAGCTCTTCTATCCATCCTAGTACCTGCATTAACATCACCATCTCTTCTATCCAGCCTAGTACCTGCATTAACACCACGGGCTCTTCTATCCATCCTAGTACCTGCATTAACACCACGGGCTCTTCTATCCTTCCGAGTACACTGCATTAACACCACGGGCTCTTCTATCCATCCTAGAACCTACATTAACACCACGGGCTCTTCTATCCATCTTGGTACCTGCATTAACACCACAGGCTCTTCTATCCATCTTAGTACCTGCATTAACACCACGGGGTCTTCTATCCATCTCAGTACCCTGCATTAACCCCAGGGGCTCTTCTATCCATCCTGGTACCTAGCCTGTAACACCACGGGCTCTTCTATCCATCCTAGTACCTGCATTAACACCACGGGCTCTTCTATCCATCCTAGTACCCTGCATTAACACCACCGGCTCTTCTATCCATCCTAGTACCCTCATTAACACCACGGGCTCTTCTATTCATCCTAGTACCTGCATTAACACCACAGGCTCTTCTATCCATCCTAGTACCTGCATTATCACCAAGGGCTCTTCTATCCATCTCAGTACCTGAATTATCACCACGGGCTCTTCTATCCATCTCAGTACCTGCATTAACACCACGGGCTTTTCTGTCCATCCTATTACCTGCATTAACACCACGGGCTCTTCTATCCATCCTAGTACCTGCATTAACACCACGGGCTCTTCTATCCATCCTAGTACCCTGCATTAACACCACGGGCTCTTCTATCCATCCTAGTACCTACCCTGTAACACCACGAGCTCTTCTATCCATCCTAGTACCTGCATTAACACCACGGGTCTTCTATCCATTCTAGTACCCTGCATTAACACCACCGGCTCTTCTATCGATCCTACTACCTACATCAACACCACAGGCTCTTCTATCCATCCTGGTACCCTGCATTAACACCACGGGCTCTTCAAGACCTCCTAGTATCTGCCTTAACACCACGGGCTCTTCTATCCATCCTAGTACCTGCGTTAACACCACGGTCTCTTATTTTATTTAGCAGCTTGGTGTGCAACACCTGGTCGATGGCCTTCTGAAAATCCATGTAAACAACATCCACCAACTCTCCTTTGTCTAAACTGCTTGTTGCCTCCATGTTTCACATAAATTTGTCAGGCAATATCTTCTTTTGGAGGGTCTGTACTGACTACGCCCTCCTTTACCATTTGTTTCCTAGTACTTCAACATTTCATCCTTAATATTTGATTTTAAAATTTTACCGACCACCAACATCAGGCTAGTTGGCTAATAATCCCTGATTTTTGCCTCTCTCCTTCATAAATACAATGCAGCAGTTGAACCTTCTGAGAACACAGCAGGCTGCAAGATCATTTTCAATAAATATTGAACATAAGATTTAAAAGAAGACTGAAAGGTGTATGAAAAAATGTAAAGCGTAGATGGCTCTGTTCCATTGTCTCTGATCTGCAACTGTAGTAATGCAGCAAGAATGAGTGTGATGGACCTGTTCCAATGGTCAATAAGTTCATGGCCATGTTGTACCTCACTCCCAACTACCTACTTTGGTTTTATTATCATTAACACCTTTGCCTGTATAATGTATGACTGTTATTACAGTCCATCTATTGGAAGTCAAGATGCCATCCATCCAATTTTGAAAGTGCGTTTATTCTGCTGGCTAATGTGACATTTCTTGCAAGCCTTCTTTTCCCTGTCTCTTCAAGAAGAGCTCCCTGCAACATTCTAACTTCTTCAATTCACAAATCTTTTATGTAAGGGAGACCTTACATTTCTGAAGCTTGAGGATCAGGTACGACCCAGGATATTCAGTGGTTTACTGAAGGAATGCCGCAAATGGTCAAGGCACTCTCTTTAATGAGGCTGCAACTGTCCTCTCCAATGAAGGTCAGAACCTTTGTCTGCAGTGGAGATGCTTTAATGTCCTGACAAACCCTTTTTTAAAATCAGGCATACATCAGTAGATAGATTATTTGCTTATTATCTTACTGCTGCATACAACATATAACAGAATATGGAACAGTATAGCACAGGGCAGGCCCTTCATCCCACAATGTTGTGCTGAACCAAATAAATTAGTAATCAAATGGCTATCTAAACTAATCCTCTTTGCCTGCACAACATCCATACCCTTCCATTTCTTCACATTCATGTGCCGATCTAAAAGGCCTGAAGGTATCTGCCTCTACCACTACCCCAAGCAGTGCATTCCAGGTGCCCACCACTTGCTGTGTGAAAAACTTGCCTCTCACATCTCCTTTAAAATTATCCCCTCTCACTTTCCATGGTATTAGGCATTTCAACCCCGGGAAAAAGATACTGTCTGGCTACTCTATCTATGCCTCCCATAACCTTATAAACCTCTACTTGATCTCCCTTAGCCTCCAGAAGAAAAAAAAAACTCAAGTTTGTCCAATCTCTTGTTATCGTATCCCGGTAAACTTCTCCTACGCCTTCTGCAAAGCCTCCATATCCTTCCTATAGTAGGGCGACCAGACTGAATTCAATACTTCAGATGCAGCCTAACCAGAGTTTTATAAAGCTGTAACTAACTTCCTGACTTTTGAATGCAATGTCTCGACTAATAAAGACAGTTATGCCATGTGCCTTCTTAAGCACCCTATTAACCTGTGTAGCCACTTTATGGGGGCTATCAACTTGGCCCCTGTGCCCTTAACGGTGTTGTACTGTCTCTTCACACTTGACCTGCCAAGGTGCCACACTTCATACTTGGCCAGGTTAATCTCCTTCTACTTCATATCTGCAACTGTTCTATATCCTTTACCAGTGATCTACACCATCTAACAATCTTCATAGCATTTTCATACTTGCTAACCCACCCATCTACATTTTCATCCAGGTCAGTTATATACATCACAAACACCAGAGGTCCCAGCATAGATATACGTGGAACACCACTAATTACAGACCTCCAGCTGGAATAAGTCCCTTCGACCTCCACCCCCTGTCTTCCATGGGAAAGACTGTTTTGGATCCCAATGGCCAATTCACCGTTGAACCCATGCACCTTATCTCATGCGTCTTATTCTTCCAGATGAGCATTCCATGAGGGATCATGCCAAACACCTTACTAAAATTCACGTAGACAACATCCACAGCTTTACCTTCGTTATTCACCCTTGTCACCTTGTCAAAAAACTCAATCAAGGTCGTAAGACATGACTTGCCCTGTATAACGCCTTGCTGGCTCTTCCCTAGTTAGGCGATAGTTTTCCAAATGCTCATAAATCCTATCCCTTACTTCCCTACAATTGACGTGAGACTCACCAATCTTTCGTTTCCAGGATAATCCCTGGTTCTCCTCTTGAACAACAGGACAACATTAGCTACTCACCAGGCCAGGTTATTGGTTCCAGTGTAGTTGCCACCCACCCCTCCTGTATGGGTCCAATGATCAAAGAACTTGAAGCCATGCCCTCTGCACTAGCTCCTCGGCCTCCCATTCATCTGTACTATATCCCTATTCCTGTAGCATTCCTGCCCGGACCAGTACGTGGATCTGGGATTAAACACTTGGAAGTCCTCTTCTTAAGAGCAACACACATAAAATGCCAGAGGAACTCAGCAGGTCAGGCAGCATCTATGGAAATGAATAAACAGTGGATGTTTCAGGCCAAAACCCTTCATCAAGACTGGAAAGGAAGGGAGGCCGAAGCCCTAATAAAAATCTGGGGATAAGAGGAGAAGGATATATTGGGGAGGGGTTGAATTAGCAGGCTGGGAGGTGATAAGTAGAAAAGGCAAAGGGCTGAAGAAGGAAGAATCTGATAGGAGAGGAGAGTAGATAATGGGAGAAAAAGGAGGGGGGCACCAGGGGAAGGTGATAGGGAGGTGAGGCAAAGCAGTAAGAGTCCAGAAGAAGGATGAATGGGGAGGGGAAAATTAATAGAAGTTGGAGAAATCTATGTTCATGCCATCAGGATGGAGGCTACCCAGTCGGAATATAAGGTGTTGCTCCTCCAAACTGAGAGGGACCTCATTGTGGCAGAAGAGGCAACCATGGATGGAAATATCAGAACTGGAATGGGGATAGAAATGGAAATGGTTGGTCACTTCATTTCCACTTTTCACGATGGAGCTGAGGTGCTCGACAAAGCGCTCCCCCATCTGTGTCGGGTCTCACCAACATAGAGGAGGCTGTTTCGGGAGCCCTGGATACAGTAGACGACCCCAACAGATTCACAGGTGAAGTGTTGCCTCACCTGGAAGGGCTGTTTGGGGTCCCAAATGGAGGTGAGGGAGGAGGTGAATGGGCAAGTGTCACACTTCAGTTGCTTGCAGGGATTAGTGTCGAGAGGGAGATTAGTGGGGATGGGCGAATGGACAGGACAATCTTGGAGGAAGTGATCCCTGTGGAAAGCGGAGAGTGGGGGGAGGTAAACATCTTTCTGGCCCATTGAAGGTGACAGAAGTTGCGGAGGATGATGTGCCGGATGCAAAGGCTCATGGGGAGGTAGATGAAGACAAGAGGAATTCTATCCCTGCTCAGGTGGTGGGAGGATGGGGTGAGCATGAATGTCCGGGAAATAGAGGAGATGCAGGTGAGGACCGCATCAATGGTGGAGGAAGGGAAACCCTGTTGTATGAAGAAGGAGGACATCTCTGGAAGGGCAGACTCATCCTGGAAACAGATGTGAGGTGACGAAGGAACTGAGAAAAGGGAATGGCATTTTTACAGGAGACAGGGTGGGAAGAGGAATAGTCAAGATGGCCATGGGAATTGGTGGATTTGTAAATGATATTGGTAGACAGTTTGTCTCCACTGATGGAGACAAAGAAATCAGAAAACGGAGAGAGGTGTCAGAAATGGACAAAGTGAATTTAAAGGCAGGGTGGAAGTTGGAGGCAAAGTTGATTAAATTAACAGCTCAGCATCGGCGTTTGAAGCAGGACCAATGCAGTGGAGAGCACTACCAGGAAACGCATTGCCTCAAAGTCTCTTTGAGGTGTGCCTGCCCTGAAGAAGTATATTCATTTCCATCGATGCTGTCTGACCTGCTGAGTTCCCCCAACATTTCTGGATTTCCAGCATCTCCAGGATCTCTCGTATATATGGTCCTGCGGCCTCGTTCCTGACTCCTTATACTCTCTGCGTAGGACCACGTCCCCCATTGTACATCTGCCATTAGCGTCAACATGCAACATGGCCTCTGGCTGCACACTGTCCCCCTTGAGAATATTGTGCAGCCTCTCCAAGACATCCTGGACCCTAGCACCTGGGAAAAAACTCAGCATCCTGGTGTCTGTTCCTCAATCACAGAATCTACTGTCCATCCCCCTAACTATCGAGTCTCCTATCACTATCATTCTGCCTGTCTTTACCCTTCCCTGCTGAGCCTCAGAGTGAGCCACAATGCCACTGGCCTGGCTGCTGCTGCTGTGCCCCAAATATGTTATCCCCCTCCCAGTAATATCCAAAGGGGTATACTTGCTGAAATCCCACATGTCACAGGAGGAGCCTTAACGATCCTGCCTACTATGAACTAAAGACTAACCATTTACAGACATTAAAAAAGCTTACCTGTTCTTACCTGTGCCTTCTCTCTGAAACCTATGAGTTTTGCTCTCACCTAAGTCATTAACTCAACCTCTTCTCACTGAGCTTGTTATACATTTGCTCCAACTTCTCAAGCATAAGTACCACAATCAAAAACAAATTACTACAAATGACTCAGCACCCTTAGCTTGCCTGTTCTCACCAAAGCCTGTTGAACCAAAGGCTGACCACTCTGACACTGGCCCACTCACACAGTGACTGCTCCCACAGTGGCCGCTCAACTTTTTATTGGCTCAAATAAAACTCAAGTTACAGAGAAAGGTTGAACAAGTTAGGTCTTTATTCTTTGGAGCGTAGAAGGTTGAGGGGGACTTGATAGAGGTGTTTAAAATTATGAGGAGGGTTGATAGAGTTGACATGGATAGGCTTTTTCCATTGAGAGTGGGGAAGATTCAAACAAGAGGACATGAGTTGAGAGTTAAAGGACAAAAGTTTAGGGGTAACATGAGGGGAAACTTCCTTACTCAGAGAGTGGTAGCTGTGTGGAACGAGCTTCCAGCAGAAGTGGTTGAGGCAGGTTCGATGTTGTCGTTTAAAGTTAAATTGGACAGCTATATGGACAGGAAAGGAATGGAGGGTTATGGGCTGAGTGCAGGTCGGTGGGACTAGGTGAGAGTAAGAGTTCGGCATGGACTAGAAGGGCCGAGATGGCCTGTTTCCATGCTGTAATTGTTGTATGGTTATATGGTTATAAGTCCCAATGAGACATGTTCTGTTCAAACAGCCCGTGCCCTGCAGAGGTGCTCTCTACTCGCTAATTCAAACAATGATTCTTGACGAGTCTTGTTCTTTTCAAATGGCTCCACCCTTCACCGAAAGAACACTTTTAGAACAAAACAAATACAAAGCTTCTTCTGTTGCTACAAAGAAGTAATGATTATCGTTGTGCAGCTTGCCTCAAGAATGAACGGTTAAAGGGAAGTAACTGTTCCTGAACCTGGTGCTGTTGGACTTCAGTTTTTATACAAGAAGATGGCATGGCCCAGAGGGTGGGGGGATTTTGACGATAAATGTTGTCCTCTCAAGGCAGTGCCTCACATAGATACTTTTGAGAGGAATGTCCCTGTGGTGTATGGGGCTGAGTCCACTGCTCTCCAGTATTTCTGATGTTTCTGTACATTTGAATTGCTGATTCAAACCATGATGAAATAGGTCAGGAAGCAGTACATCTGCAGAAATTTGTTATGAGTGTTCAGTGACAATCTGAGCTTCCTTAACCTCCTAATAAATAAAATGTTGGCACACCTTCCCTGTGGGTGCAGCTATGTGCTGGGCCCATGACAAGTTACCCAATAGGTTGACATCCAGGAATATAAAGCTGCCGACTGTCCACATCACCATTTTCCCCAATGCACACGTTTACACTCCTTCTCATTCTTGATGCCTGCAATCAGATCATTAGTTTTTTTGATGCTGGGTGAGAGGTTGTTGCTGGGTGACACAGGTGTCTCTCAAGTCTTTGAATAATATGTGAATGCTGCCTCCCTAGTGCATCTCAGGGTGGAGATATCATGAAGTAGGAGGGGAGGACAATAGCCTTTGCTGCACAATTTCTTTTCACACTGAACAAAGTTATTTTGCAATATAGTTCCTGCATTAGGTGTCTCAAGTATTAAGGCTCTTCCCTGATATATTGTGTTTAATGAAACAGCTTTTGTTTCAACAAGGTGCTGTTCTGCTTTGTGGTCAGGCATTCCAAGAGTGATTAATGGGAGTGGAGCAGGTCCAGGCAGACCCACTAGGTTGGTGACACTGATCCTCCCAGCTGCCTGCTGCAGTCAGTGGGGTGTGAGCTCAGGGCAGAACAGGGCTGGCACAGCCTCCGTGATGGCCAGGTGCACATTAAATCCGTTGCCACCTCCTGCTGACTATCACTGCTCCAGGCTCCGGGGTGGAGGGGAGAGGTGGGGAGGGGTGGGGAGCAGCTGGTGGGGAGATATTAGCCCCCAGCTTCACTGGTCAACAGCGGGTTTGTCAGATGCTTCTGTCACATTGCAGATTTTTATCTGGAACCCACTGACATCTCTTCATTTTGAGTTCAGTTCTTCGTCCTCAGCCACTGGACACTCCAAAGGTTGTATCTGCTCATCACGGTGCCATTTCCCTTAACAAAGGTGACTGGTGTGTGTAGAACACTTACTGCAAAGCAGAATACCCAAAGGAAAACTGTCATGGACACCCAAACTCTGAAATCCAACCAGAAAACGTTGGAAGCACTCAGCAGGTCAGGCAGCATCTGTGTGGAGAGGAACAGTCAACATTTCAGATTCTGATGGAAGGTCGTTGAGCTGAAACAGTAACTGTTTCCCTCTCCACGCTGTCCACGCTGCCTGACCTGCTGGGTGACTCCAGAACTTCTGTTATTATGTACAAAACAATAAGTACACAGCAAGATCCAAAATAGTGCGCTGTGATCATTGGTTTAGGGTATTGGCTGAGTGGCATGGACAGACCTGGGGGGCTACGTTCCTTTGTGTGCACTGTGTCAAACACCGAGAGGGAGAATATACAGAGACACAGACAACAGAAGCAGGAGTAGACAACTGTCATAGAGTCACAGAGAAGTATATCATGGAAACAGGACCTTTGGCCCATCTAGTCCATGCCAAAACCATTTAATCTGCCTCCTCCCATCGACCTGCACTGGGACCAGAGCTCTCCATACACCTACTTTCATGTACCTATCCTAACTTCTCTTAAACATCAAAATCGAGCTCGCATGGACCTCTTGTTCGGCAGCTCGTTCTACACTCACGCAACCTGCTGAGTGAAGAAATTCCCCCTCATGTTTCCCTTAAACTTCTCACCTTTCACCCTTAAACCATACGATAACAACCTCATATTTCTTGCAACAGTCTGTACAATTTGCTCCTCTAAATCCCGCAGACAGTTGGCTGTCTGTAATACAGCCCCAGTAACATGGTCGTTCCTTTATTATTTCTCAATTCTCATGATACCTGACTGGACCCTGAAGACCTGCTCCACCACTCAGCACCATCTGAGCTGATCTCTGTCTTTACTACTCTTATCCCTCGGGCCATCTCAATTAAACACAATGACTTGTCTCCCCCTAATGTATGTGCTAAAAAATCCACAGGTCATCACCCCGTGGGTGAGATCATTTTTCCTGCTCTTGGTTCTAGATAGCACACTGTGTTATCCATGAGGCATATCCTTGTTTTGGACTCTCCAGCAATCAGGAATATCCTCCGTGTCTTTATACTGTAAATTCCTGATAGAATTTATAGTTCTCTATAAGATCCCCTCTCATTCTTGTAAACTCCTGTGAGTATAGGTCGTATTAGCACAATCTCTCACTGGAAGAAAACTGATGGAACCGTCCTGATGAAGGGTCTCGGTCCCAAAACTTCCTCCGTTTATTTTCCTCCGTAGATACTGCCCAACTTGCTGAGTTTCTCTAGCATTTTGTGTGTGTTGCTAGAACGGATCAGGGGTCAATCAGCTTCCATGGAGGCAAAAGGGATAGGTCAATGTTTCAGGTCGCAAGCCTGCATCAGGACCCAATCCTTATGTCAGTCCTTCTGTTCCAATCGTCAGTCTAATAAACTTTTGATTCACCCATCCTGTGGCAAGTATATCCTTTAGATAGGGAGACTAAAATTGCATGGAAAATTCCGGAAGCGGGCTGACCAAGCTCCTGTACAGGTGCAGCAAGCTATCCCCACTATTGCACCTGCAGCCAACATCAATAAACACCAAAGTGCCACTTGCCTTCCTAACTGCTCTCTCTCAGTGACTCTTCTGAACCCCCATTTTCCCATTTATTACCATTCAGGAAATAATTTCTCTTTTCATCTAAATGAAAAACCTCACAATTATATATGTTAGACTGCATCTCCCATGTATTAACCACTCCACCCACATGGTTAAGTCACTTTGGAGTCTCTTGCAAGATCCGCATATCTTCCACACTTTCCACTCCAACTCTGTGTTGTCATCCAAACTTAGAGATGTTTCATTTAGTTCCCCTTCTCCAAGTCATTTATGTGTTTTGTGAACAACTGAGAGCCAAAGCACGATCCGTGTGGTACCTCATCAGTCACAGTCTGTTAACTGGGAAAAGGACACAGTATTTCCTACTCAGTTTCCGATCTGTTCACTGATTTTCTGTCCGTACTTGAACATTACCTCCAGTTCCACCTGCTTTAACTTTGTGGCACGTTATCAAACACATCCTATCACTCTACTAGTTACACCTTCAAGTAATTACAATAGATTTGAAAAGAACTATTTCTCATTACAAACACCTGCTGACTTTACTTGATTCCATTAATGTCGTCTAACTATTCCGTTACTGAATCATCTATAAGAGATTTTTGCAATTTCCCCACTGCCAGCTTCCCAGCGCTTCCATTTCCTCCTTTGTTTGCATAGCAGAGTTATATTTGTAATCCGTACAAATGTAACTCCAATCCGTAATATTTCGGCAAAAGCCCATCAATATAGGACATAGAAGAGTACAGCAGAGGAACATGCATTTCAGTCCACAACGTTGTGCCAAACCAGCTAAAAAGCGAATCAAAAACACCCAAACACTAATCACTCTAACGTACACAATGTCCTTATCCCTCCACCTTCCTTACATCCATGTGCCTAGCCCAATGTCTCTTAAAAGCCTCTAATGTATTTGCCTCTACCACCATGTCAAGCAGTACATTCCAGGCATCCCCCACTCTCCAAGTAATAATAATTAACCCTCTCATCTTCCATGAATGCACTCTGGTATTAGACAAGTCAACTCTGGGAAACAGATATTCCCTGTCTACTCTGTCTGTGCCCCTCATAATCTTATAAACCTCTATCAGATCTCCCCTCAGCCTCCGACACTCCAGAGAAAACAACCCAAGTTTGTCCAGCCTCTTGTGATAGCACATGCCCTCTAAACCAGGCAGCGTCCTGGTGAACCTCTTCTGCACTCTCTCCAAAGCCTCAACTTCCTTTCTATAAGTGGGGCAACCAGAATAGTCCACAATACTCCAGACGTGGCCTACACAGAATTTTATAAAATTGTAATGTAACCCCTTGACTTTTGAACTCAATGCCTTGACAAATAAAAACAAGCATTTCATAAGCCTTCTTAACCATCCTATCCACCTGTGTAACCACTTCAAAGAGCTATGAACTTGGATGTCAAGATCTCTCTGCTCAGCGACACTGTTAAGGATCTTGCCCGTAACAGTGTACTGTCTCCTTGCATTTATCCTCTCAAGGTGCAATTCCTCACATTTATCTGGGTTAATCTCCATCTTCCATTTCTCAGCCCATATCTGCAACTGATCTGTATCATGCTATATCCTTTGCCAGTCTTCTACACTATCCACAACTCCACCAATCTTGGTATCATCCGTTAATTTACGAACCCAACCACCTACATTTTCATTCAGGTTTTTTATATGGATTACAAACAGCAGAAGTCCCAACACAGATCCCTCCGGAACTCCACTAATTACAGACCTCCAGCTTTAATGAGGTTCTTCGACCACTACCTTCTATATTCTATGCATAAGCCAGTTCTGAATCCAAACAAACAAGTTGCTGTGATCCCCATGCATCCTAATCTTCTGGATTAGCTTCCCATGAGGGACTTCGTCAAGCGCATTACTAAAATCCATGTAGGCAACATCCACTGCCCTACCCTCAGCAATCTCTCTCATCACCTTGTCAAAAAACTCAGTCAAGTTGGTAAGACATGACCTGCCCCGCACAAAGTCATGCTGACTCTCCCTAGTTAGGCCATGTGTTTCCAAACGCTCATATATCCTATCCCTAAGAATTTCTCCAGCAATTTACCTACAAGTGACGTGAGACTTGTCGGTCTACATTTCCTAGGAGTTTCCCTTATTCCCTTCTTAAAAAGAAATGCAACATTAGCCACTCGCCAATCTTCCAGGACCTCGCCTGTGGTTAGGGAGGACACAAAGGTACTAGTCAAGGGCCCAGTAATCACATTTCTTTCCTCCTTCAATAATCTGGGGTAAATCCCAACAGGCCCTGGGGGCTTATCCATCTTAATTCTCATTAGGAGGCCCAGCACTTCCTCCTCCCTGACCTCTAAACATCCTAATATATTTATACACTCAGTACTGATCTCCTGGTCTTCCATATCCTTTTCCTTGGTAAATACTGAAGCAAAGTACTCATTAAGTACCTCACTCACGTTCTCCGTATCCAAGCAAATGTTCACCTTTATCCTTGAGTGGTCCCATTCTCTTTCTAGTTATCCTCTTGCTCTTGATGTCTGTATACAATGTCTTGGGATTCCCCTTAATCCTACTTGCCAAAGACTTTTCACAGCCCCTTCTGGCTTTCCTAATTCCCTTCTTTTGTTCTTTTCTGGTTTCTTTATACTCATCATGTGCTCTGTTTGATCCTAACTTCCGAAGCTTTACATACTTTTCATTTTCTTCTGGACTAAATTCACCTCCTCTCTGGACATCCAAGGTTCTCTTATCTTTCCATCCCTGTCCTTCCTTCTAACAGGAATGTACCTTTCCTGTACTCTGTGCAATTGATCTTTAAACAGCTGGTGGTGCAGTGAGATCAGCGCCGGGCTCGAGAACGGAAGTTCCCGAGTTCGATCCAGTGACTGACCGCTCCCGAGTGCACTCTCCATCCATGCCCGGTTGAGGTTGAGCTCGCAACTCGACCTTGTAAAAAAAAAACACTTCCACCTCCAGTTTAAATTCCCACATGGAATATTGTGGAGGATCAAATACTATTCCCCCGCAAACACCCTCCACATGTCTGGTGTGGACTTGCCAGAGAAAAGGTATTCCCAATTAATGCTATTAGTTCCTGCCTAGTGCCCTTGTAATTTGCCCTACTCCAATTTAAAATTCTCCCTCAAGGACCGTACCTATCCTTATCTATAGCTATCCTGAAAGATAAGGAGTTGTGGTTACTGTTCCCTAACTGCTCACCCACTGAAAGTTCAGTCACCTGGCCAGACTCAGTACCCAACTCCACGTCCAGTACAACTCCTCTTCTCGTTGGACCGTTCACATACTGATTTAAAAAACCTTCCTGGATACTTAACAAATTCTGCCCGTTTAAACCCCTTACGCTAAGGAGGCCCCAGTTTACATGAGGGAAGTTGAAATCCCCCATGACAACAACCCTATTATTTTCACATGTTTCCTTAATCTGATTACATATCCGTTCCTTAATGTCCCGGTGGCTATTAGGGGGTCTGTAGTACAATCCCATCAGCGTAATGACAGCCTTTCTTTTCCTGAGTTCCACCCAAATGGACTCAGTGTCTGACCCCTCCATTATGTCTCCCCCGAGTGCAGCTGTGATATTGTCCCTGATTAGCAGTGCAACTCTCCCCCTCTTTTACCTCCTAAAATTTCTAAAATTTCGGGAGGAGAAGATGGCAGCATGCCTGCGTGTGCACAGCTCTCCAGTGAAAAATGATAACGTATCTGTTAAATAGGGGCCGTGGACAATTCTGATTTGATGGAGAATGGACGTGAAAACACAGAGGAACATCTGGAGAAATTTCTGAAACGCCCGTCCGCTGCTGTCGTTACTGCGTGGTCGGGAATCTTTCAGAGGGTAGGCCTCAAAATCCCCGGCCTTGCCTGCTTTTGGCGACCGAGAAGGAGGTCGAATCGTTCGGACAGATATGGTGCTCAGTACTCGGTGTCGGAGAGCTGATCAGAGCTCGAAATTTTCGGATGACTCAGAGTCGGATTGTGGTCGGCATGGCAGGGAGAGTTTTTCTTCCTTTTCCCGTCTGCATGAGATTCAGGACATTTAAGAAACTTTGAACTTTACTGTGCTCACTGACTTCTTCATCAAGTTATGGTATTGTTACACTGTTGTAACCATATGTTATAGTTATGTGGTTTTGTCAGTTTTTTCAGTCTTGGTTTGTCCTGTGTTTTGTGATATCACACCGGAGGAAATATTGTATCATTTCTTAGTGCATGCATTACTAAATGACAATAAAAGAGGACTACGTGCTTCATAATCATCATCATAAATTTCAAAACATGGTACATTAATCATCCATTCCTGCACCTCTCTCAACCAAGTTTCAGTAACGGCCGCAACATTGTAGTTGCATGAACTGATCCATGCTCTAAGTTCATCACCCTTACCAATAATACTCCTAGCATTAAAATAGGCACACTTCAAACTATCCGGCCCATCATACCTGTATTCAATTTTGCCTTTCAGTATTTTTCCTGATATCTACCTCCTGGTCTGATCCTTCCCTTACTGACCACTGTTCTCTTTTATTTTCTTTACTGCTCTGTGACGTGAATTATCAGGTCCTGGAGACTGAAACCATTCATTTCCCAAGCAGTATTTCTTTGGTTTCCTTCTGTTCCTCCATCTCTCTGGACCCTCGGTTCCTATGTACACCCTCCTTTGTGAGGATGGAATTACTGTACATGTTTATTGTTCTGCCATTTCTTACTTCCCAGTTTTAATTTCCCTTGTTTCAGGCTCTAGGGGATCTATATTGCTCTGTGAACAAAGAACATAGAACAGCACAGCACAAGAACAGGCTCTCTGTCCTACAATGTTGTGCAAAACTAATTAAATGAACAACCCAACTGAACTAATCCCTTCTGTCTACACAATGTCCATATCTCTCTAGTTCTTGCATGTCTAAGAGCCTCTTGACTGCCTCTGTCATACCTTTGTCCTTCACCATCCCAGGTTCCCTACATTTACTATGGAGAAAACCTGCCCCACAAATCTCCTTTCATCTTTCCTTCTCTCACTTTCAATGGGAGCTACCAACTTGAACTTTGAATCCCAAGATCCCTCTGCACTTCACACAGGGAAAGGTCTTCCCAGCAACAGTGTACTGTCTCTTTGCATTTGATCTCCCAGTATGCAAGGTTTCACATTTGGCTAGGTTAAACTCCATCTGCCATTTCTCCACCCATATCAGCAACTGATCTATATCCTGCAGAATCCTTTGCTAGTCGTCTCCGCTACCCACAGCTCTGCCTTCATCAATCAACATCATTACCTCCTTGAAAAACTTGATCAAGCTAGTAAGACACAACCTGCCCTATATAAAGTTACTCTGACTGTCCCTAATTAGGCCATGGTTTTCCAATTGCTCAGAAATCCTTTCCTTAATAATCAACTACAGTAACTTCCCCACTACTAAAGTGAGACACACCAATCTACAGATGCAGGATTGTTCTTATTTTCTATCTTGAATAATAGAACATTACTTACTTACTAATCCTCCAGGACCTCACCCATGGCTAGAGAGTACACGGACATATTGGTCGCTAATCTTTTTCTCTTAACATATTTAGAGAAGATTTTACAATTTTTATGTTCCCTGTGAGTTTACTTTGTTGCCCCTTCTCCAATAATCTTTTTGTCTTCCTTTATCAAATTCTACACTACTTCCATTCCTCAGATCTGTGCTTTTTTTTTGCCAAGTTTACATACCTCCTTTCTGGGTGCAACACGAACTTTGGTAAGCCATACAGTTGTTGTTCAGAATTTATTTTCCTGCTGGATGAATAATTATTGGGTTTCATATAAATGCTCACATTTTAGCTCTGTCTACTGTCCACAAGTCGTGGAGCTGTACAGCACAGAACCAGCCATTCAGCCCATCTACACTAATCCCATTTACCAGTATTAGAATCATGTCCTCTTTACACCTTTCCTGTCCTGTTTAAGTACCCTGTCCTTTCCAGAAAGTCCGCATCACCTCATTCCAGTCAGCACTTGAGTTCTATTAAATTTTGAGCCAATCATTGATCTGACAAAGCACTAAAATAAGAAATAAAACTATAAAAGATAGAAAATATGAAATGTATTTGTTTCTGCTGGTGTTTTCTAACTCATGCCAGCAACTAGTTTGCTTTAATTGGCGGAAGTGCGTGGGATCTCGAGCAGGTGGAGCGGGAATTCGGAAGAACAGATTCAAGGTCCATGACTGGTCTTCAATCACCTATGCTGCCTGATCCAGTCAGTTTCAAACATCTGCTTTTGTCTTGGTTTCATCATTCTTCTAATGTACTAAATGTGAGAGCATTTTCTGTTTTCATTTAATATCTCCAGCTTGTCCAGCCTTTGATACTTCATTGCATGGACGGAAGCAAGTAGGAAAAACACAGCCATGTCTTAGCTGTAGGATATACAGAATACATTATGAAAGTGGTATAAGAGTATTTAGTGTGCCTCATAACATATAACTTTAGCAACAGAATAATACACAGCAAATCAGTGTGGAGCTAACACTAACAGTGGGATGAGATGCTGCAATACTGCTATTGGTTTATTTCTGTCACATACATCAAGACACAGTGGAAACTTGCCCTGCATACTGTTCATTCAGATCAAATCATTACACTGGGCAATGGGCCGGAATAAGGTGGAACAATAACAATGCAGAATGAAACGTAAAGGCTACCAGGAAAAGTGCAGTGTGGGTAAATGGTGAAGTGCAAAATAACAATGAGGAAGATTATGAGGTCAAGAGTCCATTCTATTGTACAAGAGGTCCATTCACGAGCCTGATAACCACAGGATAGAAACTGCCTACCGTGCTTTCAGGATTTTGTCCCTTCTAAAAGAAGGGGAAAGAGAGAACGTTCAGGATGGGTTGAGGTCTTTGATAATGCAGGCTGCTCAGGCAGTGAGAAGTGTAGACAGTGGGGAGGGTAGTTCCAGTGATGTGCTGACCTGCGTCCGTAACTCTGCAGTTTCTTGCGGTCATGTGCAGAGTAGTTGCCATACCAAGCTGTTATGCATTCAAAATGCTTTCTATGGTTCATCGATAAAAATTGGCATGGATTGGTGGGGCCACTAATAAAATTCACTGCTACTTGACCAGTGTGGATTTCAGGTTAAGCAAAAACTTGTTATACTGGATAATTTTTCTATTAAATGGAAATGCAGAGCAGGTGGTTGTGAATGGATTGTGTATGGCAATAAGATGTTTTAATTTCAGCTGGTGCAGTTGGTAGAGCTGATACCTGACAGCTCCAGCAGCCCAGCTTCAATCCTGACCTCCAGTGCTGTCTGTGTGGAGTCTGCACGTCCTCCCACGACCGCGTGTGTTTCCTCCAAAAGCTCCAGTATCCTCCTATATCCCAAAGACGGGAGGGGTCATAGGTTAACTGACCACTGTAAATTGCCCCTCATGTGGAGGGAGCATACTGGGGAGTTGGTGGGAGTGTAGGGAAAATAAGATGAGGTTAATGTAGGGTGAATGTAAATGGGAGCCCATGCCAGTCAGTGGGCTGAGGGCATGTTTCTATGCTGTAAGATTCTGTCTCCATGATTAACATAAGAACATAAGAAATAGGAGCAGGAGTAGGTTATCCGGCCCATCGAGCCTGCCCCGCCATTCAATAAGATCATTCCTGATCTGTCCGTAAACTCAGCTCTATCTACCTGCCTTTTCCCCATAACCCTTAATTCCCTTACTATGTAAAAACCTATCTAACTGTATCTTAAATATATTTAGTGAAGAAGCCTCAACTGCTTCCCAGGGCAGAGAATTCCACAGGTTCACCGCTCTCTGGGAAAAACATTTTCTCCTCATCCCCATCCTAAATCTTCTGAGGGTCCTTATTTCAAGTGAGACAGAATAGTTCTTTGACACATTTGGAAGGGGTTAAAATTCTAAGCCTAACAAAATAATTGGATCTTTGTCAGGGAAACAGAGCTGGGTATAGATCTATCACAACTGTTTGAAGGGTAGAGGCCGAGCACATGTAAGGAGATTACAATGAATAACTTCAGAAACAGGAGCACGAGCAGTAATCCATTGGCGTCTTCAAGAATGCTCTACCATTCATCAAGATCACAGCTGGTCTTCTGCCTAAGCACTAATTTCCAGCGCTATCTTCAAATCCCCTTATTCCCTCAATATCTAGGAGCTTATCATTCTCTGCTCTGGATAAACAAGACCAAGCCTCAGCAGCACTTTAGGGCAGAGAATGCCAAAGATTAACTGCTTTCTGAAAGAAAGAATTTCTCATCATCTGGGCCCTAATCAGCCCTAGTCCTTATCCCCAGACTGTGCTCCTGGGCCCTAGATATCTCAGTAAGGGAAATGTTCCCCCTATTTCCAACCTATCAGACCTTTGAAGAATTTTGTGAAGTTCACTAAAATCTCTTCTCATTCTCATAAACACTGCAGAGCACTTTCCCAGTTGATTTCCTCATTTGGTTTACCTGCTGTACCTAGAACTAGTCTCCATTGGCAAGCACACCCTTTCTTTGGCAAGGAGCTCAACGCTGTGCACAATATTCAAGACACAGTCTCACCAAAACCCTCAGAATTGCATTAAGACATCTTTACTGCTCTCAAACCTCTCATAATAATGATGAACACACCTCTCTCCCCTCCTCTCCTCTCGCTGCCTTCAGTAACACATGTGCAAGTATCCTCTGTGCCTTCTTCCAAGCACCTTAAAACTGTGCCCTCTCTTGCTAGCCATTTCAGCCCTGGGAAAAAGCCTCTGACTATTCACATGATCAATGCCTCTCATCATCTTATACACCTTTATCAGGTCACCTCTCATCCTCCGTCGCTCCAAGGAGAAAAGGCCGAGTTCACTCAACCATTTATGCTCTGACCTATGGAGAGTCATACTTTGGGGGTTTATTGACAACTCCCACGCATATCTTTCCCATGCAATTCACGATTACAACAGAAACAGTTTCTACATCACTATCCATTGCCTCCAAATTATGTCACTGCACTGCCTTGATACCTTCTTGACTTAGAAAGCCGCCTATCCCTTTTGACCCTGTGACTGGCCCCAGCACAATTCAGTGGAGCCCATCCCCTGGAACAGTTCTGCTGTCCCTGCATACTGGTGCCAGTGTCAGGGGTATCCCAACCCATTTTCCTCGCACCATAATCTGAGCTGGGCATTTACATCCCTAATCCTAGCTACCATTTGCCAATCTGCACATGACTCATGAAATAATCCAGAGGTTGTCACACTTATTTTACTTTTCAATTTTGCCCAGACTTCTCATAATTCTTCAGCAGAGCCCTTCTCCTGCTCCTGTCTAGGCCATTAGTGCCCACATAGACCATGATAACTGGATCCTCGCCCCACACTTCTTTTCCTTTCCAGAAAAAAAATACTTTTACCAGTCCAGATGAAATATCCTTAACTCTGGCACCAGGCAGGCAATATAACCCTCAGGATTCATTATCTTTGCTGCAGAGAAGAGTGCAAGTTTCCCTAACTGTTCTAACCTCTCCATTTCTCTTTTCTTATTTGAATGACTCCCCGGGCATTGGTGCTACCAACAGTTTGCACATGCCCTCTGCGGTCACCACTCATGCCCAGACGGAGAAAAAGAACATCATACCTATTGGACACGGGGAAGGACTGAGAAGCCTCTGGAACAATCCACTAGATCCCTCTACCCGCATCATCTGCAATCACACCATCCTGCGGGCAATAACAGAGAAGGAGATAGGTCACAGTCATAGCTGGAGAAATGGCAGATAGTGTTTGATACGGGAGAATGTGAGCTGTTGCACTTTGGGAGGCCAAAGGTAAGAGGAAATTGTACAGTAAATGGCAGGACCATTAACGGTGTTGATGCACAGGAGAATCTTGGGGTCAAAGTCCATAGTTCTCCGAAAATGACAATACAAGTATAGAGAGTGGTGAAGAAGGCATATGACATGCTTACCGTCGTCACTAGGTTCATTGAATACAAGAGTCAGGAAGTGACGATGCACTGTATGTAACTGGTTAGGCTACATTTAGAGTTTGCTGTGCACTTCTGGTCACCCCAATACAGAAAGGATGTGGAAGCTTTGCAGATAACGTTTTATTTATTTATTTAGTGACGCTCCTCAGAGTCGGTCCTTCCGGCCCTTTGAGCCACATTGCCCCAGCAACCGCCGACAAACCCAATTAACCATAAGCTAATCATGGGACGATTTACAATGACCAATTAACCTAGCCAGTACGTGGGGGGAAATCCTACGCATTCCACAAGGAGGACGTAGAAACCCTTTACAAACAGTGCCAGAATTGAACTCTGAACTCCGGAACGCCCCGAGCTGTAATAACGTCATACCAACCATTACGTTACCACGGATGCTGCCTGGATGAGGGGGTAAGTGCTATAAGGAGAGGTTTGATAAATTTAGGTTGGTTTCTCTGGAGCATTAGAGACTGAGGGGCAACCTGATATATATATGTACAGAACTGAGCAAAATCTTGGGCACATATACATTACATACCTAGGGTGCCTAGGACTTCTGCACAGTACTGTAGTCATTTTATATATTGCACTGTACTGCTGTCACAAAATAAAAACTAATTTTATGACATATCTGATTCTAATACGGGCCTCTATTATGGATTGAGAGTGGGAAGGGGGCAGAGAGAGGGGAATTGTGGTTGGGAAAAGGCGAAGGAAAATGTGAGGGAGCAGGAAACACCAGAGTGACACCCAGTAATGATCAATAAACCGATTGTTTGGAATCAGGTGACCTGGCCTGGTGTCTCAGGGCTGGGTGTGGCTGCACCCGCGTCATCCCCTGCCTCGGACACTCCTCCTCTGCCACGTGTCCCACACCCCCACGTGGTGCCCCATCCTCACCATTTCCAACAACGTCTCCTCCCACCAGATTTACAGACTTGCTCTCTACTCCACAATGACAAATTCAGAACCGTGCAAAAGTCATACGGCACCATAGCTGTATACTGTATATGTGCCTAAGACTTTTACTGTATAAAGTTATGAGAAACATGATCAGAATCTTTTCCCCAGGGTAGAAATGTCAAACATCAGAGGGCATAGCTTTAAGATGAGGGGTCAATTTTAAAGGGAATGCGCAGGGCAAGTTTGCTGACAACAGGACTGTTGTTGGCCAAATCAAAGATGGTGATGAATCGGAGGGAGATTGAAACTCTGGTGGAATGGTGCAGATAGATAAATAAAGTGCAAGGGCCGTGAGTGAGAGAGCAAAAGTTCATCTTTATCATATAAGAGCCTAGTCAAGAGGCTTATAACGGTGGGGTACAAGCTATCCTTGAGGCTGGTGGTATGTCTTCTCATACCTTTGTATCTTTTACCTGATGGGAGGGGAAAGAAAAGAGAACATACAGGGTCGGGGCTTTGACTTTTGTTTGAGTTATATTTTTCTTGTGAATGCTGCTTTTCTGATGGTATGTGCTTATAATGTTTCTGCAAGATTTTCATTGCATCTGTGCATACATACACTGTATATGGTGTTAAACTTGGGTTTACTTTGACATCTCAAACCCCGATATATCAATCATCAGATCTTTGGGATTTATTAACTCTCAAACTCAAGCACTATTTTTCAATGAACACTTAGTTCTTGAGTTCTTCATTCTCATTACACCTTGATGTTCAACTATACGTTTTGTGTGACTTCTATGAAGAGAAGTGAATTGTAATGATTTAATTCTCAGTGTTTCCTTATTTTCTGTTTCTGGTAGGAGGTTTATATTTCCTCCACTTCTTCTTAGATACACATTCCTTTCCCTTTACCTGCCCTTTTGTTCCTGCCTCATTCTGCCTTCCTTTGACAAATTTTTGACCTTCCTTAGCTGAGTTCTAAGGTGCTTCCACTTCTCAAGTCTACCACTATTTCAGTATTTAACTGAAATTAAAGGCATTATTAACTCAAGGGAAGAGGCTCATATTCAATATTATAAGCCACTTCTATTGAGTTAACACTGTCTTTAATTTCTCTCAACAGCCACAGATGAATGTCTTTTTGCTTTTTTGTGCTGCAAAGGAATATATTTTTGTTTCGCTCTAAGACCCTAGTTTTGCACTAAGCCACATCACTTTCAAATCTCAGTGTAAAAATTTATGATATTATGATCACTTTCCCCCAAAGGCTCCTTGACAAAGAGATTATCAATCAACCTCTACTCATTGCACAAAACTAGCTCTAAAATAGCCTTTTCCCTCGATAGTCTGTCAACATATTGATCTAGAAAAACATCTTGAACACATTCCCTCAATTTATCTTCCACCTTCTTACATTTGTCCATTCTATATGTAGGTTAAAGTCTCCTGTCATTTTTCAAGTGCCAGAGGTTTGGAAAACCGCCAATGTGACACCCCTATTTAGAAGGACAGGGAGGTAACAGACAAAAAACGTGGGTTGATTAGCCAAACATTTTGTCGGAAAAAATGTTAGTATTCGTTATTAACGAAATAATAGCAGTTTATCTGGAAAATACACAAGGACCCCCAATGCTATGCAGTTTTCTTGCAGTGTTTCTCTGTTAAAGAATACACTTTGGTTTTTCCTTCCAAATGAACAACTTCACATATTCTTACATTATTTACCAACTCTTTTCCCACAGACTGAACAGATTAGTTTCTCTGTGTGAACTGCCTGCCTTCCCAACTACTTTTGTGTTGGCTAACGTAATCAAGCAGAGCCAACATGGCCTCATGAAGGAGAAACCATGTCAAACAATCTCATTAAAGTTCTTCGGCCAGAGTGGATAGAGGGGGACTAGTAGATGTACTAGAGGAGGACTAGCAAAAGGTTTTTAACAAGGTGTTATGTCAAAGGTTAAGGCTGTGGTTTTGGAGGTATAAGATTGGCTTGGAGAGAGGATTGCCTAACAGGCAGGATGTGGTGAATAGGGTAAGGAGTCATTTCTGAGTTAACGATCTGTGACCAGTGAGGTGCCGCAGGGCTGAAGTGTTGGACACGCAGCTGTTTACAATATACATTAATGACCCGGAGGAAGAAAGCGAAAGCACGGTATTTGCAGATGACAAAAATAGGTGGGAAGGCAAGGAAGAAGATAGAGTTTATGCAGAGATATTGATAAGTTAAATGGGCAAAGAGTTAAATGGACTATAATGTGAGTTTAATTTTAGGAAGAAAAAACTAATAACAGGCTGCTAGAGGGACCTGATGTCCTTGTACATGAAACACAAGTGCAGCAGTTGCTGGGGAAGGCTATTGGTACGTTACCCTATATTTTAAGGAGGTTAGTATATATAAATGTAGAGAAGTCTGGCTCCGATTTCCTCCCACAGTCCAAAGACATACCAGACAGTAGGTTAATTGGTCACTGTAAATTGCCCCGTGATTAGGCTAGGGTTAAATCGGGGATTTCTGGGCGGTGCGGCTGGAAGAGCCAGAGGGTCTATTCTGCTCTGCGTCTCAATAAACAAACAAATAAATAAAAACTACATGTGGAGTACTGTAAATAAATTTGACTCCCTATTTAAAGCAAGTTAGCACTGTATTGGAGATAGTTCTGAGAAGATTTACTAGGATGGTCCTGGGTATGGAGGGGTTGTCCTGTGGGTCTATGTAGAGTTTAGAACAATGAGAAACATGGGCAGATAATGTTCATCCAAGACCATGATGAGGGAACATTTCATCTCTCAGAGTTGTGAGTCCCTGCCACAGAGTCCTTTGGTATATTTAAGTCTGAGACAGATGGATCTCCAGTCAGTAAGGGAATAGTGGACTTCAAAAATGTTGCTGCTATCGGTTTATTATTGTCACGTACCAAAATACAGCAAAAAGCTTGTTTTACATATTGTTTATACAGATCAAATCATTGCACAGTGCACTGAGCTAAAATAAAGTAAAAACAAACAACTCAGAATGAAGTGTAAAAGCCACTGAAAGGGTGCAGTGCAGGGAAACAATAAAGTGCAAGACCACAAGCCTGTCTGTAAGGCTAAGCGTCCGTTTTATTGCACAAGATTTCCATTCAAGAGTTTAATAACAGCCGGATAGAAGCTGCCTTTGAGCCTGATGACAGAGGTCGACCTTCACTAGTCCGGCACCACTGGGACTAAGGAGTGCCAGATCAGTGAAAGTGGCGAATTACAGAAGGATCACGTTAAGCATAATCAGTGCCGGATTATCAAAGTAACGGGATTACAGGCAGTCGGATTAGTGAAGGTCGACTGTACATGATTTCAGGCTTTTGTGTCTTCTGTGTGATGGGAAAGGGCAGAAGAGAGAATGTCAGGGTAGGTGGGGTCTTTGATTCTGTCAGAATTATCAGATTTGCCATGAATCTATTGAATAGCATGACAGGCTTGAGGAGCTGAATTGTCTATCTTGTGTAATTAATTTATAATTGAAGTGTAACCCCAGTTTCACATGCCTCAAATTTTCTCACCCAACATTACAAGTACTTTTCATAAATAATTCTTTCCAATGTTTGCTGCCTGAGCTGTTTCTTAGCTTTGCTGACATTCATTCTGCCTCAGGTTTTGACACACCAAAATTATTTCTCACCAAGATCTTTGCCAGGCAGTCATGGAAAGAGGTAGGAGTAGTCCCGAGTTAAATTCCTAACTAGAGTCAAAGCTAATTTTGACAAGAACATACAAAGCTTAATTGGGAAAGGCTGACAGCAGATAAAGGGGTGTCTGCCAAGATGGTAGCTAAGGACAGAGTAGGTGCCTTTAA
The DNA here is from genome assembly GCF_030028105.1 of Mobula birostris. NCBI lineage: Eukaryota > Metazoa > Chordata > Chondrichthyes > Myliobatiformes > Myliobatidae > Mobula > Mobula birostris. Next base: position 10,738,240 of record NC_092387.1, on the reverse strand, counting down.
AGATCAATGTGGTCATCTATATGTGAAGCCAAGGGAAATGGGTCAGACCTTCTCTCATGGATTTACCATGAAAAGGGACATGCCAGCTGGGGAGTTCAGGGGAGAGAACTGTGATAACCTGGAGCATATCAACATTAGGAAGGAAGGAATGTTACAAGTCTTGAAACACATAAAAGTGGATATATCCCCAAGACCTGACCAGGTGAATCCCATGAAGTTATGGGAAGCAGAGTTTGCGGGGGGGGGGGGGGGGAGATTGTTATATCTTTGTTAGCCAAGGGTGAGGTACCAGAAGGCTTGAGGATGGCTAATGTTGTACCTTTATTCAAGAAGGGCAACAAGGATTAAACAGGGAACTGAAGGCTAGTGAGCCTAATGTCAATGGTGGGAAAGTTATTGGAAGAAATCCTGAAGGACAGGATTTATTGGCATTTGGAAAGACAAGGATTGATTAGGGATAGTCAGCATGGCTTTGTGCATGGGAAATCATGAAGAAGATATATGATCCACTTGCCTGCATCAGCCCAGGCACTTAAAGCAAGAGAAGTTTGGCATGGTAGGCAACCATGGCTAATAAGGAAAGTTAAGGACTGAATAAAGGCTAAGGAAAGGGCATATTAAGGTAGCAAAAGTAAGTGGGAAGTTCGATGATCGGTGAGACCCGATGTATATTGGGAGACAGTTTCGCCGAGCACCTACGCTCCGTCTGCCAGAAGAAGCAGGATCTCCCAGTGGCACCCATTTTAACTCCACTTCCCATTCCCATTCCGATATGTGAATCCATGGCCTCTTCTGCTGTCACGATGAGGCCACACTCAGATTGGAGGAACCACACCTTATATTCCATCTGGGTAGCCGCCAACATGATGGCATGAACATCGATTTCTCAAACTTCTGGTAATGCCCCCCCTTCACCATTTCCTAACTCCTTTTCCCTCTCTGACCTCATCTCCTTGCCCACTCACCATCTCCCTCTGGTGCTCCTCCCCCTCTTGCTTTCTTCCATGGCCTCTGTCTCTTTCACCAATCAACTTCCTGGCTCCTTGCTTCATCCTTCCCCTGCAGGTTTCACCTGTCTCCTGGTGTTTCCCTCTCTTCCTCCCAGCTTTTTAAATCTACTGCCTAGTTTTTTCCCCTCCAGTCCTGCCGAAGGGTTTCAGCCTGAAACGTTGACTGTATTCTTTTCCATAGATGCTGCCTGGCCTGCTGAGTTCCTCCAGCATTTTGTGTGTGTTTCTCACATTTAATTGATTGTTTCTCCCGCTTCTCCTCCCACCGTGTTCTTTGCGCCACCCTTTCCGCCATGAGAAGGTACATGGTATCCCTGTCCCAGTCACTTCCACACCTCCGAGATTCTCCCTCCGCAACTTGTAATGGACTTGAACGCTACTTTATCCATCAGCGGATCCTCGATTTCAGTCGCCGGATCTTTGACTTTCTCATGTCCTGCAAGGATCGGAAGGTCACCCATCTACAGACCACAGAACCTGGCGTCTCCAACGCCGGCAGGCCCGGATCCCTGCTGCGGACTCAACAGCTCTAACAATCCAGAGCAGACTCATAACCCGGACTCCATCGCCATCAATGTGGGTTCCCACGGCCTCGGACATCTCCAGAAGGCCGATTGTGCAACCTCCAACTCCAACTCCGGCCTTGACCTCCAGACGGGGTCTTCACTTGCTGCCACTAGAACACCCATCTCCCCTTCCCCGACCACCACTCCACAATCTCTCAGCTCCCACCGCCAGCTCTTGAGTCCTCAGAGACTCCATCTTCCTCTCACACCACCATCCCTGAACACTCCAAACCTCCCTTCCCCTCAGACTCTCCCAACCCACTTCCCCCTCCAATCCCAGCTCAGGATCGTGCCAGGTTTTCACCATTCCCTCCAGCCTTCCTCTCTCTCTCTGAGACAGAATGTTCTGTCCTCAGTCCAGACCTCACCTTTATCAACCATTCCCTCCGACCTTCCCCTCTCTGAGGCAAAATGTTCTGTCCTCGGAAGGGCCTCATCTTTGGCCCCCCTCCCCGGTCCCACAACTCAGCAAGTTCCACGCCCACTACGGCGCTGAGCTCTTCTTCCGCCGCCTCCGTCTCCAAACCTATTTCTTCGGCAAAGACTCTCCACCCTCACCAACGACCCCTTCTCCTGTTTTCAAACTTCCTATTCCTGGACACCCCATCCCAGACTTCTGCCTTTTCAATGCCAAATGCCGATGGGACATCAACGGTCTCGACTTCTACACTCCTTTCTCTAATTCCAACTTCACTCCTTCTGAACGCTCTGCTCTCCACTGTCTCCTCACCAATCCTAACCTCACCATGAAACTCGCAGATAGGGGAGGTGCTGTAGGCACCTCTTCCTTGCTGAGGCCCAGCGCCAACTCTCAGACACCTCCTCTTACTTGCCCCTCCAACAGAATCCCACTAAAGAGCACCAGGCCATTGTATCCCACACCATCACTAACCTTATTGCCTCTGGTGATCTCCCATCCACAGCCTCCAACCTCATAGATCCCGCACCTCCCATTTCTACCTCCTACCCAAAATCCACAAAACTGCTCATCCAGGTAGACCCATTATTTCAGTTTGTTCCTGCCCCACTGAACTCATATCTGCAGACCTCACCTCTGTTTCATCCCCCCGGTTCAGTCCCTTCCCACCTACATCCGTGACACCTCATATGCTCTGGATCTTTTCAATGATTTCAACTTCCCTGGCCCCCATCATCTTATTTTCACTCTGAATGTCCAGTCCCTATGCACCTCCATACCCCACAGGAAGGCCTCAAAGCTCTCAATTTCTTTCTGGAGACCAGACCCAACCAGTTCCCCTCCAGCACCTCGCTCCTCCATCTAGCAGAACTTGTCCTCACTCTCAATAATTTCTCCTTTTCTCCTCCCACTTCCTTCAAATAAAAAAGTGTAGCCGTGGGCACTCGCATGGGTCCCAGATATGCCTTTTTGTCGGCTACGTGGAACGGTCCCTGTTCCAAGCCTACACTGGTGTCAGTCCCCCACTTTTCATACGTTACATCGACGACTGCATTGCTGCTGCTTCCTGCACCCATGCTGAGCTTGTCGACTTCATCAACTTTGCCTCCAACTTCCACCCTGCCCTCAAATTCACCTGGTCCACTTCTGACACCTCCTTCTCCTTTCTCAATCTCACTCTCTCTGTCTCTGGAGACAGCTTACCTACTGATGTCTATAATAAACCCATGGACTCTCTCAGCTACCCGGTTTATACCTTCTCCAGCCCTGTATCTCTGTCACCAATCAACTTCCCAGCTACTTATTTCATCCTTACCCCTCTCAGTTTTCACCTATCATCTTGTGCATCTTTCCCCCTCCTCCAACTTCTACATCTACACCTCATCTTTTTTTCTCTGGTCCTGCCCAAGGGTCTCTTAACGGGGTACTGATTGTGGATGATCAGCCATGATCACAGTGAATGGCAGTGCTGGTTCGAAGGGCCGAATGGCCTACTCCTGCACCTATTGTCTATTGTCTATTGTCTCAGTCCGAAATGTCAACTGTACTTTTTTCCATAGATGCTGCCTGGCCTGCTGAGTTCCTGCATCATTTTGTGTGTGTTGGATGATTGGGAAGCTTTTAAAATCCAACAAAAAGCAACTAAAAAAGCTACAAGAAGGGAAAAGATGAAATATTAGGGCAAACTAGGTGATAATATAAAGCAGGATACTGAAGGTTTTTTCAGTTTTATAAAGAATAAAAGGGATGTGAAAGTTGATTTTGGACCACTGGAAAATGATGCTGGTGAGGTAGCAATGGGGGACAAAGAAATGGCAGATGAATGCACAGCGTGCCAGAGGTCCCTGAGTGTCAGGGAGCAGGAGTGAGCACCATTGCTATTACAAAGGAAAGAGTGCTGGGCAAACTCAAAGGTCTGAAGGTGGATAAGTCACCTGGACCAGATGGACTACATCCCAGAGTCCTGACAGAGGTTCTGAAGAGATAACAGATGCATTGGTCATGATCTTTCAAGAATCACTTGGTTCTGGCATGGTCCCAGAGGACTGGAAGATTGCAAATGTCACTCCACTCTTTAAGAAGGGAGGAAGTCAAAAGAAAGGAAATTATAGGCCAGTTAGCCTAACCTCAGTGGCTGTAAATGTGTTGGAGTCTATTATCAAGGATGGGGGGTTTAGGGTACTTGGAAACTAATGATAAAAAGTCAAAGTCATCATGGTTTCTGTGTAGGGAAATGTTGCCTGATAAATCTGTTAGAGTTCTTCGAGGAAGTAACAAGCAGGGTGGACAAAGGCGAGGCAGTGAATGTCATTTACTTGAATTCACAGAAGGCATTTGATAAGGTGCCACACATGAGGCTGCTGAGGTTGACAAGATAAAATCCCATGGCGTTACAGGAAAGATACTGATATAAATAGAGGAATGGCTGACAGGCAGGAGGCAGCAACTGGGAATAAACAGGGCCGTTTCTGTTTGTCCCCTTTCTAGTGGTGTTCCTCAGGAGTCAGTAGTGGGAACACTACTTTTCACATTGTTTGTCAATGATTTGAATAATGGAATTGATGGCTTTGTAGCAAAGTCTGCAGATAATATGAAGATAGGTGGAGGGATAGGAAGCGATGCGATTGCAGCAGGAGTTAGATAAATTGGAATAATGGGCAAAAAATGGTAGATGGAATACAGTGTTGGGAAATGTACGATAATGCATTTTAGTGCAGACTATTATCTAAATGGGGAGAAGGTTCAAACATCAGAGGTGCAGAGGGCTTGGAGTCCTCCTGCAAGACTCCCAGAAGTTTAATTTACAGGTAGAGTCTGAGATAAAGAAGGCAAATGCAATGCTATCATTTATTTCAAGGGGAATAGAATATAAAAGCAAGGAGATAATGCTGAAGCTTTTTAAGACACTAGTCAGGCCACACTTGGCGTATTATCAACAGTTTCAGGCCCCGTGTCTCAGAAAGGATGTGTTATCATTGAGGGATAATTCATGAGGATGATTCTGGAAATGAAGGAGTTAACATATGAGGAACGTTTGGCAGCTTTGGGCCTGATTGGTCAGGGCTTCAAAGGATACGGCAAGAAGGCAGGTGTATGGGGTTGAGTGGGATCTGGGATCAGCCATGATGGAATGGTGGAGCAGATGGGCTGAATGGCCTGATTCTTCTCCTATGTCTTATGGTTAGACTGCATTTGGAGTGTATGTAGTTCCAGTCACTGCTCTACGGGAAAGGGACAGTACAAAAAAGATTCACAAGGATGTTGCCTGGATTTGGAGTTATAAGGAGCGAGGATAGGCTCCCTGGAGCAAAGGGTGCTGAGAGCTAACATGATAGAGATATATACAGTTAAGGGAGGCTTAGATACGGTAGATAGCCTAAGTCTGTTTCCCATGACAGGAAATGAGAGGGCATAGACTTCAGATGAGAGAAGGAACTTCTAAAGGGAATTTGAGGGGTAAGATATTCAGTCAGGGTAGTTGGTTTCTGGAATGAGCTGCCAGGGGAGGTGGTGGAGATGGGAACAGTAACAACACTGCACATAGAACAGCACAGGAACCACTGAAAAAGTAATCAACCCCCACCCCCAAAAAACCAATCCCTTCTATCTATGCAATGTCCATATCCCTCCATCTTCCTCACATCCACGTGCCTATCTAAACGTCTCTTCAAAGCCTCTAATGTATTTTCCCCTACCACCACACCAGGCAGTGCATTCCAGGCCTCCACAGCTCTCTGACTAAAGAAAACTTACGCCTCATAACCCCTTTCAAACTACCCAGCCTCACCTTCAATGCATGACCTCAACTATTAGACATTTCTACCCCGGGAAAAAAGATACTCCCTGTCTACTTCATCTACGCCTCTCATAATTTTACAAACTTCTGTAAGGTCTCCCCTCAGCCTCCGCTGCTCCAAAGAAAATGACCAAAATTTGTCCAGCCTCTCATGATAGCACTGCCCATTCTGGTAAACCTCTCCTGCCCTCTCTCCAAAGCCTCAACATCCTTCCGATAGCAGGGCGACCAGCACTGTGTGCAATTCTTTGGATGTTGCTTAACCAGAGTTTTATAAATTTGCAACATTTAAGAGGCTTCTGACAGGTACTTGAATGAGCAGGACTATGGGGGATATGGAATTGAGGACAATGAGTTTAGAATAGAGAAGTGTGATAGTCAATATAGTGTGTTGAAGACCCTGTTTCTGTGCTGTACAGCTCCATGAGTCTCAGACCACTGCATCAATCATTTCTCAACGCTGCTCTGATCGCCTCTCTTGCTAATAATGTGGCATAACCTCTTTTCCCTTTTTGCTCGCTTCCTAAATGTTGAATAACTTGAAGGATTTGGTTCACAACTTTCCAGACATCTTTCTGTAAAGCAATTAGATCACACCATTCACATCCTTTTGCCCTATTAATTTATCTGCCTGGTGTGAATATTAAGAGTGCTCTGATCCAGCACTTCTGTCATTACAGCAGCTTTCTGTAGTTTAACCCCCTTTCTGCCTGGTTTTGTTTTCACTTCATGCTTTACTAAACACCTTCCATACTTCCTATTCATTGAATTAAATTCACTTTATTTCTTACATCCTTCACATACATGAGGAGTAAAAATCTTTACGTTACATCTCCATTTAAGTGTGCAATCATATCATAGTAATTAATAATAAATAGAACAGTCAATGTAATATAGAGTACACTCAAGTCAGCGTGAGTTCATCAGTCTGATGGCCTGGTGGAAGAAGCTGTCCTGGAGCCTGTTGGTCCTGGCTTTTATGCTGCGGTACCGTTTCCCAGAGGGTAGCAGATGGAATAGATTGTGGTTGGGATGGGTTGGGTCCCCAATGATCCTATGGGCCCTTTTTACACACCTGTCCTTGTAAATTTCCTGAATCATGGGAAGTTCACATCTACAGATGTGCTGGGCTGTCCACACCACTCTCTGCAGAGTCCTGCGATTAGGGAGGTACAGTTCCCATACCAGGCAGTGATGCAGCCAGTCAGGATGCTCTCAATTGTGTCCCTGTAGAAAGTTCTTAGGACTTGGGGGCCCATACCAAACTTCCTCAACTGTCTGAGGTGAAAGTGGCGCCGTTGTGCCTTCTTCACCACACAGCTGGTCTGAACAGACCACGAAGGTCCTCGGTGATGTGGATGCGGAGGAACGTGAAGCTGCTTACCCTCTCAACCATAGGTCCATTGATGTCAATAGGGGTTAGCCCATCTCCATTCCTCCTGTAATCCACAGCTAGCTCCTTTGTTTTTGCAACATCGAAGGAGAGGTTGTCTTCTTGACACCACTGTGTCAGAGAGATGACTTCTTCCCTGTAGGCCACCTTGTTATTGTTTGAGATAAGGCCAATCAAAGTAGTGTCGTATGCAAATTAATTAGTAGATTGGAGCTGGGGGTGACAACACGGTCATGGGTATAGAGGGAGTAAAGGAGGGGACTCAATACGCAGCCCTGAGGGGCTCCTGTATTGAGAGTCAGAGGGTTGGAGGTGAGGGAGCCCACTATTTCAACCTGCCGGTGATCTGACAGGAAGTCCAGGATCCAGCTGCAGAAGGCAGGGTCAAGGCTGAGGTCTCTGAGCTTCTTGTCGAGCCTGTATGGAACTATGGTGTTGAATGCTGAACTGTAGTCCAAGAACAGCATTCTCACATAAGCATCCTTCTTCCCCAGATGTGTAAGGACGGTATGTAGAGCTGTGGCTATTGCGTCATCTGTTGATCAGTTGTGTCAGTAGGCAAATGTAGGGGGTCCAGTTTGGGTGGTAGCGAGCTGCAGATGTAATCCTTGACCAGCCTCTCAAAGCATTTCCTTAATATTGAGGTGAGTGCGACAGGACACCAGTCGTTCAGGCATGTTACCTTGGTCTCTTTTGGTACAGGGACAATGGTGGATAGTTTGAAGCAGGAGAGCACTCTACACTGGGAGAGGGAGAGCTTTTCCTCTCGCCTCTCTGAATTCCCCTTGGGGTTCCCACACCCTTTCCATGCTGGATTTTATCCTGCAACAGTGCCAGTAAGGTCCCTACATGGATATTTAGTGGGCAAAGTATGAGGTATGTGGAATCAAAAGGTAAATGGAGGGAGACTGCAAATGACTGAAGTCCAGTGTTGTTGTGCATTAATCACAAAACGTCAGCAGGCAGGTCCAACAAGGACGATCCTCATTATACAAAGAATGTAGAGAAGGGGCAGAGAAGATTTACCAGGATGCTGCCGGGATTAGAGAGCATGTCTTGTGAAGTTGAGCAAGCTAGGGATTTTCTCTTTAGAGCGATCGACGATGAGAGGTGACTCGATAGAGGTGTGTAAGATGATAAGGGGCATAGACAGAATGGATAGCCAGAGACTTTTTTCCCAGGGTGGAAATAGGTAACACAAGGGCGCATAATCTTAATGTGATTGGAGGAAAGTATAGGGAAATGTCAGAGATAAATTCTTTACACAGTGGTGGGTGCGTGGAACACCCTGCCAGAGATAGGGGCATTTAAGAAACCCGTACTGTTGATAGTCACATCAACAATGGAAAAATGGAGAGGTACGTAGGACGGATTAGTTAGACTAACCTGAGAGTAGGTTAAAAGGATAGCACGTCACGGTGAGCCATAGGGCCTGTACTGAGCTCTATTGTTCTATGTTTTAAGGTATTAGGAACAGAAACAGCAGGTTGGCTTTTATTACAAAGGGGTTAGAATTTTTGTTGCAGTGGTAAATGGTATTGTTGAGGCCACACCTGGAGTACGATGCAGTTTTGATCCCCATACTTAAAAAAAAACTAACAGCTTTGGAGGCAGTCTAAAAACCAGGCCAGTTCCTGGATTGGGAAGAATCTCCTATCGAGAAATGCTCAACAAACTGTGTCTACAAGCTCTGGAGTTGAGAAGAATGAACGGTGACATTCAAACATGTAAGATCCTAAAGGGGCTTCACAGACATCTTCATTACTGGGAGAGTCACAAACAAGGAGGCATAATTGAAAGATAAGTGGCCCGGTCATCTAATACAGGGGAGTGAAGAAACCTCTCTGAGAGTGGTGCACCTCCAGAAATTACTGCCTCAAAGTGTGGTGGAGGCCAGGTCAATGAACTATTTTTAAGGTGGAGATAAATAAATATCTAAAAGAGTGACGAACTGAGGATTATGGAGAACTGGCATAGAGAAAGAATTGAAGGCCATATTGATCAGCCATGATGATATGGGATGTTGGGGCAGGCCGAAAGGGCCTGGCAGCCGACTCCTGCCCCAGTTCACTCGGACCAATACACCAGAACATGTATTTCTCCTGGCACTACTGACTACAACTTTGGGCAGCATTGTACTGGTCCCATCTGTGTTGGAAATGGTTCCAATGCCTAAATCACTCCCTCCTGCACCATCTGCAATCACAGGTTTATCTGCTCTTACCTCCTGTTCCTATACTTAATCCAGACATCACCACTATTGAAGATGTGGCATGTAGCTCACCTTGACACACTCTAGTTGATTTAATTTAAAGTTTCCTCCCTGGCCACGTGTTAGATCATTGCCCATTTAACTGAGATGTTCATTGAATGAGATGCCGTATAAGGTAGGTGTCAGCCTTTTTTTTAACTGGCAGACTTTTGTTATAAGACAAGTTTTATTCAATATCATGTTTAATTAGAAAGCTGTTGAAGCTAATGTGTAGTAAAGCCATGTGTCCACACCAGGTGCATTTTTCAACCCCACTTTAAGTGGGACACATTTAGAGTGATGGAGGTCTGCAGATGGACACTGGGGTTTTGAAATGAAACCTGGATTGTGAATGTTGCTGTTATGGGTTTGGAGTTGGTTGACATCGGCAGCGAAGGGGAGGGTGTGAGTCTTCACACCGTCTGCAGGGTCACCAGCAGCGGAAAACCTGCATGAGTTGCTGGCAATAATTAACCCTGTCCTTGTGGAGCCCTGTCTTGAAGCCAACACCGACACAGAGAGAGAGAGCTACTTTCCACCCAGCCGTGACATGCCCAGCTTTCAAACAGCTGACACTAACACGGCCCCAGATTTCAATCCACGCACTGCTTCCAGGTATAGGCATAAAGCCAAGGAAATAGGGGCATTGCTGTCATGGTGCTACACTGCATGTTACCACGGTGAGAGCTCCTGTATTCATGGACTGCCCTTTCTTTTGCTTGTATACCTTTTCAATGCTTTTACACTAATTAATTTTCTTTAACCTTGTTCAGGCAGTTCCCAGTTTACACAAGGAAGAATATACCAATTCTGTGAAATGTCCATAAGACAATTTTGCTGTTAAGTCAGAAACATCCACCTCTCTCTGTTTATTTGTTATAATTATTTTATTTGATAAAAAAATCACCCTAACTAAACTAAGAGAATGCAGAGCACAAGACATTACAGCACAAGTACAATATCTGTGCTGAAAATAATATTGAATTAAACTAAATCACCTTTGCTTCACATGATCCAGACCCTCCGTTCCCTATACAGTCCTATGTCTATCTCAGAGTCTCTCAAATGCTAATATAGTATCTGAATCCACCACCAACCCTGAAAGCCACCATTCTCTGTATATGCCTTTTAAACTTTCATCCTCTCACCTTAAATACCTGTCCCCAGTATATGACATCGCTTCCCCAGGGAAAAGACTCTGACTAATTATCCTATTTGTACCTCCTCTGATTTCATCAACCTCTGTCAGGTCACTTTTTGGCCTCTGATGCTCCAAAGAAAGTTGTACAATAGTAACACACACACACAAAATGCTGGAGGAACTCAGCAGGCCAGGCAGCATCCATGGAAAAGAGTAAACAGTCAATGTTTTGTGCATGCTGATCTGGATTTCCAGCACTGCGGAATTGCTTGTGTTTAAGAGCAGAGTGCTTTACCAGGAAACTGAAGAGCAACTTTTTCCACATATGGTCAGTATACGGAAAGAGCTGCCGGAGGAAGAGATTGTGGCAGGCACGGTAACAATAGTTAAAAGTTATTTGGACAGGTACATGGATAGGAAAGTTTCAGAGGGATATGGACAAATAGGACTAGCTTAGATGGGAATCTTGGTTAGCATGGACCAGGATGTTCTGAAGGCCTAGTTCTGTGCTATAATGTCAATGACGCTTAAAAAAAACAGCAGATACCTTTAGGCTCCGGCTGAATTTCCTGCCGTCTTCATGGAGGACATTCCAACCTCAGCCACCCAGATAATGTTGCATACACCCTGACACATTAATCTGCAGTAGTTCAGAGCTCCAGATTACTCGTCATGTAAAACAACACAACAAAATACAAAACACACAATTCTAAACAGAAATTTATTTTCTTCATGAGAACATTGCCAGGACTTGAGAGCCTAAGTTATAGGGAGACATTGGACAGGCTAGGCCAATGAGGACAGAATTCCTTGGAATGTAGGAGAATAGAGAAGGCCTTAAAGGTGTGTACAAAACCTGGAGAGGCATTAACATTACAGGCCCTTTACCCCAGGAGGTTGTACCGACCTTTCAAACTACTTATAACCTACCCTGAACTCCATCTGTCACTCCTCTGTCCACTGCGCATCTAGTCAATGTCCCATTGTAACCTATGATAACCTTCTACACTTCCACAACTTTGCAAACATTCATGCCATTTGCAAACTTATAACCCACTCTTCCACTTCCTCATATGTCATTTATGAAAATGAAAAAGAACGGGGTTCCCAGAACACCACTAGTCACTGACTTCCGGGCAAAATACACTCCATCTACAACCACCCTCTGACTTCTATGAGCAAGCCAGTTATGCATCCACAAAGCCAACTTACCCTGGATCACCTGCCTCCTGACTTTCTGAATGAGCCAACCATGGGGAACCTTATTGAATGCCTTGCTAAAATCCATATACACTACATCCATTGCTTTACCTTCATCAATGTACCTTGTCACATCTTAAAGAATTCAGTTGGGCTGTGAGACATGACCTGCCTCTCACAAACCCATGCTGACTAATCCTAATCAGACTATGCTTCTTCAAATGTTTGTAAATCCCCTCTCTAAGGTTATTCTCCAATAATTTGCCTATAACTGAACTAAGACTCACTGCTTTATAATTCCCAGGGTTATCCCTACTTCTTTTCTTGAACAAAGGGAATGACATTTGCCACTCTCCAAAAACCTGGTACTACTGCAGTGGACAGTGAGGATATAAAGATCATCGCCAAAGATGCAGCAATCCCTTCCCTCACTTCCCGCTGTAATCTGCAGTATATCCCGACTGGCCCTGGGGACTTACCTGTCCTAATACTTTTCACACCCTTTTCTCATCATCGATATTCTAGCATATCAGCATGTCTTACGCTGACTTCACAAATGTCAAGGTCCCTCTCACTGGTGAGTACTGAAGCAAGATATTCGTTAAGGACCTCCCTTACCTCCTCCAACCCCAGGCATGTTTCCTCTTCTATCCTCGATCAGTCCTACCCTCACTCTGGTCATCCTGTTCTTCATCGACATGGAGAGCGCCCTGGGGTTTTCCTTAACCCTACTTGCCAAGGCCATTTAACTCTCCTAAGCCCATTCCTCAGCTCCTTCCTGGCGATCTTGTCTCTCTCTAGAGCCCCGTCTGATCCTTGCTTCCCAAATCTTAAGTAAGCTCCTTTCTTCCTCTTGACTAGATGTTCCACCCTGTGGATCCTTCACTCTACCATCTCTTCCCTGCCTCAATGGGGAAAACCTAATCGGAACCGCATGCAAATTCTCCCTAAACAACCTCCAGACTTCTGTTGTGCATTTCCCTGAGCACATCCATCCCCAATTTATGCTCCAAAGTTTCTGCCTAATAGCAACATAATTCCTTCTCCCCCAATTAAATACTTCCCCATACTGTCTTCTCTTACACCTCTTCAATGTTATGGGAAAGGTCAGGGAGTTGTGGTCACCATCTCCAGAATGCTCACCCACAAAGAGATCTGACACCTGACTTGGTTTTATTGATTAGCACCAAATCCAATTTGGCTTCTCCTCTAGTTAGTATGTCTACATATTGTGTCAGGGATCCTTCCTAGGTGCACCTAACTGAACCTTTTGCATTCAATCAATATTAGCGAAATTGAAATCACCCATGACAACAACCCTCTTATTTTTGCACCTTTCCAAAATCTGTCTCCCGATCTGTTCCTCAGTGTTTCTGTTGCTATTGGGAGGTCTATAGAATACCCCCAACACAGTGATTGCTCTCTTCCTGTTTCTGACTTCCAACTACACTGACTCAGTAGGCAATCCCTCAACAACGTCCACCCTTTCTGCATCTGTGACACTATCCCTGATTAATAATGCCACCCCCCCACCTCTGTTACCTCTCCCCTGTCCTTTTTGAAATATCTCAACACCAGAACATCCAGCAATCATTCCAGCCCTTATGACAGCCAGGTCTCAAAGTTACCAAACTGCTACAATGCCATGTGTACTGACACAATCTTAATTTCTTCACAAACAAGAGAAAATCTGCAGATGCTGGAAATCCAAGCGACACACTCAGAATGCTGGAGGAACTCAGCAGGTCAGTCAGCATCTGTGGAAAAGAGTATAGTCGACATTTCAGGCTGAGACTCTTCACAAAACATCCACTATACTTTTTTCCACAGATGCTGCCTGGCCTGCTGAGTTCCTCCAGTATTCTGTGTGAGTTGCTTAATTTCTTCATCTTGTTCTTGATACTTATTGTATTCAAATAGTTACACCAGCTCATCCACCTGATGACAATTATGCTCTATCCACTCCCTGTCCTTCCTCCCAGTCTCTGTTCACGCAGTGCCTACCAATACATCAACTACCCCATCCACTGACCTATCACTCCAGTTCCCATCCCCCTGCCAAACTGATTTAAACTCTCCCCAACTGCTCTAACAAATCTGCTTGCAAGGATATTAGTCTCCCTCAAGTTTAGGTTATACCATCCCCAGGAGAGATCCACAAATCTGAAACCCTGCCTCCTGCACTTTCTCAGCCATATATTCATCTGCCAAATTATCCTATTCTTATTTCACTGGCATGTGGCACAGGTAACAATCCAGAGATACTGTCCCTGAGGTCCTGCTTTTCAGCTTTCTAATTAGCCCCCTATATTCTCTCTTCAACACCTCATCCCTTTACCTACCTATGTTGGTATCAATATGTATCACAACACTTGGCTGTTCACCCTCCCCCTTTAGAATGCTGTAGACCTGACCCAAGACATCACTGACTCTGGCACCTGGGAGACAACATACCAGCCGGGTGTCTCTTGCACGTCCAGTCTGCTTTCCTAGCTATTGAATCACCTATCACCACTGCATTCCTCCTCCCCTTCCCTTCCGATCCACAAAGCCAGACTCAAGGCCAGAGACCTGGTCGCTGTAGTTTTCCCCTGGTAGCCCCCCAATGGTACCCAAAGGGTGAGCCTTTTATTCAGGGAACGGCCACAGGGTTGCTCCGCACTTGTTGCCAATTCCCTTTCCCTCTCCTCATAGTCACCCAGCTACTTGCCTCCTGCAAGTTAGGGATGACTGCCATATGAGCCGAAAGTCCGAGAACCCAGTCTGTAAGGGACTACGGCTGGATGCACCTCACGCAGGTGTAGTTCTCAGAGAGACTAGAGGTCTCCCTGAACTCTCACATCTGACATGACAGTCTTTTTTTGCTGGGAAAGAAAATCAGCTAGATGGCTTCATTTTAAGGTGGGAGGAGAAAGATTTAAAAGAGACCTGAGGGGTAACTTCACACAGAGGGTGAAGAGTACATGGAATGACCTGCCAAAGAAAAAGACTGAGGCATGTAGAGTTACACTGTTTAAATTCAGGTACATGGATAGGAAATGTTTAGAGGGATACAGGCTATTTAAACTAGATTAGATGGGCATTTTGGTCAACTAAACTGGGCAAGTTAGGCCAAAGTCTGTGTACTGTGTGACTCTGTCAATGCCCAGGTAAAGATTGAGGAAGGACTTTCCAAACAAACTGCCCTTTTCTTCAGGAGAATAACCGCCTCTGTCACGGGCAGTGTAAGTAAAGCAGCTGCTGATCAAACTTTTCAATGTCCCAGGCCTTTGGGTGGTATACCTTCATGGATTGGGAGTCAGCAACAACACCCTAGCAAGCCCACAGGTACCTGCAGGGAGGTTTTGCCTTCACTTCTGGTCCACTGGGACTTCTCTACCTGAACAAACAGCAGAAGTCTTTCCCTTTAAATCTGAGATCTGTAAACCACAAGGCAATATGACAGAAAGCAGAGAAGACAATAAGGGGCAGGGTTACGGAGAGGGTTTACATCTCCACAGTCTGGCTTCCTAGGAAGTGCAGTTCTTCAGCCAATGAGACAGCTGTTGCTTGAACGATGCTCTAGTCACCATGGGCTGTGACACACGACAAGCTGCTAGAACAATCAGTCCACCATCTGCCTTGCCCTGGGGCTGGAAGCAGATTCTGACCTTCAAAACTTCCTACCTTTCCCATTTTACACCCTACGCTCTACATTGTGTTTAATTTAAAAGGTTTCAGCCATTTCCCACAATGAAACTTTGCAACCGGAGCCTGGATATAAAAATTAAGGCAAGTAACTTTGGGTTCTCCAGTTCACGTTCTGGGTTCTCGGAGTCACCTAATGATCACTCTTCCGATGCCGCCTCCCCCACCAATCCACTCTCCCTCTTCCTCCCTGCATTCCCTACATTGTCTCCAACTACGTATACTAATTTTAGTCCCCCTGTGCCTCACACCACCTGGCACTCTAACTTTTTGCCACAATACCCATCCGGAATAAAGCTGGACAAAGAGGAACGCTGAGACGGTTCGGCAGGCCGGCCAGCATCCATGGAGACAGAAATTGTGTCAATATTGTAGCTTGATAAGCTCTCGCCAAAAAGCACATAAAATATTGTGGCATATTCCTATTGCCTATCAAGAGGTCAGGGAGAATATTCGACAGGTGGGTGGGGTGGAGGTGAATTTAAGAAAGTCGAACCCAGTGCAAGGATTCAAGTGAGTATTCCACAGACTGGTGTAATACAATCTCTGTAGTCGCAGAGAATTAGAGCCTTACAGCATGGAACAGGCCCTATAAACAAATGGTCTACTAAACCTCTCCTATCTAGGTGTACTCATGTAAGTCACTTTCAAATGCTGCTAGAGCACTTGCTTCAACTGCTGTTTCTGGCAACACACATGAAATAGGGTTAGGGTTAGGGTTAGCATCAGGAGACATGGACGTGCGTGATGGGTCCCTCCCTGTTCTGGTGATCAAAGCGAGCACAGAAGGCATTGAGCTCATCTGGAAGTGAGGCTCTGCTGTCCCTTATATCACAAGATTTAACTTTGTAGGAGGTTATGGCATTCAAACGCTGCCACTGCTGTCAAGCATCCCTCATTGGTTCCAGGCTAGTCCAGAATCTCCACTTCACCCGAGAGGTGGCTTTCCAGAGGTAACTGCACCTCGTGTAGCATTCCTGATCTCCAGGCTTGAGTGCCTCTGATCCGGCTCTCAGCAGGTTCCGGATTTCATTGTTCATCCAGGGCTTCTGTTTCGGGACCCCCTGAACAATTTCATGGGCACGTCAACAGCTGTTTTAATGTCTGTCACGACCCTAGTGTAGTCATTCAGGATCTCAGATGAGTTCTTGAACACAGCCCAGTCCACTGGCTCAAGACAATCCTGTCACCACCGCTCAGCCTCCCGTGACCAGCTTTTGGTTTTCTCGATCTCTGGAGCCTTGTTCTTTAGTCTGCATGCAGAGCGTAGGAGTCCAGCCAAATGATCTGACTTGCCAAAATGCCGTCTCAGGAAGGAACGGTAGGCATTCCTTATCGTAGTGAGGCAGTGGTCTAGTGTGTTGGGACCTCTGGTGCAACAGGTTATGTGCTGGTGATAATTGGGCAGGGCCTGGTTAAAATTGCCGACAATAATTTAAAATGCACCGGGATGGGCCGTTTCTTGTTTACAGACAACATCGTGCAGTTTTGCGAGTGCCTGCTTATAATCGCCGCAGACAGTACGTAAACTGCGGTCAGGATCACGGATGAGAAGTCCCAAGGCAAGTCGAATGATCTACATTTACTGTGATTGCAGGATTATCCCATCCAACAACTGAAAGTCTCCAATTCTCACTGTTAATTAACGGTTCCACTTCTACCTTCTAAAATCTTGAAAAGTTTGAGGCAAGGAGCTGATCCGTATCCAGAAAGGAGGGCGCGAACTTTTGACTCTGGTTCGATATTTCCCGGCTCAGCGATTCATCATCCACGACTTCTTTCAGAAGATCATTTCCAGGTTCCCAGCCCGGGAACTGTAGGGCCGTCCACTCGGTGATCTCTTACCCCAGCCATTAATCTCCAAAAGAAACCTGTCAAACACCCTTTCAAAGTCCACGTTTGCGACACTCACTGCTCTCTGCAGTCCACCACGGTAGTTATACCTTCAAAACAGCCAGGGTGTTCAGTGAACAGGATCTCCCGTCCAGAGAAAACCTCAGTCAGATTGTGTCTTTGCAGTTACTTTGTTGTTGGACCCATTAAATTGTTTTTGCGCTGCTTTTAGGGAACAATCAAGAATATATGAGCGAGTTAAACTCTGTTCAGATTACAGGGGTTATAATTTGTTGTTTCCAGAAGTCGTGAGAATAACTAAATACCTCTCAGTACATTCCAATCGCTAACACTCTGATTTAAATTACT
The DNA here is from genome assembly GCF_030028105.1 of Mobula birostris. Taxonomy (NCBI): domain Eukaryota; kingdom Metazoa; phylum Chordata; class Chondrichthyes; order Myliobatiformes; family Myliobatidae; genus Mobula; species Mobula birostris. The sequence continues at coordinate 10,720,576 of NC_092387.1, read as the reverse complement.
TCAGCTGATTACAACGGTCAATTTAATATTTGAAAGTTACAGTGACTCAAACCCACATAATCCATCCTACACCATTCCACACTGACCCACTCCGTCCAATCCTGGTCCACTCCGTCCCACACAGACCCTCTCGGTTCCACACAGACCTCTCAGTTCCACACTGACCCCCTCTGTCCCACACTGACACACTCCATCCCACACTGACCCTCTCCATCCCACACTGACCCACTCCATCCCACACCAACCGTCTCCGTCCCACACCGACCCTCTCTGTCCCACACCGACCCTCTCGGTTCCACAGTGACCCTTTCCATCCCACACTGACCGTCTCCGTCCCACACTGACCCTCTCAGTTCCACACTGACCACCTCTGTCCCACACTGACACACTCCATCCCACACTGACCCTCTCCGGCCCACACTGACCCACTCCGTCTCACACCGACCGTCTCCGTCCCACACCGACCCTCTCTGTCCCATACCGACCCTCTCTGTCCCACACTGACCCTCTCAGTTCCACAGTGACCCTTTCCATCCCACACAGCCTCTCTGTCCCACACTGACCCTCTCCGTCCCACACTGACACTCTCCGTCCCACACTGACCCATTCCATCCCACACTGACCCTCTCTGTCCCACACCGACTCTCTCCATCCCACATTGACTCTCTCTGTCCCACACCGACCCTTTCCATCCCACACTGACCGTCTCCATCCCACACTGACCCTCTCTGTCCCACATTGACCCTCTCCATCCCACACTGACCAACTCTGTCCCACACTGACCCATTCCATCCCACACTAGCCCTCTCGGTCCCACAATGACCCTCTCCGTCCCACAGTGACTCACTCCGTCCCACACTGGCCCTCTTTGTCCCATACTGACCCTCTCCATCCCACACTGACCCTCTCCGTCCCACAGTGACTCACTCCGTCCCACACTGGCCCTCTCCGTTCTACACTGACCCACTCCGTCCCACACTGACCCACTCCATCCCACACTGGCCCTCTCCGTCCTACACTGGCCCTCTCCGTCCCACACTGACCCATTCCGTCCCACACTGACCCTCTCCATCCCATACTGACCCACACTGACCCTCTCCATCGTACAGTGACCCACTCTGTCCCACACTGGCCCTCTCCGTCCCACACTGACCCTCTCCATCCCACAGTGACTCACTCCGTCCCACACTGGCCCTCTCCATCCTACACTGACCCACTCCGTCCCACACTGACCCTCTCCATCCCACAGTGACTCGCTCCGTCCCACACTGACCCTCTCCGTCCCACACTAGCCCTCTCAGTCGTACAGTAACTCACTCCGTCCCACACTGACCCTGTCTGTCCCACACTGACCCACTTCATCCCATACTGACCCACACTGACCCTCTCCATCCCACAGTGACTCGCTCTGTCCCACACTGACCCTCTCCGTCCCACACTGGCCCTCTCAGTCGTACAGTGACTCACTCCGTCCCACACTGATCCTGTCTGTCCCACACTGACCCTCTCCATCCCACACTGACCCTCTCCGTCGTACAGTGACTCACTCTGTCCTCGTGTAGGATGTAGTGGCATATTAACCTACAAACTGATTTGTCTTTGGACTGTGGGAGGAAACCGGAGCAGACAGAGAAAACCCACACATCCACAAGGACAACGTACAATCTCTTTGCAGACGGCGCCGGAATTGAACTCTTAACTCCGATGCCCTGAGCTGTAATGGTGTCTGTCTAACGGTGACACCCAATGTCCCGCTCTATCAGCTGATGTCTTTGTCATCTACAGTCTGTATCAACAACGTTGGAGCTGTCTGCTGATTTACTCGTACAACCACCTTTTCCCGCGCGTCTGTACCATGGATACAACCAACGTCCCAGCACTGATACCCCTACTACACCCCCTCCAGTTAGAAAACCCTCGACCCACCAAGTGACCATAACCAATGCCTCGCAATCTCCACAAAGATTGTCCCCCCCACTGCCGTGAGGCTTTCCAGCCTGTGGTTGCCCGGCTTATCCAGATGCTCTTTTGTACAAGGGCACAATATCAGCTATCATCTGGTCTTCTGCTACCTCATCGTGGCTGGTGATGAAACCGTAATCTCTGCCAGAGCCTCAGCAATAGCCTCCAATGCTCTTGTCGTGGATATTCCACTACAGCCTTGGGGATTTAACTACCCTAATCTTCTCCAATATTTGTAACACTTCCTCCTTCCTGACTAGAACATGCTCCTACCTTCCTCTACATCCGGCTCCTGGGTGAAGAGCAATCGGATTCAGCAGCACTCCACACTTGGGTCACGTCTGATCACAGTGACACCAATGACTAGTGGAACCTTGTCTTTTAATTCTACTTGACAAATTCATTCTGTGGCCCATTTGTGCCCTCCCCATTTCTTCCGTAAGTTCTTCCCTGCGTCCCCTCAATACATCAGAGGATTAATTTGATACCAGAATCCAGGATGCTTCTTTCTTTCTCCTGATCATATCTTAAATATTCTTTGCTAACCCAGGTTTCTTATCATACAATCTTTGCCTCTCAGCTGACTAGCAGACGCTGACTGTCTCACTTTCTAAACCTTCCCACCTATCAGAAGTTGTTTCCCAGTATGCTGTTGAAGGCCCTGTCTTACACTGTTAAAATCTGCCTTCCCAAAGGTGGATTTCAGGTGCAGGAACCTGGTATTGAATGAGGCATGAGGTTTACAGGGGATACTGAGAAAGATTAAGAGAGAAATGGAAATGGTAGAGAGAGCCATGAAATGCCCTTGGTAGGTGCACAAAGCAGAATCCTGAAACTTTGTGTCAATAAATTGGAAGCCAGAGGGCGGCTGAGGAAAGTGTGGGTTCTGTGGGGAGCCGCAGGATAACCTGTGTCCGACACCGGAGATGTGAGCAAGGATCAGACTTATACTTTAACCATTCTTCAGCAAGGAGAACGAGATAGAGGTTCGAGAGGTGAAAAGTAGAAGGCTGAATTTACAAAGTTAGGAGAACCAGAGATGGGATAGCTAGAATCTTTTTCCAAGGATAGAGGAATCTAGAACCTTCTCTCTCTCCCTTTCTCCTCCTCTCTTTCACTCTCTCTCATCTCCTTCCTCCCTACCTACCCTCTTTCCTTTTTCACTTCCCTACTTCCTCCTTTCTTTCTCCCTCTTTTCCCCTCCATCCTCCCCTCCTTTTCTTCTTGTTCCCTATCCTCTCCCTCTCTCTCCCTCCATCCTTCCCCCTATCCCCGCCTTATGCCTTCTCTCTCTCTCTCCCCATTGTTCCTCCTGCAAGACCATGACATATAGGGGCAGAATTAGGCCATTCGGCCCATTGGGTCTGCTCCGCAATCCATCATGGCTGATTTATTATCCTTCCTTCCTTTCTCACTTCCAATCTTCCTCTTTCCTTCCTCTATCCTCCAGTCACCCTTTCCTCTCTCTTTACACTCCCTTCCTCTCTTCACTCCCTCCCTCTTCCTTCCCCTCCCTCGCTCTCACCCTGCTCTCCACTCCCTTCCTGTCTCCTCACTTTCCCTCTCTGCTTGCTTTGTTCTATTAATAGGTTAGTCGTTGATGACAGAGTACAACTCATTGTGCTGTGTCCTTACTGCTGCTGCTGTTCCTGACTGACACCGGCAGAGCCAGATCCTGCAGCTGCTCCCCAAGTCTTCCATCAACGTCCCACCAAAGAAAAGGGCAAACACTGCGATGGATATCGCGTGAGGAAGCTTCATGGCACTGTCGAATCCTCACAGCCAGTCACTGCTCACTCCACGTCGACAAACACAGCAGATCCCGTCAGTGGGTTATTAATGCAGAGAGAACACTCGCTCCCCAACTCACAGGAGGGGATTCGCTGCCACTTCAGCATGTGTTATGTGTGTGTTATATCTGCAACAGAGTAACACGAACACCAGCAGTACACTGGCAGAACACCGGCTCTACAACAGAGATGCAACAGGCACTGCCACCATAGGCACCATAACAACAGGCACTGTCACTACAGGCACCGTCACTACAGGCACCATCACAACAACCACTGTCGCTACAGGCACCGTCACAACAACCACTGTCACTACAGGCACTGTCACTACAGGCACTGTCACTGCAGACACCATCACTACAGACACTATCACTACAGGCACCCGTCACTACAGGCACCGTCACAACAACCACTGTCACTACAGGTACCATCACTTCAGGCACCGTCACAACAGACAAGAATAGACTCCAAAGAACCGTCAGGGCTGCGGAAAGGATTATTGGTGTGAAGCTGCCCTCGATCCAAGACTTATATGCATCTAGAGTCAGGAAGTGAGCAAGCAACATCATTGTAGACCCACCACACCCTGGACATCACCTGTTCCAACTCCCTCCTTCTGGTAGGTGCTTTAGATCACTGTATGCCAGGACAAATCGGTACAAGAACAGTTTCTTTCCGTATGCCAACAGTCTTATGAACACTTGAAACTTAGTCTATTATAAACCAAGTCCACCTGTGCATACACAGGTACACCTCACTGTATATAGTTCACCATTATTTGCACTATTGTTTTGTTTGCTTTTTGATTCTGTACAGCAAGAGCTCAGGGAAACCGGCATCAAATTCCCTGTATGTGTCCACATACTTGGCAATAATAAAGGATTTTGATTCTGAACAGGCACCATCACAACAACCACTGTCACTACAGCCACTGTCACTACAGGCACCGTCACTACAGGCACCGTCACTACAGGTACTGTCACAACAAGCACTGTCACGACAGGCAACATCACTACAGGCACTGTCACAACAACCACTGTCACTACAGCCACTGTCACTGCAGGTACCGTCACAACAAGCACTGTCACGACAGACAACATCACTACAGGCACTGTCACAACAACCACTGTCACAACAGGCACCGTCAGAACAGGCACCGTCACTACAGGCACCGTCACAACAAGCACTGTCACAACAGGCACCGTCACTACAGACACCATCATTACAGACACCGTCGCAACAGGCACTGTCAGAACAGGTAGAGACTTTCGCTCCTTTGCTTGAACTGTTATCCTGCCTCCTTCCTGAAGAGCTCGGCCTCTGTTACAAATCGGTGGATGGGGAATCACAGTAGCGTAATGGCTAGAACAACAGAGTTGTACCAGTAACCTGGGTTCAATTCTCACCGCCACCCGTAAGGAGTTTGTATGTTCTTCCTGTGACCGCGTGGGATTCCTCCCACAATCCAAAGACGTTACGATTGGTGGGTTAATTGGTCATTGTAAATTGCCCCGTGATTAGGTTAGGGACACACGTGGGAATTGCTGGGCAGTGTGACTTGAAGGGTGTAAAGTCCTGTTCCGCACTGTGTCTCAATAAATACAAACATCACTGAGGGGCCGTGGGTGGAGTTTGAGGACCCGCTCAGGCCTCAGGGGCAGCAGTGGGAGAAAAATCAGGGGACTGAGAGCAGCAGCAGGTAAGATGTGTTATTGGAGCCTGGGGCAGAAGTCCCCATCCGGTCAAATAAGTGGTAAAACAACAGACAACTGGTGTCCAGACATGGTTCACTCACTGTAAGAAACTGCTGGGAAGCCCTCCAATGATCACGGAAGAAGAAGAGGATGTACCCACGATACTAACGCAAGTCGACAGCGATGACGGCCCATTCACCATTGAGGAACTGGAGAAGGCCAAATATGCACTCAAACAGGGCAGGAGCGCTGGACCAGATGGGATACCACCAGACGTCCTGAAGAACTGTGACCTGGACGACATCTTGCTGGACATGTGTAATACGGCATTGATGAAAGGCGGCAAACCAGAACAGTGGTCACTCTCAAACATTATCCCAGTCCCCAAGTCTGGATCCCTCACGAAGACAGATAACTACTATGGTATCAGCTTGACCTGCATCTTAGCAAAGTTATACAATCGGATGATCTTGAACAGGATTCGCACCGCCATTGACCCTAAGCTAAGATTCAATCAGAATGGTTTTCGGCAGAAGCGCACAACAGTAAAGCAACTACTTGCCCTCTGTAGAATCATCGAGGACGTCAAGGAGAACAACCTACCAGCCGTGCTTACTTACATCAATTTTTGCAAAGCTTTTGACTCCATTCACCGAGGTAAAATGCTGAAGATCCTGAAAGCTTACAGAGTGCCAGACGGTCTATTGAGAGCAACAGAGTCCAACTACACCAAAACCATGGCGAAAGTTGTATCACCAGACTGAGAAACAGCCAAATCCATTTACCCTATCTACACCAATCCCACTTACCCAATCTGCACGGATCCCACCAAAGGCATCAAAGGTTATGGTGAGAAGGTGGGGGAGTGGGACAAAATGGGAGAATGGATCAGCTCATGATAAAATGGCAGAGCAGAAACGATGGGCCGAATGGCCGACTTCTGCTCCTTTGTCTTATAGTCTTATGCTCTTATGGATCCCATTTTACCATTCTGCACCGGACCCACTTACCCAATCTACACTATTTCCATTTACCCACATAGGGTCTGTGTGTTCTGCACCCTGCCCTGCCCCGGTGCAGCTCCGCACCCCCGCCCGGGCCCGGCGCAGTTCCGCACCCCCGCCCGGGCCCAGCGAAGCTCCGCACCCCCGCCCGGGCCCGGCGCAGTTCCGCACCCCGCCCCGTCCCAGTGTAGTTCTGCACCCCGCCCCGTCCCGCTGCAGCTCCGCACCCCCGCCCAGGCCCGGCGAAGCTCCGCACCCCCGCCCGGGCCCGGTGCAGTTCCGCACCCTGCCCGGGCCCGGCGCAGTTCGACACCCCGCCCCGTCCCGGCGCAGTTCCGCACCCTGCCCTGTCCCGGTTTACTTCCACACCCTGCCCTGTCCCTGTGTAGTTCCACACCCTGCCCTGTCCCGGTGTAGTTCCACACCCCGCCCTGTCCCTGTGTAGTTCCACACCCCGCCCTGTTCCGGTGTAGTTCCACACCCCGTCCTGTCCCGGTGTAGATCCGCACCCTGCCCTGTCCCGGTGTAGTTCCTCACCCTGCCCTGTCCCGGTGTAGTTCCACACCCTGCCCTGTCCCGGTGTAGTTCCACACCCTGCCCTTTCCCGGTGTAGTTCGACAGCCTGCCCTGTCCCGGTGTAGATCCACACCCTGCCCTGTCCCTGTGTAGTTCGACACCCTGCCCTCTCCCGGTGTAGATCCACACCCTGCCCTGTCCCAGTGTAGTTCCACACCCTGCCCTGTCCCGGTGTAGATCCACACCATGCCCTGTCCCGGTGTAGATCCACACCCTGCCCTGTCCCTGTGTAGTTCCACACCCCGCCCTGTCCCTGTGTAGTTCCTCACCCTGCCCTGTCCCGGTGTAGTTCCACACCCTGCCCTGTCCCAGTGTAGTTCGACCCCCTGCCCTGTCCCGGTGTAGTTCGACACCCTGCCCTGTCCCGGTGTAGTTCCACACCCTGCCCTGTCCCGGTGTAGTTCGACACCCTGCCCTGTCCCGGTGTAGTTCCACACCCTGCCCTGTCCCGGTGTAGATCCACACCCTGCCCTGTCCCTGTGTAGTTCCACACCCCGCCCTGTCCCTGTGTAGTTCCTCACCCTGCCCTGTCCCGGTGTAGTTCCACACCCTGCCCTTTCCCGGTGTAGTTCGACAGCCTGCCCTGTCCCAGTGTAGATCCACACCCTGCCCTGTCCCGGTGTAGTTCGACACCCTGCCCTGTCCCTGTGTAGTTCCACACCCTGCCCTGTCCCGGTGTAGATCCACACCCTGCCCTGTCCAGGTGTAGTTCCACACCCCGCCCTGTCCCTGTGTAGTTTCACACCCCGCCCTGTCCCAGTGTAGTTCCACACCCCGCCCTGTCCCGGTGCAGTTCGACCCCCTGCCCTGTCCCGGTGTAGTTCGACACCCTGCCCTGTCCCAGTGCTGATCTAATTATGTCATAAATGCTGCAACTGTGTTTATTCAACCACTTCCTCTGGCAACAAGTTGCAGATGTCACCCACTCTCTGTGTAAAAACTTTTACCCCTTATATCTCCTTGAAAGCTGCTTCCTCCCAGCTTGAACCTCTGCCCTCTTGTTTTTGATGTCCTTGCTATGGACTTATCTACGCCTCTCAGTTTTAAACACTTCTATCAGGCCACTGCTCGGCCTCCGTCGCTTTGGGGAAAACAAGCCCAACCCGTCCACCGTCCTCCAATCCAGGTGACGTTCTCTGCACTCAAGCACATCCTCAGAAGACAGGTTATATTTCCTGCGTTCATTCAGGCTACAGCTAACTTTACCTGTCCATGGTTTCTGCAAGCTGAAGACTCAGGGACACAGGTCACATGCAATGGGTCCAGCTCAGTTAGCCTACTTCTTTGGCATGGATGAGTTGGGTTGAGGGGCCTGTTTTCTGTGTCCTATGACTCTGTGAAACAAGGCAAGAACTCAGGAACTAGTTTATGGGCATAAGCTACAAGATACAGTGCTCTTGCCCAAGTGTTGTACAGAGCTGAAAATAATTTGGTTTAGATTTGCTGACTGGAGAGCAGACTCTGTGTTAACCATTGGTTGTATGAGACAGTTGAACTGTCAGGAGGGCAGGTAGTTTACAACCCCTATCAGGGTCACGGCTAAGTAGGCAATTGGCAGGGGTGCCTCAGCGCAGCCATGCTGAATCTGGGGAAGTGCTGCCTTTCAATTCAATGCCCTTTCTGTCTCTGGTCAGATTTCATAACCAGAGGAACAGCAGGTGCTTGCAGGGGATGACCAAGATCCAACACCCTGCCAACAGAGAATACTCAATCCTCCAGAACTTATAGCACAGAGTTTTCTTTAGGCAAAAATAGTGAAATAAGTAGGACTGAGAATACTTTGAAGAATCAAAATCCAGATGACTAAAGCCTAGCAACACACACAAAATGCTGGAGGAACTCAACAGGCCAGGCAACATCTGTGGAAAAAAGAATGGTCGATGTTTCGGGCCACAACCTTCAGCAGGACCCGAAACATCAACTGTACTTTTTCCATTGTTGCTGCCTGACCTGCTGAGTTCCTCCAGCATCTTGTGTGTTTTGCTTGGATTTCCAGCATCTGCAGATTTTCTCATGTTTGTGACTAAAGCCTACTTAGCCAAGGAACTGGTCGATGAACACACACAAAATGCTGGATGAACTCAGCCAGTCAGGCAGCATCAATGGAGAGAAATAAGCAGTCTACATCTCAGGCCAAGTATCTTCATCAGGACTGATGGGGATAGGACATTGGAATGGATGTCCATTGTGAAAACAAGGCAGTCCTGGCCATGGAACTGAAAATGATTGATGTGATGGAGAGCACATGAAGTGTCACAGACGTAGGTAGGAAGGGAGACAAAATGGAGTAGAGGCATGCAGACACAAGTTCGGGGGGGGCAGGAGCGGGCAGAAACAATGGGTCTACCTGGACAATCAAGTTTGTGGATCTTGGGTAGGAGGTAGAAACAAACAGTGCGAGGTATGGGAACCATGAGGTTGGTGGCAGTGGATGGGAGATCACCAGGGTTGATGAGGTTGGTGGTGGTGCAGGACACACTGGCCTGGTGGAATCTTATGCAAGGGAGAGGAGGAAAGTTGATGTCTGGCCTCAGAAAAGTCAAGGTCAGCCCACCAGACTACAACAGCACCACTCTTGTCTGGGGGTTTCATGGTGCGGTTGAGATTGCTGCAGAGAGAGTGGAGGGCAGTGTGTTCAGAGCGGTGTGCTGAAATCAAGACATCTGATGTTTTGACAGCAGTTAGAGATGAAAAGATCCAGACTGGGCAGAAGGCCAAAGTTGGTCGTCCAAGAAGAGGAGGTGAGTTGAGATGAGAGAAGGGGTTATTGGTAGGGATTGGAGAATCCTTGACAAAGAAATAGTCTCGGAGACAGAAGTGACAGAAGAGCTCGCATCATGGCAGGCATGGAGCTCAGTGAGGTGTGGGTGTAAGGGTCAAAATAAGGCCCTTGCTAGGACAGAACATTCAGAGAAGGGTCGAGGTCTGGAGGGTTCAGGGAAGGGGCGAGGTCTGGAGGGTTCAGAGAAGGGTCGAGGTCCAGAGGGTTCAGAGAAGGGTCGAGGTCTGGAGGGTTCAGGGAAGGGTCGAGGTCTGGAGGGTTCAGGGAAGGGTCGAGGTCCAGAGGGTTCAGAGAAGGGTCGAGGTCTGGAGGGTTCAGAAGAGGGTCGAGGTCTGGAGGGTTCAGAGAAGGGTCGAGGTCTGGAGGGTTCAGGGAAGGTTTGAGGTCTGGAGGGTTCAGAGAGGGATCGAGGTCTGGAGGGTTCAGGGAAGGGGCGAGGTCTCGAGGGTTCAGAGAAGGGTCAAGGTCTGGAGGGTTCAGAGCAGGGTCAAGGTCTGGAGGGTTCAGAGCAGGGTCGAGGTCTGGAGGGTTCAGAGCAGGGTCGAGGTCTGGAGGGTTCAGGGAAGGGTCGAGGTCTGGAGAGTTCAGAGAAGGGTCGAGGTCTGGAGGGTTCAGGGAAGGGGCGAGGTCTGGAGGGTTCAGGGAAGGGGCGAGGTCTCGAGGGTTCAGAGAAGGGCCGAGGTCTGGAGGGTTCAGGGCAGGGTCAAGGTCTGGAGGGTTCAGAGCAGGGTCGAGGTCTGGAGGGTTCAGGGAAGGGTCGAGGTCTGGAGGGTTCAGAGAAGGGTCGAGGTCTGGAGGGTTCAGAGCAGGGTCAAGGTCTGGAGGGTTCAGAGCAGGGTCGAGGTCTGGAGGGTTCAGGGAAGGGTCGAGGTCTGGAGGGTTCAGAGAAGGGTCGAGGTCTGGAGGGTTCAGGGAAGGGTCGAGGTCTGGAGGGTTCAGGGAAGGGTCGCGGTCTGGAGGATTCAGAGCAGGGTTGAGGTCTGGAGGGTTCAGAGAGGGGTCAAGGTCCCGAGGGTTCAGGGAAGCGTCAAGGTCTAGAGGGTTCAGAGAAGGGTCGAGGTCTGGAGGGTTCAGAGAGGGATTGAGGTCCGGAGGGTTCAAGGAAGGGTCGCGGTCTGGAGGGTTCAGGGTAGGGACGAGGTCTGGAGGGTTCAGGGAAGGGTCGAGCTCTGGAGGGTTCAGAGAAGGGTCGAGCTCTGGAGGATTCAGGGAATGGTCGCGGTCTGGAAGGTTCAGGGAAGGGTCGAGGTCTGGAGGGTTCAGGGAGGGATCGAGGTCTGGAGGGTTCAGAGAAAGATAGAGGTCTGGAGGTTTCAGTGGAGGGAGAGTGTTGGGGAGTTCATGGAAAGTGGAGTGGGAAGATGGGGACTCAGGAAAATGAAGGCGGGGGAAAGATTTAAAAGGGTGCTTGAGAGACTAAGAGTGTGTGGGAGTAGTGGTGGAAGAAGAGGAAAAGTAGGGTCCAGTGGCAGTTACAAAGGTCAAGGCCGAGGCTGGAGCTGGAGTTGGAAGTGGAAGGAGAAAAACCAGAGGCTGAAATGAGGATTCGGCAGAGGACGAAGAGTTGGAGAAGCCCATGGCACTCAGTGAAGCGTGAGGACCAGAGATATGGCATAGGAGGACCATAAGACATACGAGCAGAATTAGGCCATTCAGCCCATCGAGTCTGCTTCACCATTCCATCATGCCTGATCCCGGATCCCACTCAACCCCATACACCTGTCTTCTCACCATATTCTTCCACCTTAAAGATACCCTCGGACTTGGCCTCCACCACAGTCACTGGTATAGCATTCCACAGACTCACTACTCTCTGGCTAAAAAAATTCCTCCTTACCTCTGTTCTAAAAGGTCACCCCTCAATTTTGAGACTGTGCCCTTGAGTTCTGGATACCCCCAGCATAAGAAACATCCTCTCCACATCCACCCTATCTAGTCCTTTCAACATTCAGTAGGTCTCAGTGAGGTGCCCCCGCATTTTCTAAAGTCCCCGTGAGTACAGGCCCAAAGCTGCCAAACGCTCCTCATATGTTAACCCCTTCATTCCCAGAATCATTCTGGTGAACTTTATCTGGACTCTCTCCAATGACAACACATCATTTCTGAGATAAAAAAAATCAGGTGTCTCCACATGGCAGTTAGGGTGACGTGTTGTTGGTTTTCAGTGGTCTTTCCATGATACCTGGGTCCTGAGTAGACTCCCTTGCTGCACTGGAAACTGCCCGACTGATGCAAGAATTTAACAAATGCATTCTTTGTCCCCTGCAGATGCTGCTTTAATCACTGATTTCCTCCAGCCGTTTGTCGCTCCAGATCCCAGTTTTCTGTCTTCATATGGTTTTATTATACTTGGCATAATAACAACTAAATCTGTTCATAAAGTTGATTTAACATACATTTTTGATATATGAGTTAAGAAATTGGCTGCTGAACTTACCAGTCAATAAGGCTGATTAGTTACCTCAGTATTTTCTCTCCTCCCACAATACTTTGATTCCATTACCGTTAACATCCAAGCTAAACCAGAGAAGACAACGCATAAGAGCTTCAATATACATTCTTTTCTAAGGACTTCTAAGGAGCTTTCTCCTTCAGAGGGAACTTGATGGGTTTAATGTCTTTCGGCTTCAAGTTTATTGCAACATATGGAGTTGAGGTGCCCCCGTGTGGTAGGCCGAGTTACTACAACTGATATTGGGAGCTCCGTCAAGCACCCTGGCTCTCTGGTTGGCGCTACAGCCGGGATTTACCGCAGGCTGCTAATTTCAATTTGTCTTTCCATTCCCACACTGACATGTCTGTCCATGGCCTCCTCTGCCGCCATGATGAGGCCAAACGCAGAATGGACCAGTAAAACCTCTTATTCCGTCTGGGTGGTTTACAGCTTGATAGTATGAACATCGATTTATCTAACTTCCGATAATCACCACCTCTTGCCCTTTTTCTCTTTTTCCATTCCCCATTCTGGTTACTCTCTCACTCTTTCTCTTCTCTTCACCTGCCCTTCATGCCCCTCTGGTGCCCTTCCTCACCCCTTTCTCACGTCGTACTCTCTCTTCTCCTATTAGATTCCTTCTTCACCCATCACCCGGATCCTCCCCCCACACACCCACCTTGATCCTGACTGGGGTTCACCCATCATCTGCCAGCTTGTACTCCTTCTTCTCCCCTACCTTCTTATTCTGGCTCCTGCCCCTCCTGTTCCCGTCCGGATGAAAGGCCTCGGCCCAAAACGCTGACTGTCTATTTCCCTCCATAGATGCTGCCCGGCCTGCTGAGATCCTCCAGCATCTTGGGTGTACTGCTTTGGAGCAAGCCACTGTAAATGAGTCTCCTGGGCAGTGGGAATGGCAAGGGTGAACTGCTCTGTCTGGTAACGCAAACACGAGGAAATATGCAGATGCTGGAATTTCAAGCAACACACATCAAAGTTGCTGGTGAACGCAGCAGGCCAGGCAGCATCTCTAGGAAGAGGTACGGTCAATGTTTCGGGCCGAGACCCTTCGTCAGGACTAACTGAAGGAAGAGCTAGTAAGAGATTTGAAAGTGGGAGGGGGAGGTGGAGATCCAAAATGATAGGAGAAGACAGGAGGGGGAGGGATGGAGCCAAGAGCTGGACAGGTGATAGGCAAAAGGGATATGAGAGGATCATGCCGGCCTAGGGAGAAAGAAAGGGGGAGGGGGGAAGCCCAGAGGATGGGCAATAACAGATGGGGTACAAGGGGGAGGCGGGGCATTAGTGGAAGTTAGAGAAGTCAATGTTCATGCCATCAGGTTGGAGGCTACCCAGACGGAATGTAAGGTGTTGTTCCTCCAACCTGAGTGTGGCTTCATCTTTACAGTAGAGGAGGCCGTGGATAGACATATCAGAATGAGAATGGGACGTGGAATTAAAATGTGTGCCCACTGGGAGATCCTGCTTTCTCTGGCGGACAGAGCGTAGGTGTTCAGCAAAGCGGTCTCCCAGTCTGCATCGGGTCTCGCCAATATATAGAAGGCCGCATCGGGAGCACCAGACGCAGTATATCACCCCAGCCGACTCACAGGTGAAGTGTTGCCTCACCTGGAAGGACTGTCTGGGGCCATGAATGGTGGTGAGGGAGGAAGTGTAAGGGCAAGTGTAGCACTTGTTCCGCTTACAAGGATAAGTGCTGGGAGGGAGATCAGTGGGGAGGGATGCTCAGTTAGTCCTGACGAAGGGTCTCGGCCCAAAACGTGGACTGTACCTCTTCCTATAGATGCTGCCTGGCCTGCTGTGTTCACCAGCAACTTTGATGTGTGTTGCTCTGTATGGTGACAGATTGCCCAGCAAAACACCAACAAATTAAAGCATTTAACATACAAGTTACACAGAAACCTCTTCACATGGCCTTTGGCAAAGTTCTGCTCCACTTTCCATTCTTCACAAAGCTGTCAAATAGTTCAGTCTGTATGTTTCCCATTTCCACTGGATGGGAATGAAGACTGTGAACCATATTGACATCACATTCTTCCTGCAAAACCAACTATGATTTACCTGAGCCAACATTAAGAATGGAATTAACTCATTAAATATTTAGCATTTTTGAATCATACAGCATGGAAGCAAGCCATTTGGCCCACAGTATCCACACTAACCAGTGAGCACCCTTCCTTATTAATCCCCTCTCCTAACGCTTGCAAATAGTTTTCTCTGCCAGGGTGATTCTGGACAGTTCCTAACTGCTCTCAGCAGTTCTGCTTCCAGCATCTGCAATGAGTTCCAGGTCCTCATCTCTCTCTGGGTGAAGAAGATCCCCTTTAGAATATTTCTGAATCATGCCACCCTCTTACTCCTCCCCATAAATCTGTGCCCTCTAGTTTTATTTACCTCTGATGTGGGGAACGTTTCCTGCGGCCCATCCTATCTACACCCTTCATAACTGTAAAACTCAGTCATGTCCCTCAAACTCCCATTCCAGACAAGACAAAGCTAATGGAATTATTTAAAGCCATAAAGAAATCCCAATCTCCAGTCACTCTTTGTGCTTATCCAGCTTGGGGTTGATATATTTTGGCAGCTTGGGTCCATAACGAGTGACCCACCTTTCTACACTCTGCTGCTTCACAGTCTTCCGAAGGAAATACACTCCCCTAACATTAACCTCCAGACTGACCCCAGGGCCCAAAAAGAACAAGCAGCTGGAAGAGCTCAGAGGGTCAGGCAGAGGAACTCTACATCAGGGCTGAGAGAGCAGAGGGGAGACAGCCAGTATAAGAGAGGTGGGCGGCAGGAAGTGGCAGGTGACAGGTGGATCCGGGTAAAGAGGGGAGCCAGGTGGGGAAAGAGTGCTGGAGATGGCGAAGGGCTGTGAGGTGATAAGTGCAGACAATGAGAGGCTACAGATGATGGAATCTGACAATGAACGAAAGCGAAGAGAGGAAGCAAGTGAGGGAAGAACAGTGGGGACAGGGGACCTGATGGGGGAACCAAGATGGTTGAGTATGCAGGTGATAGGGCAAGTGGAACCAGATGGGAGAGGGCAAAGAATTGAGCAATGGGGGAGGGGGTAGGTGAGTGGTGCAAAAGAAAGGAACAGAGGAGGAGGTAGAGATATGTGCGACTGCAACGTTTCAAAGACATTTGGACTGGTTGTTGTCCGTCCATCGTTGACGTCGAAGAGGACCTCAACACCATAATAATGGTGTCGAGACTAGCGCGTGATTTGGATTTAAGTGAGGGAGAGTTGCGCAGCGTCAGCCTCACTCTCTCTTCCCAATTCCCATCTGGATCCAGTGGCAAGACAGAGTCTAGACGGCTGGAGATGAGACTAGGCGCAGTGTATGACCAGGACGTCTTCTGTGTCTTGTCCTGCTCTACACGTTCCACGACACTTGCAGAGACCGTCTTCTTGACCGTTGGACCTTCCATTGGTCTCGTCCACTCAATCCGCCGGAGTCTGTCTTCACATGCTGGGATAGACAACTCCCTATCTCACCGAGGGTTTGAGACCCGTCGGCTACCCTCATCTGGTTTAGCTGGCTTGTCGAAGCCATTGCCCGGGATGTGGCCGCTGTCGCATGCAAACAGCTACGGGGAGCCACAGGTGAGAGCTGAGTGCCAGGTGGGGACCAAAGGTGGACTAACCGCCCTGAAAAGGACGCGACATGTTCCCCCACCAGAGGTGCTACCCTTCCCTGACACCCCATATACCCCTTTGGACTGGTACTTGGATAGGAAAGGTGTAGATGGATTCAGGCAACCAGTGCCCCATCCTCTCTCCAAAGCCCAATAACTTCTGCCATCTCCCTAATCCACAACTCTCTCTCTTCCAACAAATCTCTCAACCTTATATTAATCCCATTATATCAGCCTCTCCTCACTCACCTGTCTCTAGCAATGCCAACGTCACATCATACACTAGAAGCTCTCCTGGGCCACCCAGCGAGGCTTCAGTCCGAAGCTGATCCCTGCTCTTGCTCGGGTGGTTCCGATGGGAGCAGCAGCAACGCCTCCAATATCTGTGATGGCAGTGTGCACTGGCCGAGAGCCAGGGGCTGCAGAATTGGCATTCTTGACAGCTCTTTCCAACTCGCAGATCACCACCACCAGGATGGACAGGGCAGAAGATCCATGGGAACTTCAAGCTCAGGGTGCTGGTGTTTCATCATTGTGGAGCCTAAAGCCCAGAACTCCCTGCCAAGTAGCACTGGGAGTAGGTTTCACAGGACTGCAGCAGCTTACCACCACCCTCTCAAAGGGCAATAAACACTGAGCATGCCAGTGAGACCCCAGAACATAAACCAGTAAATAAATCTGGGTGCTCTGTTCTTCCCAAATACTTCTCACAAGTCCAGTATCAACACGACACCAAACTAGTTCCACCTCCCTGGTCTCTCTCCAAAGCCTTGCAATCAGATCACAAGCCAATCCCATTGCACTGCTTTGTCGCCGGTGAACTCTGCCTCTCCCAAATTCCCTGAAACATTCTCAACTACCACTCGCCCTCACTCTCCCCTCATTCCACATCAACCTTAAACTAGTCCGCTCTCTCTATCTATCCATCTTTAAAAAATTCAACAGCCCTTCTTTCTCGCGGTGGTCCTGCAGTAACCCAGAATTTATCTCCTTACCCTGATTTCACACCCATGCTGAAGCAGTACAGCAGATACAGGCCATTCAGCTCAACAAGTCTATGCCAACTGTGCGCCTGCTCAGCTAGTCCCAGTTTCCTGCTGTCAGCCCAAGTCCCACGAAGCTCTGCTCCTCCATGTACCTATCGAGGTGTTTCGTAAATGATACCATACCTGCCTCAATCACTTCGGCTAGCCGGCCAGTGGTACAGGGCCGTCTGCACTGGACTTCCAGCTGAGCGGCCCTGGGTTCGAACCTGGCTGGCTCCTTGCACGCTGTCCATCCGTGCTGGGTTGAGCGCCGAGCTAGCAACCCGGCCTCATAAAAAACAGGCAAATGCTAAAGAACCAGCAAGGTTGCTGCCCGGAGGGCCATAAGGCACGGAGAGGAACAGCAACAACCACTTCCTCTGGCAGCTCATTCCCCATACTCTCCATCCTCTGTATGAAAAAGGTGTCTCTCAGGCCCCTTTTAAATCTTTTTAATCTCACCTTAAATCTAAGCACCCAAGCTTTGAACTCCCCCACCCTGAGTTACCATCCATCATATCTGTGCCCCTCATTACTTTGAAAAAGGTCACCCTTCACTGTCCTGCGTTCCAAGGAATAAAGACCTGGCTAGCCTTCCCTATACCTCGGGCCCGCTTGTCCTGGCAACGTTCTTGTTAATCTTCTCTGCCCTCTTTCCAGTTTAACCATATCATTCCTTTTACCAGGTGACCAAAGCTGTACACAGTACTCCAGGGGTAGCCTCAGCAATGACTTACGCAAGTGGAACATAATGTGCTCAGTACCCTGACCGAAGGACAGCATGCTAAATGCTTTTGTCACCACCCTGTCCACCTGTGACACTGATTTCAATCAATTATGCCCTTGTACTCAACGGTCCCTGCGTTCCATTACACTCCCTGGTGTCTTACCATTAATAGTATGTCCTGCACTGGGATGACTTCCCAAAGTGCATCATCTCAACACTTAACGACAAGAAAAATACAGTTGCTACTCCTCTACTCACTTTTCTTTTTATCATACCTTTCATTCACATCTAATAAATCAACGCAGTCTCTGTGACCCCATCACTAAAATTAAATGGGACATAACAGGAATCATAGTAGCTGTTCAAACTGGCAGGCTCGTCCCGGTTTCCTTGGGCTTGTGGCTGGATCAGAAGGGCCACCATCGATGGCTCTTGTTAGGTGACATCAGCCCTGGCTGGCTCCAAGCCCGGGCCCAGTCAGTACACTCCCCATGACCCCACCGGCCCACTGCCACCCCTGCTGTTGAACCATCAGGCCAGGATGCTGAGGTGGACAGGTATAGAGGAACACAGCTGGAGGAGTGGGGGGGGGGGGGGGAGTGGCTTGGAAGGAGCAGGGGGATGCAGCCACTCTGAACCCAATTTCCTAACTAACCATAACCTGTAATCTACAATAACCTTTTTCACTATCAACAACATCTTCTAATTTCGAGTCAGCTGCAGACTTACTGATCAAGCCTTGCCCATTTGCATCCTATTTATTTATATATGTAGCAAATAACAAGAGTCCCAACACCAACTCCTGTGGCACACGTCTAGTTGCCAGCCTCCACTCCAACTGGCAGGTTTGTTTACAGACATTTTTAATCGCTCCCTCTCCCAGTGTAGAGTGCCCTCCTGCTTCAAACTACCCACCATTGTCCCTGTACCAAAAAAGACCAAGATAATATGCCTGAACGACTGGTGTCCTGTTGCACTCACCTCAATAATAAGCAAATGCTTTGGGAGGCTGGTCAAGGATTACATCTGCAGCTCGCTACCACCCAAACTGGCCCCCCTACAATTCGCCTACCGACACAACCAATCGACAGATGACGCAATAGCCACAGCTCTACATACTGTCTTTACACATCTGGGGAAGAAGGATGCTTATGTGAGAATGCTGTTCTTGGACTACAGTTCAGCATTCAACACCATAGTCCCATCCAGACTCGACAAGAAGCTCAGAGACCTCAGCCTTGACCCTGCCTTGTGCAGCTGGATCCTGGACTTCCTGTCAGATTGCCAGCAGGTTGTAAGAGTGGGCTCCCTCACCTCCAGCCCTCTGACTCTCAATACAGGAGCCCCTCAGGGCTGCGTACTGAGTCCCCTCTTTTACTCCCTGTATTGCCACCCACAGCTCAAATGTGCTAATTAAATTTGCTGACGACACTACATTGATTGGCCGAATCTCAAACAATAACAAGGTGGCCTACAGGGAAGAAGTCATTTCTCTGACACAGTGGTGTCAAGAAAACAACCCCTCCCTCAATGTTGCAAAAACAAAGGAGCTAGTTGTGGATCATAGGAGGAATGGAGATGGGCTAACCCCTATTGACATCAATGGATCTGGGGTTGAGAGGGTAAACAGCTTCAAGTTCCTTGACATCCACATCACCAAGGACCTCCCGTGGTCTGTACACACCAGCTGTGTGGTGAAAAAGGCACAACAGCGCCTCTTTCACCTCAGATGGTCGAGTAAGTTTGGTAATGGGCCCTCAAATCATAAGGACTTTCTACAGGGGCACAAATGAGAGCATCCTGACTGGCTGCATCACTGCCTGGTATGGGAACTGTACCTCCCTTAATCACAGGACTCTGCAGAGAGTAGTGTGGACAGCCCATCCCACCTGTAGATGTGAACTTCCCATGATTCAGGACATTTACAAGGACGGGTGTGTAAAAAGGACCTATAGGATCACTGGGGACCCAACCCATCCCAACCACAATCTATTCCAGCTGCTACCATCCGGGAAACGGTACCACAGCAT
This sequence comes from Mobula birostris, assembly GCF_030028105.1. Lineage (NCBI taxonomy): Eukaryota > Metazoa > Chordata > Chondrichthyes > Myliobatiformes > Myliobatidae > Mobula > Mobula birostris. Next base: position 10,700,889 of record NC_092387.1, on the reverse strand, counting down.
AAAAGCCAGGACCAACAGGCTCCGGTACAGCTTCTTCCACCAGGCCATCAGACTGATGAACTCACGCTGATTTGAGTGTACTCTATATTACATTGACTGTTCTATTTATTATAAATTACTATGATTGCACATTTAGATGGAGATGTAATGTAAAGATTTTTACTCCTCATGTATGTGAAGGATATAAGAAATAAAGTCAATTCAATTCTATTCATTTCAATCACCACCCTCTGCTTCCACCACTGAGAAAACCTCCCTGGATTCCACAGGAACCTACGTTCCAGACAAGCCTTCCCAAATGGGATCTTATTGAAGGCCTTGCTAAAGTCCAAATAGACAACTTTCGTTGCCCTGCCTTCATCTACCCCTTTGGTTACCCATTCAAAAAACTCTAAATGAATCATCAAATGTGACTTCCCATGCATGAAGCCATGTTGACTTCTCCCAATCATACTTTGCCTATGCAAATCCTGCTGCCCTACAAATAGGAGGCACAGCAGTGTAGCCTAACATTATTACAGCACCAGTGACCTGGAGTAAATTCTGCCGCCGTTTGTAAGGAGTTTACAACATTTTCCCTGTGACTGCGAGGGTAAGGGCCTGTTACTGAACTCTATCTCCAAACAAAATAAATAAACTGAATTCCCGCCAGTAACTTCCCAATCACTGATGTCAGGCTAACTTACCTGTAGTCAGTCTTATTTTCTTACATATAGAATGCTTTAGAATTTTCTTTAGAATTCTACTTGCCAAGAAGTTTTCATCAGCTCTCCTGGCCTTCCTAATTCCTTTCTTAATTTATTTTTTGGCTTCATTATAATCCTCAAAGTTTCAATTTGGATTTAGCTTCCTAAAGCTGACACATGCTTCTTTTTCCTTCTGGACTAAATTTACCACCTCTCTCAGTATCCAAGGTTCCCTTACATTGCCATTCTTGTCCTTCCTTCAGACTGGAACATGCCTGTCCTGTGCAGTTCGACTTTAAACACCCTCCATGTCAGATCCCAATGCTTTAGCCTCACCTCGTAGTTCTGTGTCAGTTCCAAATCAACCAGACCACACTGATCTCTCCCCTGAATTGTACCCATCTCAAATGAATACTGCTGCCCTCCTCTCTGCCTCATTCCTTTGCAGATTAATGCACTCATGGAGAGTCAATTATACTTCATACTTTATACTTTATGGTCACCAAACAATTGATACTAGAACATAAATCATCACAGTGATATTTGATTCTGCCCTTCCCACTCCCTCGATTACAAATTGATATTAAATATTAAAAATTTAAATTATAAATCATAAATAGAAAATAGAAAAATGGAAAGTAAGGTAGTGCAAAAAAACCGAGAGGCAGGTCTGGATATTTGGAGCGTACGGCCCAGATCCGGGTCAGGATCCGTTCAGCAGTCTTATCACAGTTGGAAAGAAGCTGTTCCCAAATCTGGCTGTACGAGTCTTCAAGCTCCTGAACCTTCTCCCGGAGGGAAGAGGGACGAAAAGTGTGTTGGCTGGGTGGGTCGTGTCCTTGATTACTTGATTATCCTGGCAGCATTGCTCCGACAGCGTGCAGTGTAAAGTGAGCCCAAGGATGGAAGATTGGTTTGTGTGATGTGCTGCGCTGTGTTCACGATCTTCTGCAGCTTCTTCTGGTCCTGGACAGGACAACTTCCATACCAGGTTGTGATGCACCCTAGAAGAATGCTTTCTACGGTGCATCTATAAAAATTAGTGAGGGTTTTAGGGGACAGGTTTAGCTTGCACTCAAGCTCTGTCCCAAAGTGTAGACAGGCAGGGAGGTGCAGACTGTTAAAGGGGCTTTCAGTGTTTTAGGTACAGTAAAGTACCCTATGCAAGGCTTATTGAGAAAGTAAGGAGGCATGGGATCCAAGGGGACATTGCTTTGGATCCAGAACTGGCTTGCCAACAGAAGGCAAAGAGTGGTTGCAGACAGGTCATATTCTGCATGGAGGTCGGTCACCAGTGGGGTGCCTCAGGGATCTGTTCTGGAACCCTTACTCTTTGTGATTTTTATAAATGACCTGATGAGGAAGTGGAGGGATGGGTTAGTAAGTTTGCTGATGACACAAAGGTTGGGGGTGTTGTGGATAGTGTGGAGGGCTGTCAGAGGTTACAGCAGGACATTGATAGGATGCAAAACTGGGCTAAGAAGTGGCAGATGGAGTTCAACACAGGTAAGTGTGAAGTGGTTTGTTTTGGTAGGTCAAATATGATGGCAGAATATAGTATTGATGGTAAGACTCTTGGCAGTGTGGAGGATCAGAGGGATCTTGGGGTCCGAGTCCATAGGACTTCCAATCTGCGCCTTGTAAGGCAGCTACGCAGGTTGACTCTGTGGTTAAGAAGGCGTACGGTGTATTGGCCTTCATCAATCATGGAATTGAATTTAGGAGCCAAGAGGTAATGTTGCAGCTGTATAGAACCCTAGTCAGACCCCACTTGGAATACTGTGCTCAGTTCTGGTTGCCTCACTACAGGAAGGATGTGGAAGCCATAGAAAGGGTGCAAAGGAGATTTACAAGGATGTTACCTGGATTGGAGAGCATGCCTTAAGAGAATAGGTTGAGTGAACTCGGCCTTTTCTCCTTGGAGTGACGGAGGATGAGAGGTGACCTGATAGAGGTGTATAAGATGATGAGAGGCATTGATCGTGTGGATAGTCAGAGGCTTTTTCCCAGGGCTGAAATGGTTGCACAAGAGGACACAGGTTTAAGGTGCTGGGGGTAGGTACAGAGGAGATGTCAGGGGTAAGTTTTTTACCCAGAGAGTGGTGAGTGCATGAATGGGCTGCCGGCAACGGTGGTGAAGGTGGATATGATAGGGTCTTTTAAGAGACATTTAGATAGGTACATGGAGCTTAGTAAAATAGAGGGCTATAGGTAAGCTTAGTAATTTCTAAGGTAGGGACATGCTCGGTAGAACTTTGTGGGCCGAATGGCCTGCATTGTGCTGTAGGTTTTCTATGTTTCTTCTAAAACATTGATAACCTTATTATTCAGAAATTCTGTGCGTCACAGCTTCCAAGGAGATGTTGGACCATGTGGCAGAACAGAGAGTTAAAAGAAGCAAGCTGGGGCAGCTGGGACATTCTGTGTGCCACAGTTCATGAGTAGAGGTTGGATTGCATAGCAGGAGAGAGAGTTAAAAGAAGTGGGGACAATTGGGATTTTCTGCGCACCACAGTTCGCGAGTAGAAGCTGAATTGCATAGCGGGAGAGAAAGTTCAAAAGGAGTGAGCGGGGCAGCTGGGACATTCTGTGTGCCACAGTTCCTGTGGGGACATTGGATTGTGCATAATTAGGCACTTGGCAAGGACCAATGAAAAGGTTAGGTTTAAGCGGAGCGGTCATTGTGGGAGCAGCCATAGTGTGAATAGGCCGGTGTTAAGAGTGGGGAGTTTTGGTTTCGACTCAGAGGTTTTGGCAAGGGTAGGTGGAGGCTCTAGGTAGATTATTTCTGTTAAGAATTTTTTTTCTTTCTTGTTGCACAGTTGGAGCAGTGGGGATACAAGGCAGGATACTGGAATTCTCCTCTTGCAGAGCGTGGGAAGGAAGGGAGACCACTGTCCCCGACGACTGCATCTGCAAGAAGTGCATCCAGCCGCAGCTTCTTCCGGACTGTTTAAAGGATTTGTAGCTGGAACGGGATGAATTCCGGATCATTCAGGAAGCTGGTGGTGTTGGGCACGTGGCCAAGTGGTTAAGGCATTCGTCTAGTGATCTGAAAGTCACTAGTTCGAGCCTCAGCTGTGACAGCGTGTTTGTGTCCTTGAGCAAGGCACTTAACCACACATTGCTCTAGTGTCTGTGCGAGGAGTGGCGCCTCACAACCAGACTTCCAATCTGCGCCTTGTAAGGCATGAAAATGCCCGACGCAGGCCTCTCATGGTCCAAGTCGACGTTCTCTCCTTCCTCCCCCAGGAAGCTGAGGGATTGATCGATAGGACATACAAGGAGGTAGTTACACCAAAGGTGCAGAATAGGGATAACTGGGTGACATCAGGAAGGGGAAAGGAATAGGTAATCAGTGCATAACATTCCTGTGGCTGCTCCTCTTCTCAACAGGTATACTACTGCTTTGAATACTGATGACCAAGCAAAGGGAAGCCACAGCGGTCAGGCCTCTGGCTCTGTTGCTCAGATGGGTAAAGGTGGAGAAAAGGCAGGATTCATTGGTCAGGAGAACAGGCAGGAAGTTCAGTGGATGAGAATGAAATTCCTGGATGGTATGTTGCCCCCCTCCCCCCCAGGTGCCAAGGACAAGAACATCTTGGATCAAGTATATAGCATTCTTAAGTGGGAGAGTGAGCAGCCAGAGATCGTGATCCACGTCGGTACCAATGACATGGGTAGGAAGGGAGACAAGGGTCTGCAAAGTGAGCTCAGGGAGTCAGGTGTTAAGTAAAAAGTTGTGATTTCAGGATTGCTACCCGTGCCACAAGCCAGTGGAGCCAGAAATAGGAAGATCATACAGTTTAACACGTAGCTAAAGAGGTGGCTCAGGAGGGAGTGCTTCAGGTTTTTGGCTGTCGTACAGGGAAGGTGGGACCTGTACAGAAGGGACAGTTTGCACCTGAACTGGAGCGAGACTTGTCCTTGCGGGAAGGTTTGCTAGTGCTGCACGGGGTGGGGGGGGGGATTAAACTAGAGTAGTAGGGGGAAGGAAACCAGAGTACCAGAGCAGACAGGGGAGTGTTTGTGGCAAAAAAATGTTGTTAAGCCTACATACAAAGTCAGGTATCGAAAGGCTGAGCTTGGTGGGACTAATGTTCTGAGTTGTATGTATTTCAATGCAATGAGTTTTACAGGAAAGGCAGATGAGTTTAAGGCATGGATCAGCATGTAGAATTATGATATTGAAGCTATCAGTGAAACTTGGCTGCAGGAGGGAAAGGACTGGCAGCTCATTGTTCCAGGGATCTGTTTTTTAGACATGATAGAGCAAGAGGAATTAAAGAAGGAGGCATGATATCACTAGTCAGGGAAAATGTCATGGTAGCACTCAGACAGGACAGACTGGAGAGCTCGTCTACTGAGGCTATATGGGTGGACCTGAGAAATAAGAAAGGGATGACCACGTTAATGGGATTACATTGTAGACCACACAACAGACTGCAAGGATTAGAGGAGCAAATTTGTAGGGAGATTGCAGACTGTTACAAAAAAATAAGGTTGTGAGAGTAGGTCATTTTAGTTTTCCACATATTGACTGGGACTCCCATACTGTGAAAAGGCTGAATGGAATGGAGTTTGTTAAATGTGTTCAGGACAGTTTCCCTAATCAATATACAGAGGCCCCAACTAGCAATACTAGATCTCCTATTAGGGAATGAGACGGGGTAGCTGACAGAAGTTTGTGTTGGGGAACGCTTTGCGTCTAGTGATCATAATGCCACTAGTTTCAAGATAATTACGGAGAAGGATAGGTCTGGTCCTTGGGTTGAGATTCCAAACTGGAGAAAGGCCAATTTTAATAGTATCAGAAAAGATTTGGCAAGTGTGGGTGGGACAGGCTATTTTCTGGCAAAGGTGTACTTGGTTAAGTGTGAGGCCCTTCAGAAGTGAATGTTCCTGTCAGAATAAAAGGCAAGGATAACAGGTTTAGGGAGCTTTGGTTTTCGAGAGATATTGAGGGCCTGGTTAAGGAAAAGGAGGAGTTCCGCAGATATAGGCAGGAAGGAGTAAATGAGGTACTTGAGGAATATAAGAAATACAAGAGAACACTTAAAAAAGAAATCAGGAGGGCTAAAGGCCGCACGAGGTTGCTCTAGCAGACAAGGTGAAGGACAATCCCAAGGGCTGCTACAGATATGTTTAGAGCAAAAGGATAACAAGGGATGAAATTGGTCTTCTGGAAGATCAGAGGTGTTATCTATGCTTGGAGCCAAAAGAGATGGAGGAGATTCCAAATATATTTACTTGAGAGACAGGTATAGAGTCTGTAGAAGTGAGGCAAAGCAGCAGTTAGGCCATGGACCCTATACAGATTACAGAGGAGGAGGTGTTTGCTGTCTTGAGGCAAATTAGGGTGAATAAATTCCCAGGGCCTAACAAAGTGTTCCCTCGGATCCTGTGGGAGCATAGTCCAAAATTTGCAGAAGCCCTAGAAGAGATATTTAAAATAGCCTTAGCAATTGGTGAGGTGCTGGACGATTGGAGGATAGCTAATGTTGTTCCATTGTTTGAGAAAGGCTCTAAGAATAAGCCAAGAAATTATTGAACAGTGAGCCTGACATCAGTAGTGGGAAAGTTATTGGAAGGGATTCTAAGGGACTGGATATTTAAGTATTTGCATAGACAGGGACTGATTAGGGATAGTCAACATGGCTTCATGTGTTTGGTTGTGCCTAACTAATATAGAGCTTTTCGAGAAAGTTACCAGGAACGTTGATGAAGGCAAGGCAGTGAATGCTGTCTGTTTAGACTTTAGCAAAGCCTTTGACAAGGTTATTCACAGAGGTTCAGTTGCTTGACATTCAAGATGGGGTAGAAAATTGGCTTAGACATTGGCTTCACAGGAGAAGCCAGAGAGTGGTAGTAAATAGCTGCTTCTCTAACTGGGATCCTGTGACTAGTGGTTCAAGTTCATTGCCATTCAACCATACCGATAGGTTCTGCCAAATGAAACGACGTTCCTCTGTACCAAGGTGCACAACACGGTATATACAACTCACATACGTAACACATAAAGTAATATTACCACAAATAAATTAACAAATAAAAAGGTGCAAATATGATACAAGTTAAAAAGGATATAGTATATTAGTACTGGTGCTTCATACGTATGAGACCTGGGTTGCGGCAGGGGGTTCAGTAGACTTGCGGCCTGGAGGGAAGAATCTGTATCCCTCCTGCTTGATGGTAGGGAGTCAAAGAGATGGTTGGACTATGGGAAGGGGACACTAATGATGCTAAAGGCCCTGCGTACACAGTGCTCCTGATAAATATCCCCAATGGGTGGAAAAGAGAGTCCTCACAATCCTTTGTAGAGACTTGCAGTCAGATGCTTTGCAATGCCCATACAGATGGTCAGGACACTCACGATGGTGCTCCTGGAATAGCTGGCTAAAATGGGAAGCTTCACTCACTTCCATCTCCTTAGCAAGTGGAGACGCTGCCCCGATGGAGAGGTATTTGGATAGACAGGGACTGATTACAGATGGTCAACATGGCTTTGTGCATGCTGGTGGTGTTGAGATCATCCGATATGTGCTCTCTCAGAAACCTGATGCTCCAAACTCTCTCCACAGAGCAGCCGTGTATTTGCAGTAAGGAGCGGTCAGCCTGAACCTTCCTCAAGTCCACAATCATCTCTTTGTTCTTGTCCACATTGAGACACAAGCTGCTGTGCTCACACCGTTCTGCCCGCTGCTCTAACTCTGTGCGCCGTCTCATTGTCATTGTTGATGAGGCCAACCACTGTTGTGTCATTAGCAAACTTGATGGTTTGGTTTCAACTGGATCAAGGAGTACAGTCGTGAGTTACAGGCTGAGCTTACAGCCCAGTGAGCACTGGTGCTCAGCGTGATGGAGCTAGAAATGTTCATGCCAACACGGACCAACTTGACCCCTCATCCAGGATCCAGTTAGAGTTGTGCCGCGGGGTCCATTGTTTGTCATCTATATCAACGATCTGGATGATAATGTAGTAAACATGATCAGTAAATTTGCAGATGACACCAAGATTGGGCGTGTAGTGGACAGTGAGGAAGACTATTAAAGCTTGCAGTGGGATCTCAACCAACTGGAAAAATAGGCTGAAAAATGGCAGATGGAATTTAATGCAGACAAGTGTGAGATGTTGCACTTTCGGAGGACAAACCAGGGTAGGACTTGTTAGGGCACTGAGGAGTGTGGTAGAACAGAGAGATCTGGGAATACAGGCCTATGATTCCTTGAAAGTGGTGTCACAGGTAGATGGGGTTGTAAAGAAAGCTTCTGACACATTGGCCTTCATAAATCAATGTATTGAGTACAGGAATTAGGATGTTATGTTAAAGTTGTATAAGATATTGATGAAGCCCAATTTGGAGTATTGTAGCAGTTTTGGTCATCTACCTACAGGAAAAGTGTCAATATTATTGAAGGAGTACAGAGAAAATTTATAAGGATTTTGTCAGGACTTTGGGACCTGAGTTATAGGGAAAGGTTGAGAAAGTTATGACTTTACTCCCTGGAGCATAGAAGAATGAAGGGAGATTTGATAGAGGTATACAAAATTATGAGGGCTATAGGATAGGATAAATGTAAGCACGATTCTTCCACTGATGCTGGGTGAGACTAGAACTAGGGTTAAGGGTGAAAGGTGAAATGTTGAAGAGAACAGAGGGGGTATTTCTTCACTCAGAGGGTGGTGAGAGTGTGGAATGAGCTGTCAATGGAAGTTGTGGATGCAGATTTGATTACACTATTAAAGAGAAATTTGGATAGGTATATGGATGGGAGAGGTGTAGAGGGCTGTGGTCTGGGTGCAGGTCGATGGGACTAGGCAGTTTAATAGTTTGGAAAGGACTGGATGGGCCAAAGGGCTTGTTTCTGTATTCTATGGCTCTAAATCCCAATGGTTCAGCATCACCTAGTTATTTCCCACGCTCCCTTTAAACTCACAGTCTATTCCCACCTTGCTCCTATCTATCACCACCTCATTCTCCTGTATGAGCTGAAGGTCATCGAGTTGCAGCTCCAGTTCCTTTATATGTTCTCTCAGGAGCTGCAGCTCAGTGCACCTGAAAGTCTCCCAGACTTCCCACACCTCACACAGAGTACAAAACACTGCCCTTGGAGCCATTCTCAATAAACTACTATGCCCTAACGTAAGGAATGAACAAATAAGAACAGAGAGGGTAACTAACAAGATACTGTACGTCATGCAACCCTGATGAGCCAAAGCCACTCTAATCAGTAGCACACTCAAAAGAATAGCCACTCTACTTGCAGCTGTATTTTTCTTGGCCCTTTGGCTGATTGGTTGCTCAACTCATCACAGTGATATATTCATCACTCCTTTAAAACTCATCACATTCCTGTTTGAATCCGCACTGTGATTACAACCACTGAAGACAATAAAGGACAAAAGAAAGCCAACGTGGGCTCTAGTGCTCCTGGCGCTCATTGTCCTGTCCATGGGTCCACAGTCACCATGGTTCCTACCAGGAGTTGAACTGGGGTCACAGTCGTTTTACTCTGAGTGAGATACACCCACTCAACTCCCTTCGTCCTCGAATGGGCCACCTAGAACTCCTCCCTCCAGCTCTCAGGCACCTCATTCACACACAGACTTCACTTTTGTTTTAAGTTCTTCTGAGTAATTAAAAGACTATTAAAAGACTATTAAAAGTGTAACATCTTAAAAATGTGAAGTAACAGTGTTGGCAATACAAGATTATCAAAGTATCACACATAGCCCTCTATTTTTCTAAGCTCCATGTACCCATCCAGGAATCTCTTAAAAGACCCTATCGTATCCACCTCCACCACTGTCGCCGGCAGCCCATTCCATGCACTCACCACTCACTGCATAAAAAACCTACCCCTGACATCTCCTCTGTACTTACTTCCAAGGACCTTAGAACTGTGCCCTCTCAGTGTTAGCCATTTCAGCCCTGGAAAAAAGCCTCTGACTATCCACATGATCAATGCCTCTCATTATCTTGTACACCTCTATCAGGTCACCTCTCATCCTCTGTTGCTCCAGAGAGAAAAGGCCGAGTTCACTCAACCTATTCTCATAAGGCATGTTCCCCTATCCAGGAAACATCCTTGTAAATCTCCTCTGCACCCTTTGTATGGTTTCCACATCCTTCGAGAACTGAGCACAGTACTCCAAGTGGGGTCTGACCAGGGATGATTAGACAAGTGGACTAAATCTCTAATTCAAGACAACTGATCTGAAGGGTCCCTAAATTTCATAGAACATAGAACAGACAACACAGGAACAGGCTCTTTAGTCACAATGTTGTGTCAAACTGATAAAATTAGTAACAAAATGGCCAACTAAACTTCTCTCTTCCACCTATACACCCATATCCTTCCATTTCCATCACATCCATGTGCCTATCTAAACGTCTCTTAAGAGTCTCTAATACGTCTGCCCCTCAGGCAGTGCATTCCAGGCACCCTCCACTCTCAGTGTAAAAACCTTGCCGCTCACATCTCCTTTCAACTTATCCCCACTCTCCTTAAATGCATGCTTCTGTTATTAGACACTTCAACCCTGGGAAAAATAAACTCTCTGTCTACTCTCTCTATGCTTCTTACAATCTTATAAAGTTCTATCAGATCTCCCCTCAGCATCCGTCACTGCAGAGAAAACAACTAAATCAACCTCTCATTGTAGCACGTGCCCTCTAATCAAGGTAGCATCCTGGTAAACCTCTTCTGCATGCTCTCAAAACCTCGACATCCTTACTGTAATGGGGGTGACCAGAGTACTGAACGCAATACTCTAGTTGCGATTGAAAGCTGCAACATAACTTCCTGACTTTTGACCTCGGTGCCTCAACTAATAAAGGCAAGCATGCATATGCCTTCTTAATCATCCTATCACTCTTAATCACCCCATGTAGCCATTTTCAGGGACCCCAAGACCCCCTGCTCATCAACACTGTTAAGGGTCTTACCTTTAACAGTGTACTGTCTCTTCACATTTGACCTACCAAGGTGCAAAGACTTCTCATTTGTCCTGGTTAAGCTCCACCTATTTCTCTGTCCAAATCTGCAACTCATCTATATCTCACTGTATTCTTTGCCAGTCTTCTACACTGTCCACAACACCATATCATTGGCAAAATTACTAACCTACCCATCTACATTTATATCCAGATCATTTATACACATCAGAAGTGTGAACTTAAATGTAAATTTTAAATTATACATATTCCAAAGCCAACCCAAAATAGCAGTGGTCAAGCTATACAAGTTAAAGATATTATTTATTTTATTTGAATAATCAGAATGGTCGTTCATAATTCAATGTTCTGTAAACGTGACTAGTTGTAGTGTATTTGAGATCAGATAAAAAAGACAAAATTCAAATACTCAGTTTTATTTTATTTGCAATGTATTATATAAATTCAATTCGAGCAAATAGATCAATTTTGATAGTGCAAAAATGAGCATAAAATTATTGACTGAATTCCACAAAATACAGATGCACAATATACACTGATTTTGATATCAATCCATCTCTCTATGGATGGAAGAGAACACAGTATTAATACTTCTGAGAATTTGTATTTCATTAGAGTAAGAAAATAAAATTGCAGCGCAAATGAAAATGAAATAGAAAAGAGGTGGATATTAATCCCAGTGCAACACAGGGGCAGTGCAAAAAAAGTCAAGGTTTAGAAAACCTGAGCGATTTCTGTTTCACCAGACGTTGCTGTTGTCTTGCTAGTCGAGCTTCTTCAAGTGTATCAAATATCCTCTGAAACAACACAAACACACTCATATTAAATTGTCCTTTTAAACTAGAGAAATTCAAGAATCAACACATAATTCATAGATGTATTGCAAAGTCAGAAGTTCAATTGTTAATCATTTTAAAATACAACAATAAGAATGCTCTAGACGCAAGCTGTTATTTGACAATGTTTAAGAAATTTGAAGTTTCGAATTGCACACAAATAAATTAAAAGCAACACACAAAATGCTGGAGGAACTCAGTGGGTCAGGCAGCATCTGTGGAGAGAAATTTCCAGCCAAGACCCTTCATCAGAACTGAAAGAAAGATGGGAGATAGCCCATGTAAAATGCCAGGGAGGAGTGGAGCAGGAGCTGGCAAGTGATTGGTGGATCCAGGTGAGGAGTGATAAGGTGTGGAATGAGAACAAGGTAAGAAGCTGTAAAGGTTGTAAGAGTGGAAGTGAAAAACAGTTGAAGAAGATGGAATCTGATAGAAGACGACGGTAGATCATGGAATAAAGGGAAAGTGATGGGAAGGGTTAATGGCTGGAGAAAGCTGTGGGCAATAGGCAGATGGAAAGGATAAGTAGAGGAAAGGTATCATGATGATGAGGATGGTGGGATAAAGGAAAAAAGGTAATGGACAGAGGAATTGGTTACTGGAAATTAGAGAAATCAATGTTGGAAACTGCCAAGGGGAATATGAGGTGCTGTTCCTCTAATCTGTGTCTAGCCTCAACTCAGCAGTGGACGAGGTTGTGGACCAACATGTTGGTGCGGGAATTGAAATGGCTGGCCACTGAAGATCCCAGCTGGCACAGCGAATGGAGTGAAAGTGTTCAGTGAAGCAGTCCTCCAGTCTGTGTTAGGTCTCACTGATGTACAGGCTGCACTGGCAGCACTGAATGCAATGAATGACGCTGATGGATTCGCTTGGGAAGGACAGTTTAGGGCCCTGAATGGTGGCAAGGGCCTCCTCCTCACCTTTATTCCATGGTCCCCACCTATCACCTCCCAGTGTCTTACATCAATCCCACTCTCTCCCCCTTCCACATTCGTATCTACCCATCACCTGCCAGCTCTTGCTCCACCCTTCTCTCCACCTTTTTACACCAGCTGTCTCCCCTCTTTCACTCCAGTCCTGGTGGCCTGAAATGTTGACTATCCATTTCCCTCCATAGGTGTTGACTGACACACTGAGCTCCTCCAGCATTGTGTATGTTGCTCCAGATTTCTGTAGTCTCTTGTCTCTCCTCAAACAAATTTAATGTCCCTCTGTGAACATCTTGACTTCAGTATCTACATACTGCACTCCAGGTGACTTGCACAGTACAGGACAAACCAAAAAAGCTGCAGGGAAGTTCAGGGTATACTTTATCCTTGGTTGGTGCAACTGTAACTAAACCAGTTTCCCTTGGGATCAATAAAGTATGACTATGACTATGACTATGACTACTATAGGTTAACCATGAACCTTACTTGGACAGATCACAACCCTGTTACTGGACCAGTTTCATGGAATATCCCACCAATCACTTTCTGGGTACACATATCCGGGTGCTAAAGGTCCGTTAGACACCCTTCATGAGGAGTTCCAAACATCAAAACTGGCAGCATCACCTATAACCCCGAAACATTTCTTCCTAAGTAACCACGATAGTTGTGATTTTTTGAAAATTACAATTTTAAAAAATTCTATTTGAGAATTGATCCAAGTCTGAGCACATCACTGTTGTTATTGTCATGCTCTCTGAAATGAGTACAGATAAACGATCGAAAAGAAATCCACAGTGCAGTGCTGTAGATTGTAATGCTGCTGTTCAAAGGGACCAACTCCAAATCTGTACAGAGCTCGTGTCAGAAGGCACACAGCGTAGAACTTGCAGTAAATGATCGGAGTAAGCAAGGAGTATGAAAAGAAATTTCACTCATTCACTTTATCCAGCCAACTCCATTGTGCCTCAGACCCAGGAGACAGTTTCCCAATTAGAACCAACGAAACCATTCAAATATTAAGAACATAACAGAGAAAAAGAACCATATTGCCCATCAAGCCTCCCATTCCATTCAACAAGCTCAGAGGAAATGATGACCTTTGAACCAGACCAGACAAACATGGCACAGGAGGATGTTCTCAGTGGCTGGAGGCAAGTCCCCAACTGCCAATCACAACCTCAGCAAACAGAGATCAGGAGAAATCACTTCAACCTGTAGCATAGGAACCTGTGGAAGCCAAGCCATTTAACATAGTGAAACATTTTTCTACCAAAGGGATTCCAGAATAAGGTGATGGTGGGGTAGGTATGGGAGGCGGTTATCAGCCATGGCACTGCTGCCTGGTGGAGCAGGTCTGAAAGGACTGCTCTACTCACATTTTCTGTTTTATCTCATCACCACTCTGTTGCCTAATCCCCACATCAACTCAGTCCTTTCATTTCTAGAAACCCTATTGGATTGGAATTGGTGACTAAGCCCCCTGAGGATGAAAATTCCTAACATTCACTGCTCTGAATCAAGGCATCACCCCTGGTTTCCATTTCAAAGGCCAACTCTTCATGTTGAGATTGTGGCCCATGATTCAAGATTTCAGTGAGAGAAACACCTTCCCCGTTGAGCCTCCTCAGTTTCAGTAAGTGCCATGTTATTTTAAACCGGAGAGAGTACAGGTCTGGCATTTTCAATATCTCCTCATGTGACAGATGTACCATTTCTGGTGAACTTTTGCTGCTCTCCCTTCATTACAAGTGTATCTTTTTCAGGTAAGGAGACCCATACAGTACACAATACTGCCAGAATGGTCTCACCAGAACCCCACACAACTGTAGTAAGACACCTCCTGTACTCAAGTGCAAGTATTTTCTTTTACACAGCATGGTGAGAGCCTGGAATGCACTGCCGGGGGTGGTGGTAGAGGTAGATGGCATAACAGACTCTTAGTTCAGCACATGATATGGACAGAAGTGGCGGGGGCGGGGGCTATAGCCAATGTGCAGGGATGAAGGATTAGATTAACGGGAGTCTAAATGGTTTAATTAGTTTCAGAAAACATCAAGGGCTGAATGGCCTGTCCTGCGCTGTACTACATGCAGTGTTAACTCTGTACTCAAGTGAAGGCCAAAATACGATCTGCCCTTACAACTGCCTGCTCCACCTACATGTTAACTTTCAGTGACTTTGAAGCTCAACACTGCCCGAACTCTCACAAACACTATGCCTTCTGTCAAGTGCACAGTGGATAACCAGACTAATTCTCCACATTATACTCCACCCGCCACACTCTTTCTCCTTCTCTCAGCTTGTCTGTATCCCCTTGAAGCCCCTTTACCTCCTCCTCTGCACTCACAACCCACCCAGTTTACTATCATCAGCAAACTTGGAAATTTAACTTTTCACTGATCAGCCAAATCACTGACAGAAATGTTAAACAGCTGTGGCCCAAGCACTGACACCAGGATTTCCCTGCTGGTCACTCTGACAATTGCTCCTACCCTTTCTCAACCTGGCTAAAGGATCAAGGATCAACTTTATTCCTCCATATGGGTACATTTATATGTAGGAATTTGCTGTGGTGTATTGTCAGGGCACGGCATGCAACAAAAACATTTAACAATTATAAAGAATAAAGAATTATATAAAAATACACCACGGGTTAGAACTGAGCTAGAAATACTGGCAGCAAGTCACCAGTGTACATTGTGAGCAGATGAGACTGAAGCACTGATCACTGTAGTGCCCTTCTGACCTCTGATCACAGCAGGACACTTTGGAAGAATCGTCAATTCCCGGTCTCCAATTCCTGCCTGTAAACTAGTTTACAACCCAGGTCGGTATATTTCCCCAATTCCACATTAGCCTCATGTGCGCCTTTAATAAAGGCCAAAGAGCCAGAAGTGAAATGCGGATGTTTTTAAGTAGCGTGTTTGGGACTGGTATACATTGCCGGAGTAGATAGGGAAGCTGATGCAATTCTACTGGTTCAGAAGGCAGCTGGATCACTCCTGGGGGGAAGGAATTTGCAGGACCATGGGAGAGGGCAGGATGTGCGATTATTTGGAATGCTCTTACACAGATCTCACTGCAGCCTCCCGGTGTGTAACCACTCTGTGAAGAAGAGCATTAATTGGATCTTGTGCAGTCCCACCAGCAGAGGGAGTGTGCCACTGCAACACAGTAAACTTACAATGATCTTGAATGTGGCTGAAATCTGCATGGGGGAATCAGCAAGAAATCAGAGTGGGCCAGAACAGAACAAACAGAAACAGGCCCTTCAGCCCACCGTGTCCATGCTGATCCTTTTGCCCATCTACTCGAACCCAATTGCCTACATTACAATAGTATACTTAAATACCTTGCATGTTTAAGTGTCTGTCTAAATGTCTCTTAAATGTAGTAATTGTAAGCATGTGTGTCACCTTCTCTGACAGCACATTCTTGACATCAACCACTGTGTGTGTGAAAAGAAATTCATCCCTCAGGTTCCCTATAAATCTCCTACCACTCACCTTAAATCTCTGCCCTCTGTAGTTTTTGATAACCCTTATGCCCTTATGATGGGAAAAAGATTTTAACTATTCACCCTATCCATATATCTCCTAGACATGTAATTCCATCAGATCACTCCCTCCCACCCCCCGCCCCCACCGAGTCTCCTTCACCCCAGGGAAAACAGTCTATCCAATCTCTCCATGGAGCTAATGTCCTCCAATCCAGGTAAATCTCCTCTTCATTCTCTCCAACATAACCACATCCTTCCTAAAGCATAGTGACAGGAACTGAACAGAACATTCCAGTGAGAGCTCATAAGTATTTTATAAACATGCAAATTACTGCCCCAATTCCTATATTCTAAAATACACCCATTAAGACAAGCATGCCATGTACTTTCTTCACTACCATGTCAACTGTGGAAAAACGCAGTTCAAAGCAAATTCATTATCAAAGTACATATATATGTGCAGTACTGCGCAAAAGTCATAAGCACACATATATAGCTAGGGTGCCTAAGACATTTGCAAAGTACTGTTGCAATTTTCTGTATTGCACTGTACTGCTGCCGCAAAAAAATATTCATGGCATAGCTGAGTGATGGTAAATCTGAATCTGATAGGGGTCTCTACCGTGGACTGAGAGTGGGGAAAAAAGCAGGGAGAAGGGAATCATAGTTGGGAAAAGTGGACGGGGAGGGAATGGGAGCAGCACAGAGACATTCTGTTTTGGAAAAATAAACCAATTGCATGGAATCAAATAACCTTGTCTGGTGTCTCAGGGCTGGTGCCACCCATGTCACCTCCTACCCTCTGGCACACCTTCTCTGCCACCTGTCCCACAGCCTTCCCGCAGTGCTCTACCCTTGCCATTCCCAACATCCTTTGCTCCTGTCAGATTTACAAACAAGCTTCATGTTCACAAATACAGTATAGTGCAAAAGTCTTTTAAGGCATTCGTTAGTCTTACGAGACCATGGATCTGTGCCTGGAAAGTCTTCACTCTCCAGGACGCAGGCCTGGGCAAGGTTGTATGGAAGACCAGCAGTTGCCCATGCTGCAAGTCTCTCCTCTCCACGACACCGATGTTGTCCAAGGGAAGCGCATTAGGACCCATACAGCTTGGCACCAGTGTCGTCGCAGAGCAATGTGTGATTAAGTGCCTTGCTCAAGGACACAACACGTTGCCTCGGCTGAGGCTCGAGCTCACGACCTTCAGGTCGCTAGTCCAATGCCTTAACCACTTGGCCACATGCCCACACAAAAAGTCTTAGGCACCCTAGATATACATATGGGTCTAAGAATTTGGTACTGTACTGTATCACCATATACAACTCTGAGGTTCTTCTCCTTGTGGGCATACACAGTAAATCCAAGAAATACAATAGAATCAATGAAAAACCGCACCCAACAGGATGGACAAAGAACCAATGTGCAAATACAATAAATATTGAGAACATGAGATGAAGAGACCCTGAAAGTGGGTCCATAGGTTCTGGAAACAGTTCAGTGATGGGGCGAGTGAAGTGAACTCCTCTGGTTTAAAAGCCTGATGGTTGAGGGGTCATAACTGTTCCTGATCTTGGTGGTGTGGGTCCTGGGACTCCTGTACTTTCTTCCTGATAGCAGCAGCGAGAAGCAAGTATGGCCTGGGTGGTGGGAGTTTTTGATGATGGATGCTACTTTCCTGCAATTGCGCTCCAGGTAGACGTGCTTTACCTGTGATGGAGTGGGCCGTATCCATTACTTTTAGTAGGTTTTCTGTTCAAGGGCATTGGTGTTTCCATACCAGGCTGTGATGCAACCAGTCAATATACTCTCCACCACACATCTATGAGAATTTGTCAAAGTTTTAGATGTCATGCCGAATCTTCACAAATCTCTAAGGGAGCAAAGGCACTGCAGAGCTTTCTTCGTAATTGCACATGTGCTGGGCCCAGGATATATCCTCTGAAATGATAACACTGAAGAATTTAAAGTTGCTAACCCTCTCCTCTTCTGATCCTTAAATGAGGACTGTCTCATCAACCATCCGTTTCCTTCTCCCGGAGTCTATAATCAGCTCTTTGGTCTTGCTGACATTGAGTAAGAGGTTGCTGTTATGACACTACTCAGCCTGATTTACAATCTCTCTCTTATATGCTGTTTAATCACCAATTTTGATTCGGCCTATGACAGTGGTGTTGTCAGCAAATTTAGATATGGCATTGAAGCTGTGCACTGTACACTTAGTCATAAGTACACTGCAAATAGAGCAGGAGTCTAAGTACACAGCCTTGTAGTGCACCTGTGCTGATGGAGATTGTGGAGGTGTTGCCAATCCAAACTGACTGGGGTCTGCAAATGAGGAATTCGAGGATGCAGTTGCACAAGGAGGTATTGAGGCCATGGTCCTGACGGTTAATGATTAGCTTTGAAGGGGATGATAGTATTGAATGCCAAGCTGTAGTTGACAAAAAGCATCCTGATGTATACATCTTTGTTCTCCAGACATTCCAGGGTTGAGCGAAGAGCCAATCAAATAGCATCTACTGTGGACTGGTGCCAGTAGGCAAACTGAAGCTAATCCAAGTTGTCTGTCAGGCAGGAGTTGGTATGTTTCATCAACGAGCTCTCAAAGCACTTTGTCATTGAGCTCATCTGGGAGCGAAGCCTCGTTATCACCTATGTTGCCTGCTTTCACTTTGTAAGAGGTGACAGCATTGAAGCCCTGTCACAGCTGTCAAGCATCCTTCAGTGATTCAAGTTTGGCCCAGAATTGACACTTCACACATGAGGTGGCTTTCTGGAGATCTCGTATCTTATTTGTTCGTCATTATTGAATGGCAGTGATCTGGTCCTCAGCAGATTGTGGATCTCATTGTTCATCCAGAGCTTCTGTTCAGGGAAGACTCTAAATGATTTTGTGGGGACACACTCATTTACGACTGCTTTTATAAAACACATAACAACTGCGGTGTATTCATTCATATCCTCTGATGAGTCCTTCAACACAGTCCAGCCCACCAACTCGAAGCAATCCCGTAGCCACTCCTCTGTCTCCCTTGACCACCTCTATGTTGTCTTTATATCTGGAACCCTGCTCTTTAGCCTCTGCCTGTATGCAGAAAGGAAAAGGACAGTCAAGTAATCTGATTCCCAAATGCAGTCTAGGCATGGAATGGTAGCAGTGATCGAGTGTGTTGGGACTCCTGGTGCTGTCACTTATATGCTGATGATAATTGGGCAGGAATTTCTTCAAACAAGGCTGATTGAAGCCCTGAACTATGATATGAAATGTGTCAGGATAGGCTGTTTCTTGTTTGATGATGGCAGCATTCAATACCTCGAGTGCCTGATTAATGTCGGCTTTTGGCAGTATTTAAACTGCAGTCAGAATCATGGAGGAGAACTCTCTTGGTAAATAGAATGGTCAGCACTTAATCATTATATGTTCCAGGTCAGGGGAACAATGGTAAAAGACCACCAAATCCAAGGACCACAGACCCCCACCCTTTCCCCTTTTTCTGAATCAGCAGTCTGATCTATCCAGTGTATCAAGAAGCCTTCAGATCTTACCAACGCATCTGGGGTGAGCCATGTCTCCGTGAAACACAGAACACAACAATTCCCCATTGTCCTCCAATACAGCAATTTTGCCCTTAGGTCCTCAATCTTACTTAAACTAGAAACTTATTTAAGATTGGAACATGGCTGGGTGTACACAGTAACTAATAAAGATATCTTCCAAAAACAAATTGCACTAACATAACATGTCAAATCTCTGTTGAGATGAAAATATTTACCTGAGCCATATCCTCATCCTGGAGAGCCACTTTCTTCACAAAGCTTTCAGTCTCACTTTTTGCGCTTGTAAAACTAATTAATGTTTGATCCTGTAAAACCACCAAAATACATCATTGTCATTGTTAATGCTGGTTCCATTTTTGTACATTTCTCATGGAAATATTTCAGATCTGTATTTTAAATGGACTGACATGCCACAGCTGAGATAGTGGAAGAGCAGAAAATGCACAGCAGGAAGATAGTCCCTGATAACCAGACCTCCAGTTCTGGAACCAGCAAATGGATTATGGGTACATAGAGCTCTAAACCTTGTCAGAGGAAGTAAAAGGGAATAGGTAAGATCCTCCTTCTTTCATAAAACAAACTCCAGATTTCCCATACTGACAAGGCCACATTTTGTCACTGACTGTCTACAATTCCTACTGAACAATGATTAATACTTCAATGTGCTTTATTTCACTGGCTTATTTTGGAAGTTGGTGACTCCATTTAAATAACATAAGTCAAGATTGTGCAATTAACTTGCTGATCAGACCATAAGATATAGGAACGGAATTAGGCTATTGATCCCATTGAGTCTGCTCCACCATTCAATCATGGCTTTTGTTTTAACCTTCTTCTCCACTTCTTCCCATAACCCTTAACCTCTTCACCAATCAAGAATCTATCATAGAGTCACCACCCTCTGGTTGAAAAAATGTCTTGTCATTTCTGTTTTGAAAGGACATCCCTTTATTCTGAAGCTGTGCCCTTGGATCCTTGATGTTCCTATTGGTGATAACGTCCTCTCCATGTCTACTCTATCCAAGCCTTTCAGTATCCAGTAGGTACCAATGAGATCCCTTTTCATCCTTTTGAGCCCTGTGAAGCACAGACCCAGAGGCATCAAACACTCCTCATACATTAAGTGTTTAATTTCTGGGATCATTCTTGTGAACTTTCTCTGGAACCTCCCCAGGGTCAGCACATCACTTCCTAGATATGGGGCCCAAAGTTGCTCACAATATTCCAAATGTGGTCTGACCAATACCTTAGGAAGTCTCGGCAGTACACCCTTGGTTTTATATTCTACGTATACTCATCTTGTAACTTAGACAGACCACTGTTCTAATTCTCACTCAGATGAACCATTCATAGTGGCATATATTTTTTGATTCTTTATGCATTCTTGCAGGAAAGATTAAAAAAAAGTTCAAAAACTTCTCTATTTATGATGAAAGCTCTCAATTAAATTTTAAATCACAAGACTTGAAAAGTTCTGACCAGGAACACTGGAGGCCTATGTAAGAGGCCTATGTTTACTTTGAAAAGACAATGGCCCCTTGATTGTCACTTATTAAAATTCACTTAGCATCATAATTAACAATGTAATATCATGTAAAGGATGTTAACTCATGCTTCCATCAAACATTAAGTGATGCCACATAAAGATCCAGTATCCCACACACGTACCTTGATATACAAGCTCAGTACATTCCCTTCCAAAGTTGGCGGTCGAATAAACTCATCAAATACATAATTCCAATCACAACCAAGGTGGCAGAGAATCTCATCGGATGCGCAGATCACTCTCCTAAAAGAACAAAGTATTTGAAAACAAGAGGAGAAGAGGTCACTGTATATGTGGAGTCAAGGACTCACACCAGTTGACAGTTGTTAAATATTTGGGGTTTCATTTATTCTAATAATTGTCACTTATAGTAGTTTTATAAAAACGAATTATTACCAATTTTCTAAAAGCTCAAGTGTATATTTAATCATAAAATGAAATTTAAACTTATTTTATCCAATATGAACTTAATAAATTAAGCTATATTTATTTTTTTAACTCAAGTTGCGGGCACTGTACAACAGTAAATACCCTCAACTTGACACTTTTTCCAGTTTCTGTGTTCTTAATGTTTAATTTCAGTAGTGTGTGCCTCACTGGTGCTGACAAATTTGTAAATAATGCTCTTACACTTTTCCTTCAAACAGGCTTAGTTATTCTTCACCAAACAGTTAATAATTTCTGGCCTTCTGACATAGATCTATAAACCTTGGAGCTACGTTCAGAATGGTGCTCTAATGAGTGTAGAATCAGCTCTTCAGACAAGTGCTACCTTTTCTAACAAGCTATTAACTTAGTCCCATAACTTGAAATGCTCCTGCACTTCCCTTCAGAAAGCTAGCACTAAACCAACTTCCATTCCCTTTAAGAAAGTACTTCTAATTCACAATTCATTACTTAACCCCTCTTTCTTCATAAGGCAAAATGGCATGAGCCATTTCCTTCCACACTTCGATCTTGACTGCAGACTGGTGTTGCTGTAACTACTGCTGAAATGGAATTCCCATTCTCAAAGCCTCCGGATCAGTTAAATCCCTAAGACAGTTGAAAATTAGCTTGAAGTTTTGAGGTGCAGCTGCTGCCAAACGTGCTTTTGACTTTGTATGATTAGTTCAAAGAACAAACACATTAAACACAAACTGCAAATCGGTAAGAAATGAGTCCATGTTGTCCAAGCTCTTCCAGCACCAGAACCAGGAAAACAGAGGGAAGGGCCAGGAACAAAATTGAGAAGATTGAAGATGGACATTAAAGCAGGAAGGAATGAAACTAAGTTTCAAAAAGCTGTTATTAGCCACAAAGACATACAGCTCCCTTGTCCAACCCTATTCCAAAATCCGCTCTGCCACTACCAACAATGATCCATGAACAGTCTTCCTGACTATAAACACTAGAAATTCTGTGACTGTAATCAAACAAGGACAGGCTGTTGGTGAAGCTACAAGAAACTATATTCTGTAGCAGAAAATCCTGGGAATAGCAGAGATTGTTTCCTGTAGCTGTGAACATCACATGAAAGGATATTAAGTGAGCGAAAGGGAAATATACAAGGGGTGATTGATAAGTTCGTAGCCTAAGGTAGAAGGAGTCAATTTTAGAAAACCTAGCACATTTATTTTTCAACATAGTCCCCTCCTACATTTACACACTTAGTCCAGCGGTCGTGGTGCATATGGATCTTGGACCTCCACAGCGGAGGTGATTGATAGGTTCATGGCGTAAGGTAGAAAGAGATGAGTTATACAGCTCTCGTTACATGCACATGTAGGTCAACTCCTTGAGTGATTATGCAGAAAGTTTGAAGTTAATCACTCATCAGGGATGATTGATAAGTTCATAGCCTAAGATAGAAGAGATGAGTTATTAACTTCCAACTTTCTGCATGATCACTCAAAGAGTTGACCTGCATGTGCATGTAACGAGAGCTGTATAACTCATCTCCTTCTACCTTAGGCCATGAACTTATCAGTCACCCATCTGTAGACACTTTCTGGAGGTCCAAGATCCGTATACTCCACTCACTACCGCTGGACTAAGTGTGTAAATGTAGGAGGGGACTATGTTGAAAAATAAATGTGCTAGGTTTTCTAAAATTGACTCCGTCTACCTTAGGCCGGAAACATATCAATCACCCCTCGTAATCGACCAGTTTCTGAAATTGTCCTTGAGACACTACACTTTGGCCCATCTTGAAAAAGCATATCAAAGCCCATCCCTTTCTCCAACACTCAGCTAGCTCACACTTTGAACCAAAAAACACAAAGGTTAAGAATGGGAGGAAGTCATTCAGCCCTTTGAATTTTTTCTGACATTTAATGATCATGGCTAATCACTCTAATCTAATATCCTGGTCTATCCCGCCCCCCCATATCCCTTGATCCCTTTGGTATTAAGAAATTTATCTGCATTCTTTATGAACACATTTAATGACTTGCTCCCTTGTCTTGTCATTCTGGCCCCTCCATCAAGATGATTATTTTCTGTACCTGTTTGTGATGAGCAGATTTGTTCTTTTCTTCCCATACAAAAGACAATGCGAACGATATCGCTCTCCATTAAGCTTCGCAATCTCCAACCTCTGCAAGAAAAGTCAGATTATTTTCTCCAGCAACACTTAATCAAAGGTGAGAATTTAAATATGGTGCATACAACTCACTGACATCATGTGCAGTCAGTAGCTTGTGTCAGAATGGGTAAGTCTTAGCTTCAGCCACACAACCACATGTAAGTTGAAAGTTAAGGTGAGGTATTTGATGTGTTGTAGTAAACCATCAGAGCCAAATAACTGAAACACAGACTCCATCTCTACCAGTTCCTGCTCTCACCAAAATTCTGTTTGATTAGGCATTGTGTACATTGGCAAGAGTTGAGGAAAATTGATTTTGCAATGCATCACATAATTCCCAATGACTGCACGCAAATTAACTACTTTTAAAATATTTCTTCCCTGTTAATCAAATCCGTCACATCAAAGTCAAGTATTAAAATATGTTTATTTAAAAATAGCTATATTCAAAGCAGGTTTTGTACAAAAGATGCAAACTTAGAGGAAGGACCCATGCTGATGAAAACTGCCATAAAATTAGATTTGAAATAGAGGCACTGTTGTACCATGGGAAACGTAGCAACACACTCATACACAAACAGCAGTGTTCCACTACAATTGGAACCATCAAACATTAATTATAATTAGGCACAATTGCCAAGTGATCAAGATCAAAATGGGTATTGATATTAACAGACTGAATTGTTAGAGCAACAGTCAGTGGTCTGAAGGGAATTAATATTAGGTAATGGTTGAAGCCTTGAGCAATGATTTTCTGCAGGTCTTCATCGTGACGACACATATTAACAAACCAAAGGGAGATGTTATGGATGCAGTGGGAGGTGAGGATCTCAATACAATCACTGACACTAAAGAGGGAGTGATGAGCAAAAAGGTAGACAAGTTCTTTTGTCCTAATGAAACACATTCCAAGGTACTGAAAGTAATGGCGTAAATTAGACGTGTTTGTGATAAGTTACCAAAATTCTCTGCATTCTGTGCAGGTCCCAGCAGAATGAAACACATACAATGTCATGGCACTGTTTAAAGAAAAGTTGTAGGGAATAAGTGGGCAAATATAGCTAGCTAGCTTAATGTCTGTAGTTGAGAAAATACTTGAAGTTATCATCACAGTAAGACATCGGGATAGAAGTTCCATCAGGCAGACACAACACGGATTCATGAAGGACAGGTTCTGCTCGACAAGCTTAGTGGAGTTCTTTGAGAATATAAGCAGAGTGAACAGAGAACAGGTGGATGCTGTACACTTGGACTTCCAGAAGGTATTCGATAAGGTATTGAATAAAAGATACATCCAGTTAGAGGTAATGTGGTTAACCAGTGGAAGACAGATTATGATTAATGGCATTTCTCTTGTTTCAAGTAGTGAGCAGAGTGCCATTGGGCTGGGTCCTGGGCCAGCAATAGTTATACATTAACTAAAATTAGGAAGAGGGGACAGAGTGTAATGCACCCAAGTTTGATGATGGCACTAAACTGAATGGAAAAGCAAATTTGTGCAGAGATGTGGAGAGTCTACAAGAAACATAGATAGGTTAACTAAGTGGGCAAGGGTCTGGCAGATGGAGTACTATGTGGGTAAATGACAGATCATCCACTTTGGAAGGAAAAATAGAAGATCAGATTACTTACTTAATGTCCATACAGTATTCAGCCCCCTTGAAGGTTTTCATGTTTTATTGTTTTAGAAACATAGAAAATAGGTGCAGGAGTAGGCCATTCGGCTCTTCGAGCCTGCACTGCCATTCAGTATGATCATGGCTGATCATCCAACTCAGAACCCTGCACCTGCCTTCTCTCCATATCCCCGATCCCTTTAGCCACAAGAGCCACATCTAACTCCCTCTTAAATATAGCCAATGAACTGGTCTCAACTGTTTCCTGTGGCAGAGAATTCCAGAGATTCACCACTCTCTGTGTGAAGAAGTTTTTCCTCATCTCGGTCCTAAAAGGCTTCCCCTTTATCCTTAAACTGTGACCCCTCGTTCTGGACTTCCCCAGCATCAGGAACAATCTTCCTGCATCTAGCCTGTCCAATCCCTTTACAATTTTATACGTTTCAATAAGATCCCCCCTCAATCTTCTAAATTCCAGCGAGTATAAGCCTAGACGATCCAGTCTTTCATCATATGAAAGTCCTGCCATCCCAGGAATCAATCTGGTGAATCTCCTTCATACTCCCTCTATGGCAAGAATGTCTTTCCTCAGATTAGGGGACCAAAACTGCACACAATACTCCAGGTGTAGTCTCACCAAGGCCTTGTACAACTGCAGTAGTACCTCCCTGCTCCTGTACTCGAATCCTCTTGCTATGAATGCCAGCATACCATTCGCCTTTTTCACCGCCTGCTATACCTGCATGCCCACTTTCAATGACTGGTGTGTAATGACACCCAGGTCTCATTGCACCTCCCCTTTTCCTAATTGGCCACCATTCAGATAATAATCTGTTTTCCCGTTTTTGCCACCAAAGTGGATAACCTCACATTTATCCACATTAAATTGCATCTGCCATGAATTTGCCCACTCACCTAACTTATCCAAGTCACCCTGCATCCTCTTAGCATCCTCCTCACACTGCCCAGCTTCATGTCATCCGCAAACTTGGAGATGCTGCATTGAATTCCCTCGTCTAAGTCATTAATATATATTGTAAACAACTGGAGTCCCAGCACTGAGCCTTGCGGCACCCCACTAGTCACTGCCTGCCATTCTGAAAAGGTCCTGTTTATTCCCACTCTTTGTTTCCTGTCTGCCAACCAATTCTCTATCTACATCAATACCACACCCCCAATACCGTGTGCTTTAAGTCTGCACACTAATCTCCTGTGTGGGACCTTTCAAAAGCCTTTTGAAAATCCAAGTATACCACATCCACTGATTCCCCCCTATCCACACTACTAGTTACATCCTCAAAAAATTCTAAGAAATTCGTCAGACATGATTTTCCTTTCACAAATCCATGCTGACCTTGTCCGATAATTTCACCGCTTTCCAAATGTGCTGTTATCACATCTTTGATAACTGACTCTAGCATTTTCCCCACTACCGATGTTAGGCTAACCGGTCTATAATTCCCCGGTTTCTCTCTCCCTCCTTTTTTAAAAAGCACAGTTACATTAGCCACCCTTCAATCCTCAGGAACTAGTCCAGAATCTAAAGAGTTTTGAAAAATTATCACTAATGTATCCACTATTTCTTGGGCTGCTTCCTAAAGCACTCTTGGATGCAGACCATCTGGCCCTGGGGATTTATCTGCCTTTAATCCCTTCAATTTACCTAACACCACTTCCCTAGTAACATGTATTTCCCTCAGTTCCTCCATCTCACTGGACCTTCTGTCCCCTACTATTTCTGGAAGATTATTATGTCCTCCTTAGTGAAGACAGAACCAAAGTAGTTATTCAATTGGTCTGCTATGTCCTTGTTCTCCATAATCAATTCCTCTGTTTCTGTCTGTAAGGGACCTACATTTGTCTTAACCAATCTTTTTCTTTTCACATATCTATAAAAGCTTTTACAGTCAGTTTTTATGTTCCCTGCCAGTTTTCTCTCATAACCTTTTTTCCCTTTCCTAATTAAGCCCTTTGTCCTCCTCTGCTAGACTCTGAATTTCTCCCAGTCCTCAGGTGTGCCGCTTTTTCTGGCTAATTTGTATGTTTCTTCTTTGGAATTGATACTATCCCTAATTTCCCTTGTCAGCCACTTTCCCTGGTTTATTCTTTTGCCAAACTGGGATGAACAATAGTTGTAGTTTATCCATGCGATCTTTAAATGCTTGCCATTGCATATCCACCGTCAACCCTTTATGTATCACTTGCCAGTCTATCTTAGCTAATTCACGTCTCATACCTTCAAAGTTACCCTTCTTTAAGTTCAGAACCGTTGTTTCTGAATTAATTACGTCACTCTCCATCTTAATGAAGAATTCCACCATATTATGGTCACTCTTACCCAAGGGGCCTCTCATGACAAGATTGCTAATTAACCCTTTCTCATTGCTCAATACCCAGTCTACCTGCTCTCTAGTTGGTTCCTTGACATGTTGGTTCAGAAAACCATCCCGCATACATTCCAAGAAATCCTCTTCCTCAGCACCCTTACCAATTTGGTTCACCCAATCGATACATGGATTGAAGTCACCCATTATAACTGCTGGTCCTTTATGGCACGCATTTCTAATTTCCTGTTTAATGCCATCCCCAACCTCACTACTACTGTTAGGTGGCCTGTACACAACTCCCACCAGTGTTTTCTGCCCCTTAGTGTTATGCAGCTCTACCCATATCGATTCCACATCCTCCCGGCTAATGTCCTTCCTTTCTATTGCGTTAATCTCCTCTCTAACCAGCAATGTTACCCCTCCTGAATATTAAATATCCCTGAATGTTGAGCTCCCATCCTTGGTCACCCTGGAGTCATGTCTCTATGATCCCAACTATATCATATTCATTAATAACTATCTGCACTTTCAATTCATCCACCTTGTTACGAATGCTCCTTGTATTGACACACAAAGCCTTCAGGCTTGCCTTTACAACACTCTTAGCCCTTATACAATTATGTTGAAAAGTGGTCCTTTTTGATTTTTGTCCTCGGTTTGCCTGCCTGCCACTTTTACTTTTCACCTTACTACTTTTTGCTTCTACCCTCATTTTACACCCCTCTGTCTCTGCACTTGTTCCCATCCCCTGCCACATTAGGCTTCGTCCACACTACGCTGGATAATTTTGAAAACACCGGTTTCGAGTAAAAACGACAGGCGTACACACTAAGCGTTTTTCAAAATATCTCTGTCCACATTACACGGATATTCGGGTGAATCTCCTCTACTGGGCACACGCAGGACACACAGAAAACAAGCGAAGAGGGAATGGTATACTTGGTGCGCATTTGTCCAGTTACAGACTAGAAAAACTTAAAAGGAATTGCTCTTGGTTCTCGCGCAGGAGGACTTAAAACTTAAAAAAAACAAATACTGGAGTGTACAGAGGCAACCGACAGGGAGTTCACGGACGGTATGACCCGGCTGACGACGAACATTGAAAAACTGACCAACTTTGTTGCATTAATAAAGCACCTTGTTAAATGTATAAAACGTGTCTGCATCAGTGTTATCTTGTATTTCCATACAATGTTACATTAGGCTGTTACACATCTATTGTCAGAGAAGTACTTGCATAAATGGGTAAACCACCTTCATACAAGCAAGGACAGAAAACAGGGCAAAGTGAGTATACTTATTTATTCAGTAAGCTATTGGTCAAAGTATTTGGTGAGTACATTTCTAACTCTTCTGGCTTCAGTCACGTTGCTGTCTGTTCTGAAATTGTTAGGTTCTGCAAAGCGCAGAATCAAATATCGCTGTGATGATTGTACACTCTAGTATCAATTGTTTGACAACAATAAAGTAGTAGCAGTAATAATAATAATAAGAAGAAGAAAACAATGAAATGCTGCGCTGCCGCCATCTGTTCCGGCACGTCATGACAGCGGTTTTAAAAAGCTCCGGTTACCCCGTACACACTGCAACGGATATTAGGAGTTTTCAGATTTATTCACTCTGAAGACAGTTTCTGAAAATCTCCATTTTCGGGGGATGAAAACGCTGTTTTAGTGTGGACAGAGGGTCAAAACGAAGAGAAAAAGTTTTGTTTTCAAAATTATCCAGCGTAGTGTGGACGTAGCCTTAGTTTAAATCCTCCTGAACAACAGTAGCAAATGCTCTGAATAACAATGTGTATTGAATAACAGTGGATTTGAGTTTTTTTGAACTGATCAACAGAAAGACTCTTTTGTGTCAAAGTGTAAACAGATCTCTACAACGTGATCTAAATTAAATACAAATATGAAACACAAAATAATTGATTGTATAAGTATTCACCCCCTTCAAGTCAGTATTTAGTAGCTGCACCTTTGGCAGCAATTACTGCTTGAATCTGTGTGGATAGGTCTTTATCAGCTTTACACACCTGGACACTGCAATTTTTCCCCATTCTTCCTTACAAAAGGGTTCAAGCTCTGTCAGATTGCCTGGGGAACTTGAGTGAACAGCCCTTTTCAAATCCAGCCACAAATTCTCAATTGGATTGAGGTCTGGACTCTGACTTGGCCACTCCAGGACATTAACTTTGTTGTTTTTAAGCCATTCCTGTATAGCTTTGGCTTTATGCTTGGGGTCATTGTCTTCCAGGAAAACAAATCTACTCCCAAGTCGCAGTTTTCTTGTGGACTGCATCAGGCTTTCCTCCAGGATCTCCCTGTATTTTGCTGCAAATCATTTTACCCTCTTCACAAACCTTCCAGGGCCCGCTGCAGTGAAGCATTCCCACAGCATGATGCAGCCACCACCATGATTCACGGTAGGGATGATGTGTGGTGTTTGGCTTAACCAAAGATATTGTTTAGTCTGATGGATAAAAAATTCAATTTTGGTTTCATCATACCATAGAATCTTCTTTCAGCTGATTTCACAATCTCTAAATAATATATATTTTTAAAACTGTACATAAGACTCCTGGATAACAAGGTTCTGTACAACTGTACTACCACATCTTGTGCATATGCCCAAGCCTTTTGCATTGAAGGCCAACACTTCAATTGTCTTCTTTACTGTCTGGAGCACTTGTATGTTTACTTTAAAGTGTGCTGCACAAGGACACCCAGAGTCTTTTGTTCCACATTTCTCAATCAGTCACCATTTAAATAATACACTGCTTCAGAAGATATGCTCACCCTTATCCGCAGTGTACCCACTCTGCCATGTACCTGCCCACATACGTAGCTTGTGGAATCACGTTCAGATCTGTTTGCACCCCATCATCTCATGTTGTTGGCAAAGACGTTGCAAAACTTCATACATTTAACGTATATGGTGATTAGTGGGGTCACAAGCACTGATCCCTGCAGTACTTCACTAGTCACCACTTGCCATCCCCACAAAGCCCCATTTATTACTGTTCCCAATTTCAAGTCAGTTAACCGATTTTCATTCTATGGCAATAAAGTACCCCCAATCCCACAGGCTCACATTCACCATTAATGTGGGACTTTATAAAAGGTTCCGTTAAGATGACGGCGCATTGGATCGCAGCAGGTTCTACAGGGTCAACAAAAAGTGTTATTGTCCTTTTTAAGCGTATTTTTTATGATCGCAAGACCCGCTAGACATTAAGAACTTAAAAGTACTGTAGGTCTACCCCATCAGCGAGTTGTTCATTAGTAGAGAAAATGAAGGAACTGCGCATCATGCTGCTACCTGTGTCGAAGGCGGCAAAAGGCCTAATGGCAATTTTGGTCGTCTTGGTCAATTTTGACCATCTTGGTCGCAAGATTTGGACATTGTTAATATGGTATGCCACAAGTTCAATTCACTGATTTACTGGCAAAGCGCAGGGGCCATTTTTTTTTTGCATGATTGTATTTTACTGATAATTTAATATGCTTGTTATATCGTATGTACGAGGACTAAGCCTCAAGCTGCGGAGACGCCTGTTTACAACAGGCAGGAGAGAGGGATCGGAGCCAGTGCACTCCCCCAAGGGCAGCGTGGTGCCTCGTCCAAATTGGAGTTGGTGCTGCTACCTAGCGTTCACTTGGCAAAAGACAAATTGTGTTGTAGTCAACTGCAGATTTTGGCAGCATTCATGGCTAAGGTCTGGACTATTTTTTAAATTGTGTGGCTGAATCTCACAAATATCTTTATGTGAATAAAATGGTTGAATGACAATTAAACTTGAATCAAATGGAACTGAATTGAAAACCCAAATGCGCCGTGCCCACTGGTTCTCCATCATCTATTTCACCACATACATGCTCAAGTAACTCTAGGAAGTTTGTCCAACACAATTTCCCTTGCATGTTCCATCTCATGCCTCTTCATCAGGAGTCAGCCTCAGGATGCTCATCCAACAGCCCAACATTACACTGACATATGACAGTGCCAGGAAATTACAGAACTTAGTTTTTGACAGTAGACTTGCTGGTTCAAGAAGAACCAATACACGAAAATGTGAACAGAAATAATGCATTTTAAAGATAAGATTAAAGGTTTTTATTTTGTTTTGGCAGTTGTATATATGAACAGAAAATGCACCTATGCTATCTAATTTCAAATTTATTTCCAAATATAAAGGAATCACTGATTGTTTTCAATGGCCAAGGTCTTAAATGAATATATATTATCAAAATTTACTGTGGAAAAGATCAAGGAAACAGACAGTAATGTCCTAACATATAGGCATGAAAGTGGAGGAGTTGGCAGTGTTGAAGCACATAAAAGTGGATAAATCCCTGAAGTTTAACCAACTCTGGGATTCTTAACCTTACAATCTACCTCATTATGATTTTGCACTTTATTGTTTACCTGCACTGCACTTTTTTGGCAGCTTTTACATTTTATTCTGCATTGTTATTGTTTTTCCTTATTCTGGCTCAATGTATTGTGTAATGATTTGATCTGTACAAACAGTATGTAAGAGAAGGTTTTCACTACATCTTGATACCAATAACTATATACTATGACATTATAGGAAGCAAGGGAAATCTGCTGGGATCCTGGCAGAGATCTTTATAACTTGTTTAGCCACAATTGAAGTAATGAAAGAGTGGCGGGACCTGAAAGTTGGCCCTTCATTTAAGACAGCGTACAAGAACAAAAGAAACTACTAACAGTGGTGGGAAAGTTACTGGGCAGAATCAGAGATAAGATCTTTCTGCATTTGGGAGGGCAAGTACTGATCAAGGATAGTCCGCAGGGTGGGAAATAGTGTCTCACAAGTTTGAATGAACTTCTTTCAAGAAGTGATCAAGAGGATTGATAAGGGCAGGGCAGTAGTCATTGCAATGGACTTTACAATGTAAAGCCCTACATGGACTTTAGCAATGCTTTGGACAAGGTGCAGCATGCTAGGCTGGTCCAGAGCAAAATCGTGACCTGGCCGACTGGATACAGAATTGGCTTGATGGAAGTAGTCAGAGGGCAGTAGAGGAGGGTCATTTTTCTGAATGGTGGTCTGTTACTAGTGGTGTGCTGCAGAGATCAGTGCTGGGTCTTCTGTTGTTTGTCATATATATTAATGATTTGGATGAGAATGTAGGTGACACAAAAAGTCATTTGCAAATGACACCAAAATTGATGGCTGTCTAAGTTTACAACAGAATCTAGATTAACTGCAAAAGTGGGCAAAAAAAACAGGAATGGAATTTGTTGTGCATTTAATGTTTCAGTAATATTTGAGTAATATTGTAAGTATGTTGTTGATTAAGCATTCTTTGTTTAAGTAATTTATTACGGTTTTATATGTAAAAATAAGTGAATTGCATAGATCATGACACTACCACATGATTGTGTGCACATTGCTTAAAGTAAACACAAAATTAAAACTCGAATTCCCTGCTCTGTGTATTTTTGCTTTTAATTAATTTTATGTTTTGGATTTACAAAACATAACAGAGTTTAAGTCAGACAACTATCAATTTATGCATTTTGGAAAGCTACACAAGGCAGAACATTCACAGTGGTCTTGGGGAATACTGCAGAACAGAAAGACTTTGGGGTAAAAGGGCCTGGAGACAAAGGTAAACAGGGTGGGGAAGAGAGTATATTGCATGCTTGCCTTCATTGGAAAGGGGATTTGGCACAATAGCTGGGATGTCATGTTACAGCTGTAAAGTTTTCTGATAATTTTTAAGTTTTTCCAAGCTTTTTATAAAATACTCCTCAGGGTCATTTTAAAAAACCTCACATAGATTTCAAAGTAGTTATGGAAAAAAGACAGTGATACACACAAAACGCACATTATGTGTTGCTTCGTATTTCCTGCAATTTTCTCATGTTTAAGATAGTGATATATCAGGAATAAAGTGAGGGAAGGTCAATTTGATTAAAATAAGCAAGAGCTCGCAAAGGTAGACTGGGAGCACCTACTTGCAGGGAAGTCTACATCTGCAGTGTAAGCATTTAAAAGAAAAGTAATGACTATTCGGGTAAAAGTTTTCCTGTAAGGGTGAAAACCCTGGCTAACAAGTACAGGAAATCTTGGTTACTGAACATAAAAAAACATATAGCAGGCATAGGGGGGGAGGCTGGTCAGGAGTGTAAAGGTTATAGGGAGATGCTTGGAAAGGAAATTAGCAAGTCTGAGAGGGGTCATGAAATATCACTGGCAGGTAGGATTAAGGTAAATTCAAAGGTATTTTATAATTATAAAAAAGAAAAACGACTAACCAGACAAAAAGTAGAGTCTGTTAGGAACAATGCAAGCAAGAACTAGAAGGTATGGGTGAATACTATTCACAAGGGGCACAGACTTTATAGTTGGAGGATTCAGCAAAGAGGAAGGTGAAACTCAACTGAAAGTCTATGTGAAGAGAGGAGGTATTCAATATCTTAGATAAATAAATCCCTTGGGCCCAATGAGGTTCATTCCAGACTTATGAGAGGTAACAGAAGAGATTACTTGCACTCTGCTGAGATTTTTAAACCTTTGTTGAGCACAACTGAGGTATCAGTTTGACTGGAAGACTGTTCTCTACTTTCAAGGCAACAGGTAAAAGCCTTGTAATTATAGACCAGACATCAGTGGGAGTGGTACAGAAGTGTAGTAGTAAGCACGATGCTTTACAGTATCAGCAACGCGGGTTCATTTCCTCCTGCTGTCTATGAGGAATTTGTACGCTCTCTTCATGACCTCTTGGGTCTCCTCTGGTTTCCCCCCACAGTCCAACAATGCACTGGTTCGTAGGTTAATTGGTTATTGTAAATTGCCCTGTGATTAGTCTAGCATTAAATTGGGACATTGCTGGGCTCGAAGGGCCTACACCACACTCTGTCTCAATAAATAAATCAGTGGTAAGGGTTTCTGGAAAAGATTTCCGAGGGAGAGGATTAATGATCATTTGGAAAGGCAGGGAATAATCAGAGACAGCATGATTTTTTCAAGGGCTGATCTTGTTTGACCAATCTGATTGACTTTGATAAAAAGGTAAAGAAGTATATTGAAGAGGGCAGTGCAGTAGATGTGTCTGCATGAACTTCAGTAAGACCTTCAACAAGCTCCACATGGGAGACTAGTTGAAAAGGTCAAGGCCCATGGGATCCAGGATAGGTTGGCAGATCCAATCCAAAAATTGGTGTAGTCACAGGAGACAGAGGGTGATGGTAGAGGGTTGTTTTTGTGATTGGATGGCTGTTGGTGTGTCACAGGTATCAGTGCTGGGACCCTTACTGTTTCTAATATACGTGAATAATTTGGATGTGGATGTGGGAGGAAGGATCAGTAAGTTTACAAATGACATGAAGACTGGTGGATTGTTGAAAGTGTGTATGGTGGTCTTAGGCTACAGGGCGATATTGATGTGTTGGTGAAGCATGATTAATGAGGTAGTGTATTCTGGGAGCACTAATAAAGCTAGTCGAAGAACACTGAGGCTGTCTACAAGAAGGGTCAGAGCCGTCTCTATTTCCTGAGGAGACTGAGTTCCTTTAACATCTGCCGGACGATGCTGAGGATGTTCTGCAAGGTCTGTGGTGCCCAGTGCTATCATGTTTGCTGTTGTGTGCTGGGGCACCAGGCTGAGGGTAGCAGACACCAACAGAATCAACAATCTCATTCGTAAGGCCAGTGATGTTGTGGGGATGGAACTGGACCCTCTCATGGTGGTGTCTGAAAAGAGGATGCTGTCCAAGTTGCATGCCATCTTGGACAATGTCTCCCATCCACTACATAATGTTCTGGGTGGGCACAGGAGTACATTCAGCCAGAGACTCAGTCCACCGAGATGCAACACAGAGCGTCATAGGAAGTCATTCCTGCCTGTGGCCATCAAACTTTACAACTCCTCCCTTGGAGGGTCAGACACCCTGAGCCAACAGGCTGGTCCTGGACTTATTTCATAATTTACTGGCATAATTTACATATTACTATTTAACTATTTATGGTTTTATTATTATTTATTATTTATGGTGCAACTGTAACGAAAACCAATTTCCCCCGGGATCAATACAGTATGACTATGACTAAGGCTAGGACATACATCACAAATGGTAAGGTCCTACAGAGTATTGAGGAATAGATGGACCTTGGTGTGCAAGTCCAAAGTTCCCTGTAGGTGTCAGTACAGAGATAATACAAAGCAGCATATGGGCTACAGGCTTTCACCAGTTGAGGCATTGAATACAAGATCAACAAGGTTATGCTCCCATTTCACAAGATCTTTGTCAAACCTCAGATGGAGTACTATGTACAGTTCTGTTCACCACATTACAGGAAAGATATGGCACTGCTGGAGAGGGTGCAGAGAAGATTCATCAGGAAGTTGTCTGTGATAGAAATGAGGACTGACTGGGTCTGTTTTCTTTGGAAAGAAGGAGGTTAAGAGCAAATATTGAGGTATATTTAATTATGAAGTGTATAAGGCATATTACAGGAAACTTTATCCCTTATTGAAGGTACGTAAAATGAGAGGACACAGATTTAGTTTTGGGGTAAGAGAATTAGAGGAGATTTGAGGGAGACTCAGAGAGTGATGAGTACCTGAACTGCATTGGCTGAGAAGCAGAGTCACTGAAGTGTGTAAACAAACATTTGCATTGCCCCTGATAGAAGGCAATAGGCCAAGTACTGGAAGATGGGATTAATGTGGATGGGTGCCCACTGGTCAGCATGAGCCAAATGGTCTGTTTCTGCATTGTCTGACTTAATCATCTAAATGTCATTTTACAGTATTTCAGATCATGTAAACATTGGTCTATTATTCAACTGTAGAGCAAGACCAACAAAATAAAGATATTTCTCAAAAAAATCAAACTATAACTGAATACAATAAAGCAAACTATAGAATCACAATTAAGATACAATCCATGTTTATTTTAAATATAGGTGATGATTATTATTCATACAATATATGTGGAAATTAATAACCAGAATAGAAAAAGAACCAGCCAGACAGGAGGGTCATAAGATTAACTATTAGTGTTTCAGAATATACAATGGATTCCAGTTAATTAGGACACTTCATGACCAGTACATTTTGGCCCCGTTAAGTTTCATGGAAAGAGATACAAGGGTATTAACATTTAACTGAGTAACAAATTACGTATTTAAATGAAATACAGAACAAATAAGAACATTACAATGCTACTGCAACATTATAAAACTGTGTATTGACTCTTAATGGTTATCCATGGAGGAATTCATTCAGTGTATGCTGTCATGTTCTTTTGATTGACTATAATTATCAAAATCAGCGCAAACACCTAGTGCAGAAAATGGACTCCCTTCATACAATGCTTTCAACGACTGCATCATCCAAATCTTAATCTTAAAGATGATTGTTGACACCTTTATATTCTTTGTAGATCCTACTTGTTGAAGTAGTGAAATTGTTTCATTTTCACTCCTGGCCATTTCCAAGCCTGAATGCTTGAAGCCACGGTGAGCAAATTAGTTCTGAGTTGTCTTCCTGTTTATTTCTTTCCAACTATCAGTGATGAAAATCACTGCTTTTTTAATGCAAACACATGCAACTAATGCTATTTAAAAACTGTTCCCTCTAAGCACAGTGTAGTGTCTAACAGTCACACAAGTGCATGCAAGTGACGCTAGTTAGAAACTGGTCGGCAACCATCTCATGTTCCAATTTAGCACCATAGTGTCCCAAATAAAACAAAGGGAATCCCAGCTATTTTCTCAATTAGTTTTGTTCTTTAAGAGTTGGCCTAAATAAGCGGCAGCCCCAATTAACTAAAATCCACTGTATTTCCTTCATGGAATTTCTTTCATGGACTTTACAATTGGAATGTTTACTGTTGAGATGACAGATTCGTTTGTTTTGTCAAGTTTATCCAAAATGCAGAGTGACTCAAAATGGAATATAACACTGTAATATATGATAGATTCAATAAATTTATATATTACAAATCTAAATGTATTTACATTTGGTGCCAATATGCAAAAATAAACAGATTACGAAAAGCAGAAAGGTAAAAAGTCTGAAAGACATTTGAAATCTCAATCCATATCGTGCTGCATGTGTAAAGAGAAAAGGGAAAGACATTAGAATTTTGCCATATTAAAAGGTAAAGGATCATACGTTTTTCATTCAGCAATTTTTGGCAGAAGTAAAATAAACAAGGATTCAAAGTGAAAAGAAAGCTATTTATGTTGGGGCAGAGAGAGAGATCGTTTAGAAGGGGAGGCACAAGAAGGCATTAACCATAACAAAGCAGCCTCCCATCTATTCTCATGATCATTGTAAGTCATACTTAATTTCTAATACTAGCAATTACACTGTTAAGTATGTACAGTACTCTGTAAAGTCTTAGGGTGCCTAAGGCTTTTGCACAGTACTGCATTTGTCAACGTGGAGTGGAGATCAGGCTTGTAAATCTGGTAGGAGCAAAGGATATTGGGGATGGCGAGGGTGAAGCACCACAGGAGGGGCAAGGGGCAGGTGGCGAAGGACTGCCAGTGGCAGGGGGTGGCATGGGTGCAGACATACCCAGCCCCAAGGCACCAGGCAAGGTCATTTGATTCCAAACAATTGGTTTACTGATCGTTGCAGAATGTTTCTTTGGTGCTTCCCACAACCTCTCCTCTCCTTTCCACTTTTCCCAACCATGATTCCCTTCTCCCTGCCCCTTCCAACTCTCAGTCCACAGCAGAGACCCGTATCAGAATCAAGTTTATCATCACTCACATGACTTTTTTTTTGCAGCAGTACAGAGCAATACATAAAATTACTACAGTACTGTGCAAAAGTCTTAGGCACCCTAGCTATATTTTATATATATATATATATATATATATGTGTGTGTGTGCCTTTGAACAAAATAAAAATAAACTACAAATGTGAAAAATCTAATAAATATAAAATACAACAAACCCATCAGACTAAACCGTGACAGGGCTCGAAGTGTCAATCCTCTGTACTGTAACCTCACTTGTAACCTGCGTGTTCCTTTTTTGGCAGCTTTTATATCCTCTTAACAACTTACTTTTTTACCACCTTTGTTTAATCAACATAATTAGCAATGGTACCTTTATTGCCTTCATGAATATCATGAATAAATAGAGGTCCCAGCAACAATCCTTACAGTAAACCATTTGTTATATCTCATCAGCCAGAAAAAAAGACTCATTTATAACTCTGGTACCACAAATCTCTGGTAGTCACAAGGGATTACGATATGCAGGTACAGGTAGATTGGGAAAATCAGGTGGGTGCTTGTTGCCAAGAGAGACGGTAATAGGGGATAAGGAAATAAGGAAATGGCAGACGAACTAAATAAGTATTATCTTCACTGTGAAAGACACTAACAGAATGCCAGAAGATTGAGAGCATCAGGAGACAGAAGTGAATGCAATTGCTATTACTAGAGAGAAGGTGCTTGGAAAGCTGAAAGGTCTGGTTGATAAGTCACGTGGACCAGATGGACTACACTTCAAGCTTCTGAAAGAGGTAGCTGAAGAAGTTGTGGAAACACTAATAAAAATCTAGTTTCTGTCAAGGTTCTGGAGGACTAGAAAATTGCAAATTCACTCTTTCAAAAAGGAGGCAGAGGAAAGGCAATTATAGGCCAGTTAGCCTGACAATGGTTGGAAAAATATCGGAGTTGTTCGTTAAGGATGAAGTCTCAGGGCACTTGTAGGCACATGATAAAATAGACCAAAGTTAGCATGGCTTCTTTAAGGAAAAATCTGTGGAAATCTTTGAGGAAATAATAAGCAGGATAGACAAAGGAGAATTGGTAGATATTGTGTACTTGGATATTCAGAAGGCCTTTGACAAGGTTCCACACGAGGCTGCTTAACAAGATACAAGCCAAGGGTATTACAGGAAAAACTAGCATAGACAAAGGATTGGCTGATTGGCAGAAGTTGAAGAGTAGGAATAAAGGAAGAATTTTCTGGTCGACTGCTGGTGACTAGAGATTGGTTCTGCAGGGGTCGATATTGGGACTGCTCCTTTTGACATTATATGCCAATAATTTGGATAATGGAATTGATGGCTGAGATGAAGATCTTCTTACCTAAGTAAAAGTGTTTTTCGTCATTGAAGTCTATCCATCAGTAGGTTCAGAGGGTATGATGTGGAACATTTATTTCTCATTTGAAATAGAGGAGGTCCTTGGCCCAATGAGTGTTTGTTGGCTCTCAGGGAGATTGCATCAGTCACTTTCTCTGCATTTCTTATAAATATTCTCTCTCTCTCACAAGACAATCAGGACCACCCAATTCTCCTGCAACCCACCTGTTACAAGATCAACTTGAAGTTAATCTAATAGCGCTCTTTGAAGTGTTGAAGAAAACTGGAGCACTGGAGGAAAATAACAGTGAGAACTGATTGCTGGGCCACCCTAATGCTACATTTTCTTAAACAGGAATAAATTGCATTTTGAACTGTTTTATGAGAGAAGTGAGCTTATGATGGAATAAAGTGAGGAAAACAGAGTGGTGAAGGAATCGTTGGAAATGCTTGAGATGGCAGGCTACAAATTTGGGTGCTGAAGGCCTGCATCACAGAATGGAGAATATTAAGTGGCAGAAGAAACTGCAGTTGTACATATAGAGCAACAAACAGTCTGCTGAAGGAAGGTGTGAGTCAAGCATGCTGTGGGGGGTGTGGCGGTAGGAAGGAACTGTCTAAACGTAGGAAAATTCATTTCCTCCCACAGATGCTGCTTGACCCACTGAATTCCTTCAGTAGATCATTCGTTGAATTTCAAGTGATGGCAGAGACATATTATGTTCTATTTTACAGAGAAAGGCATCACAAAACTGTGACTTAGAAGAAAGCAGAGTGGTGCCACTTTGTGGTCTGTGACCACAGTACCAGTCCCATTGGATTGAAGGAGAGAAAGCCCTTTTTTTTGGGAAGAAGACTGAGAAAAGGATTCTGAGAACAAATGCGCACTGGTTTCTCCACTCACTACGATCCTGCCAGACACAATGCATTCCTATCATATGTATTCAAAGACTCAAAGTACATTTATTATCAAAGAATGTATAAATTATACAACTTTGAGATTTATTTTGCTTACAGGTAGCCACAAAGGAAGAAACACGAAAAAAATCCAAATTAAAGAAAAAAATAGAAAGTCCAACACCCAATGTGCAAAAGAAAGTGAAAAAATACAAACCATGCAAACAACTGAAGTGAGCAACAAGTGTATTGCAACAAGTGATATATTACAATAGCCAATGTCTAGAGAGAAAGATACAGAGGACAATAGATACTACTCAACAAAATATACTGCTATGGTACTGGGACTTCCCAGGTGTAGACTGTGTGGCATGGATTTTGAGTTAATGACCCTGTTTTTAAGATGGAATAGCTCATATTCCACATTCTGTGTGCCACTGCAGAACTGTCAAACATGGGGAGAGCACTCAGCAACAATTAGAGGGCAGCATTCGAAGATATAATACATGCCCAAAGTTAAATCCATTATAAAAGTGTTAGAAGCTAATCACAAACAAGAGAAAATCTGCAGATGCTGGAAATCCAAACACACACAAAATGCTGGAGGAACTTGGCATCTATGGAAAAGAGTACAGTTGATGTTTTGGGGCCAAATCCTTCATCAGGACTGGGGAAAAATATGAGGAGTCAGAGTAAGAAGATGGGGGAGAAGGGAGGAAGAAACACAAGGTGATAGGTGAAACTGGGGGGAAGGGGGGTCAAGGGGAAGGGAGATGGGGGAAGGGAGACAGGGGAAAGTAAACAGCTGGGAAGTTGATTGGTGAAAGAGATACACGGCTGGAGAAAGGGGAAACTGATTGGAGAGGGCAGAAGGCCATGGAAGAAAGAAAAGGAGGAGGGGCACCAGGAGGTGATGGGCAGGTAAGGAGATAAGGTGAGAGGGGGAAATGGGAATGGGGAATGGTGAGGGGGGGGCATTACTGGAAGTTTGAGAAATTGATGCTCATGCCATCAGGTTGGAGGCTACCCAGATGGAATATAAGGTATTGCTCCTCCAAACTGAGTGTGGCCTCATCGTGACAGTAGGGGAGGCCATGGACTGACATGTTGGAATGGAAATGGAAAGTAGAATTAAAATGGGTGGCCACTGGGAGATCCTGTTTTTTCTGGCAGACAGAGCATAGGTGCTCAGTGAAGCGGTCTCCCAATCTACGTGGGGTCTCACTACACCAGGAGCACCGCACACCGTAGATGACCCCAACAGACTCACAGGTGAAGTGTCGCCTCATAGTAGTGAGTGAGAAGGTGAGTAGTGAGCAGGTGTAGTACTTGTTCTGCTTGCAAAGAAAATGCCAGGAGGGAGATCAATGGGGAGGGACAAACGGACAAGGGAGTCGCATAGGGAGCAGTCCTTGCGGAAAGCAGAAAGCAGGGGGAGGAGGGTGGAGGTAAAGATGTGCTTGGTGGTAGGATCCCACTTGAGAAGGTGTAAGTTACAGGGAGAATTATGTGCTGGACATGGAGGCTGGTGGAGTGGTAGGTGAGGCCAAGAGGAACCCTGTCCCTGGTGGGCTGGCGGGAGAATGAAGTGAGGGCAAACGTGCGTGAAGTGGAAGAGATGCGGTTGAGGGCAGCATTGATGGTGGAGGAAGGGAATCCTCTTTCTTTGGAGGAGGAGAACATCTTCTTAGTTCTGGAATGAAAAGCCTCATTTTGAGTGCAGATGCAGGTGAAACGGAGGAATTGAGAGAAGGGGATGGCATTTTTACAAGTTACAAGGTGGGAAGAGGTATAGTCCAGGAAGCTGTGAAAGTCAGTGGGTTTATAATAGACATCAGTAGAAAAGCTGTCTCCAGAGATAGAGACAGAGAGATCGAGAAAGGGGAGGGAGGTGTCAGAAATAGACCAGGTACATTTGAAGGCAGGGTGGACTGTTGTCTTCTGATGGCCTGCTGATCTCCTCCAGCATTTTGTGTGCGTTGCATAAATGTGTTAGATACTGGAGAAGGAATCACCTAGGAAGAGAAAGTTAGGTCCAAGAACATTTTTAGTAGGACAGGTAGAAGAGGTTTCAACAGATGAGTGCTTGCTACATAGAGATAGAGAGCCACAGGCCAGATGGATGAGCTGTCAGCAACAGGAAAGGAGCTCATGGGGGCAGTGCTGCTGGCTGGATCCTCCACTGTGGTGGCAGAACTGGTGGCTCTAAAGGGGGCTAATATCACGGGAAGGGTTGACATTAAACTAAAATTAAAGTTGTCTTGCTGGATTAGTGCACAAATGAAATACAACAATTAATGGAAATTGCACAAGATAATTGGTAACTGACATCTTCCACTGTCCCAGCAAATCAGCTAACAATTTACAATTAATGGTGAAATCCCAACAACAGACTTTTGAGCAGTATCGTGGGACATAATGAGACTGGTCAGATTCATAGATATTACTAAGATGGGAGCACTTGTGATCAGCAAACAAAACATCAAAAAAAAATGAGGGCAATTAAAGAAATAAAATTCTCTTCAAGCAGTATGTCAGAACTTCAACAAATGAAGCTAATGACAGTTTTTAGGTTGTGGAAATATGCCCTCAACAGAGTCACAAATCTCTCCCCAAAAATGAGATACAGAACAAAAGTCAAGAAAATTGTATGGATGAAAAGGTAAATACATCAACACAAAATTTATTTTAGCAACTTGCATTTCCTGGTGCATGCACAGATGATATCGTTGTACTCTGGAAAATCACCACCTGTACAGGTGCCACACATGAGAAAAATGAGACATAAAATATGATGGCCATGACCAAGCACACCCATTCCACAGCAGCAGTCAAAGCAGGGAAAATGCAGAAAAAGGCTATTCAACCTTTGATGGTATGAACAAACACAGTTCAGAGAAAGGGGCAGCGGGGATGGACCCAACTAAATGAGAGGACAGCGGGAATGGAACCAGCTCAGAAAGGGCAGTGGAAACACACCCAGAGAGGGGAGCGGAAATACACCCAGATAAGAGTGCAGAGCTGGGAAGGACCAATCAGCAAGTTCAAAGCAGTCAATGCCATCATGTGTTTCACTTATGCCATTTTAAATGCCAGAATTTGATGGCAGAACAACTTGAGAGTTGAAGCTTCATGTTTCAGAAAACTCAGATTTTATATATCTATTATAATTCAGCAATTTAATTTTTCTGCTTTTCAATGATTAGCAGCACAGCTTACCTCAAACAGATGACAACCCTCAGATTCTCTTCGATTGTAGGGCCTGATAATCCCATCCTCACGAATATATCGAGGAGGGCGGAGTTTACTCACATCTTCAGTTGATTCCGCCACCCTGTATAAATAAGTGATGGTTAACTCTAATTCCTAGTCCCATGAACACTACCTCACTTTTTGAACATATTATTTGTTTTTGCAGGATTTTTAATCTATTCAATATACATATACCGTAATTTCTTTCTTTATTCTTATTTTATTTTTCTTCTATATTATGTATTCTATTGAACTGCTGCTGCTAAGTTAACAAATTTTACGACATGTCGGTGATAATAAACTTGATTCTGTTTAACTCT
Organism: Mobula birostris; assembly: GCF_030028105.1. Lineage (NCBI taxonomy): Eukaryota > Metazoa > Chordata > Chondrichthyes > Myliobatiformes > Myliobatidae > Mobula > Mobula birostris. The sequence continues at coordinate 10,656,805 of NC_092387.1, read as the reverse complement.
ATTTTATTAAAACTAACTTTAAATTGATTTTTTTAAAAAGAGATAATTACACAAAATTACAACAATAATTACACAAAAGGGATACTTCAAAAGCAGAGCCACTGAAGACAGTAACTAAGAGACTAAGGCCAGCTGTCTTCACGTCTGCCATAAGGAATTAAAAAGAAGCCATTATTAAAGATACAGGGTACTTTGAAAAATTCAAATGGGAAATTGTCTTCGGCCTATTTATTTGAGCACTTTTCAGAAATAAATGTAGCAAAAAATGACTTGTGGATGTTCTATACATTGATAAGGTGTTAAAGTTCATGGAAGTTACATACGGCTGTGAGTTCAAGATTAACAAGCTAATAGGGAAGTATAGGCACAAATGTCTTTCTTCTGTAGTTGGCAAAATTAACCAGTGTGTAGCACAGCCACCTTTTATAACTTAGATGAACGAGTTGGATGAAGGAAACTAAGTTGTGAAGAGGACACATGGAGGATACTAAAGCAATATTGATAGGTTAAGCCAATGGGAAAAGATCCAGGAAATTAAATATAATGTAGGAAGACTTGAAACTACCCAATATGGAAGAAAAATAAATTATTAGTTTATTTTTGAAATGGTGAGAGACTGCAGAGCTCTGAGATACAGAGGGATCTCAGTGTTTCCTATTCATAGATCTCAATGTCAGCAAAACAAAAGAGCTCGTCATTGACTTCAGTGAAAGGGGGGAGTGCAGCCATTCCCATTTATATTAACGGTGCTGAGGTGGAGAAGATTGAGAGCTTCAAATTCCTAGGAGTGAACAGCACCATAGCCTGCCTCGGTTCATAAGACCATAAGAGACTGGAGCAGAATTAGGCCATTCAGCCCATCTAATCTGCTCCACAACCATGTTGAAGCCACAGTCATCAAGCTTACCACCATCTCTACTTCCAAAGAAACTTTACATGTCCTCCTTCAACCCTCAGATTTTTATTGATGCATCATAAGATTCTATCTGGAAACACAATGGCTTGGAATGGCAACTGCTCCATACGTGACCACAAGCTCACAGCTTAGCACATCACGAAAACCACCCTCCACTAAGTGAACTCTGTCTATTCGTCTCACCCCCTCTGGAAGAGAGCTAGTATAAATCAAAGAAACCACCCACCCTGGACATCTCTCTTCTCCCCTCCCATTGGGCAGAGGATACAAAAACCTGGAAACACGTACCACCAGGTTAAAGGACAGCTACTATCCCACTGTTATAAGACTACTGAACTGTTTCACAGTATGACTAAACAAATTCTTGACTTCGCGACCTACTTTGTTTTGACCTTGCACTTTACTGTCTACTTGCATTGCACTTCCACTGTAACATGTCATTGTGCAGTTTGTTACTGCTTTACCTTGTGCTACCTCAGTGCACTGTTAAAATGAATTGATCTGTATGAATGGAATGCAAGACAAATTTTCACTATACCTCAGTATGTGTGACAATAATAAACCAATTTAGAGTAATTTACAAGTAATTAAAAAACTAACAAAACATGATTATTTATTGCTATGGGATTTGCATAAAAATAGGAACGATATATTGAGTACTGTGAACAGTATAAAAGTGTCCTTATTTAATTATAACTTGAAAAGCATTAGATTTAATAATCTAATACCGGGAATGGCTGGAATAGAGGTCATACAAGGAAAGGTTGTACAAGCCAGGCTTGTATCCACTGAAGTCTGGAAGAAGGATTGAAACATAAAGTCCTGAGGGGTCTTGACAGGGTGGGTATGGAGAGGACATTCCCCTTGTTGAAAACTATAGGAGTAATAGTCACTGCTTAAAAATAAGGGATCACCAGCTGAAGACACAGGAGGAAACACATTCTCTTGGAAAATATGAGCTTTTGGAACATTAACTCAGTTGGCACTAGAAGCAGAGTCTTTTAAGGTAGAGGGGGCCTGATAACCTGAAAGCCTGGACATAGGGCGTGAGCCCATGATGGACTTCATTACTTCTCTCCAACTGAGGCAAAATTGAGGTCAATGATGATGAGAGCAGAGGATGTTCAGGTGTTTAGCGCCCTCTGCCTACGTTTGACCAGTCTTCCTCTCCCTCTCGCTAGCTGCTGTTAGAGGAAAGAGTCTTGGGATCCATGTTACCAGGATTAATCGATGAGGCTGTGGACTCGTTTTGAGAGATTTTGGGGTTCATATTGCATGTGTTTCTGGATTACGATTATTCTTCCGTTTGCTGTTTTTGAGCGGTTTGATGTGGACTGGGGCACTTTGGCGAAGAATGGCCCTGTGGCCTGCAGTGGGCTAGTGGCGTGGCGCTGAACTGAACTAAACTAAACTAAACTGATTACTACTTGTGTCCTGGTTTGACGTTTGATATTCCATGTGTTGTTTGCTCATTTTTTGCTGTTTGTGCAATTTGTTCTTATTTTTAGGTGTTTGATGCTTTCTTTGAACAGGTTCCATTGTGTTTCTTTGTTTTGTAGCTGCCTATGGGAGGACGAATTTCAGAGTTGTATTCTGTACTTTGATAATAAATCTACTTTAGTCAGCAAGAGGCAGAAGTGCTTTGTGGGCTGTTAAAGCTTACAAACAGATCAGCAATGCTTGAGGGAATGGTTTCAGGGGCCAAGTGGCCATCTCCTGTTCTAAATTCTATCATCTGAATGGACTCTGTTGGTGCAGCACATCTTACTTTTTGATTCCCTGGAAAGTGCTGCTTGCCATGTCAATGATTCCACCAGTTGGCCGTGCAACGACTCCAACTAGACCTTTGCCAACCCCTTTAAAGAAACCAGCTGCACCTTCTTTCTTGGCACCTGTTGAGGGAATTGTTGCAAACTGGTCAGCATTGCTCTTCCTCCCATCTGTTCTCACACAAATGTAAAACATAGTGGTTAATAAAAATTGGTGTAATGGCATAAAATGCAAAACTATTAATATGAACACTACAAATTAAGGCCCAGACTAATCCTGGACAGGAAACATAGTTCAGGAAAAGAGATTTGCATATTTTCCATACTCAATGAATTTAAAGTGGTAATTCATTCAGCAGGTCAAGGAAAGATGTTTTATGCCCTCAAGGGTCGAACTCTGGTGGTCTGAAAGCAAAGTCCATAAGGCCAGGTCCTCCATGGAAGAAAAACTACCTGACAAATTGGTCTGTTTTGTTGACGTTATAACTAGCAATAATATTGGGGAAACAAATAAAATGGCAAACAAATTAAATAATATGAAAGAACACAGAATTGGAGCCAATATACTGGATGATTGCTTATCAGATGGCAAGCCTGTCAAGTCATTTTTTTCACTTGAAGGGCCATGATAATAGAGGGTCATAGAGTTACACAGCATAAAAAAGGTGTTTTCCCGAGGTAGTTTCATTTGCCTGTATTTGGCTTACATACCCACAAATCTTTTCCATCCAAAAGTCTTTTACACATACAGAGCCCATAAACAGTATTCACCCCTTGAAAGTTTTCATGTTTTGTTTTGCAACACTGAATCACAGAGGATTCAATTTAGCTTTTTTTGACACTGATCAACAGAAAAAGACTCATTCGTGTCAAAGTGAAGACATATCTTTACAAAGTGATCCAAGTTAATTACAAATATAAAACACAAAGTAATTGATTGCATAAGTATTCGGCTCCTTTAAGTCAGTATTTAGTAAATGCACCTTTGGCAGCAATTACAGCCTTGAGTCTGTGTGGATATAGGCACTGTAATTTTTCCTCATTCTTCTTTACAAAACTGCTTAAACTCTGTCAGATTGCATGGGGATAGTGAGTGAACAGCCCTTTTCAAGTCCAACCACAATCCTCAATTGGATTGAAGTCTGGACTCTGACTTAGCCACTTCCAGGACATTAACTTTGTTTTTAAGCCATTCCTGTGTAGGTTTGGCTTTATGCTTGGGGTCACTGTCTTCCTGGAAAACAAATCTTCTCACAAGTCACAGTTCTCTTGCAGACTACATCAGGTTTTCCTCCAGGATTTCCCTGTATTTTGCTGCATTCATTTTAGACTCTACCTTCACAAACCTTCTGGGGCCTGCTGCAGTGAGCATTCCCATAGCATGATGCAGCCACCAACATGCTTCATGGCAGGGATGGCATTATTTTGATGATGTACGATGTTTGGCTTATGCCAAATATAGTATTTAGTCTGACGGCCAAAGAGCTTAATTTTGGTTTCATCAGACCATGGAAACTTCTTCCAGCTGACTTCAGAATTTTGCACATGCCTTCTGACAAACTCTGGCAGAGATCTCATGTGAGTTTTTTTTCAACAGTGGTTTTCTCTTTGCTACTCTCCCATAAAGCTGACTGGTGATGCACCTGAGCAACAATTGTATGCACAGTCTCTCTCATCTCAACCATTGCATCTTGTAACTCCTCTAGAGTTGGTGGCTTCAGTCACTAATTCCCTTCTTGCACAATCATTCAGTTTTTGAGGACAGCCTGCTCTAGGCAGATTTACAGCTGCGCCATATTCTTTCTATTTCTTGATGATTGACCTAACTGTACTCCAAGGGATATTCAGTGACTTCGAAATTTTCTTGTATCCATCTCCTGACTTGTGCTTTTCAATAACCTTTTCGCAGAGCTGGCTTTTGCCTTCAGGACAAGGAAAAAGGGTAACCGTGCACTTGTATGCATTGGGGGATTGGTGGTGTAGAGAGTCAGCAGCTTTAAGCTCCAAAGCATTAACATACCAGATGGCTTGTACTGGGGCTAACATATAGTTGAGTCACAAGGGAAGTGTGCCAAGGTCTTTCCTTTCATACAAGGTGGAGGTTCAGCTTTTCGCTGAACACTCTAACAAACTTTCACATAAGCATTGGGAAAGTACCCTGATGGTTGCATCATGGACTGTACAGTGATTTGAATATAAGGTCCAGTGACACCCGAATTTAGAGGACAAATATCTTTATGGGCAGATTTGCTACAGCTCTTCAGGAGGGTTTAAACTAATTTGGGAAGGAAATGGAACTGCAGTGATAAAGGCAGAAGATGGGGCAGTTGGTATACAAGTAGATACAGCATGTAGTGAGACTGTGAGGAAGGATAGCCAGTTTTTTGGCTCAATTGCAGTCAGTGGGACTGTGTGTCTTTAAAATAAATAGTAAGGATTAGGTTCGGCAGTTCTGAAAAGTGAGGATAAAGTAAAAGGGAAGGAGAGTGCAGGAGAAGTTATGAAATTCTCCAGATGAAATAAAAAGACAGTTTAGAAAGGGATAAGAATTTAACTTCTGGTGATGTGGAGGCAAAATTGAAAGGGTAATCAATATTGGAGATAGAAAAGGTATGTAAAAAGAACAATGTTTTGATAGTCATGGGGATTTCAATATGCAGGTAGACTGGGAAAATCAGGTTGGTGCTGGATCTCAAGAATAGAAATTTGTAGAATGCCTGCAAGATGGCTTTTTAGAGCACCTTGTGCTTGAGGCCACTTGGGAAATGGCAATTCTGGATTGGGTGTTGTGTAATGAACCATATTTGATTAGGGAGTTTAAGATAAAGGAACCTCAGAAGGGTAGGGAAAGGAAGAAGATGGCAGCAGTGATAGGGGACTCTCTAGTTAGGGGGTCAGATAGGCGATTCTGCGGATGCATGGAAGAAACGCGGATGGTAGTTTGCCTCACAGCTGCCAGGGTCCAGGATGTTTCTGATCGTGTCCATGATATTTTGAAGTGGGAAGGAGGACAACCAGAGGTCGTGGTACATGTTGGTACCAACGAATTTGGTAGGAGAAGGGAGGAGGTTCTGAAAAAAGACTTACAGGGAGTTAGGAAAGAAGTTGAGAAGCAGGACCTCAAAGGTAGTAATCTTGGGATTACTGCCTGTGTCACATATAGGAATATAGGAATAGAATGAGGTGGAGGATAAATGCATAGCTGAGGGATTGAAGCAGGGGGCAGGGATTCAGATTTCTGGATCATTGGGACCTCGTCTGGGGCAGATGTGGCCTGTACAAAAAGGGTGGGTTGCACTTGAATCGGAGGGGGACCAATATCCTGGTGGGAAGGTTTGCTAAGACTGTTGGGGAGAGTTTAAACTAGAATTGCTGGGGGGTGGGAAACGAACTGAAGTGACGGAGGAAAGGGAGGTTGGCTCACAAATAGAGGAAGTTTGAAGACAGTGCGAAAGGGAGGACAGGCAGGTGATAGAGAAGGGATGTGCTTAGTCCGATGGTTTGAAATGTGTCTATTTTAATGCAAGGAGTATCATGAATAAAGTGAATGAGCTTACAGCATGGATCACTACTTGGAGCTATGAAGTTGTGGCCATTTGCAGAGACTTGGATAGTGCAGGGGCAAGAATAGCTACTTCAAGTGCCAGGCTTGAGATGTTTCAGAAAGGGAGGCAAAAGAGGTGGGGGTGTGGCACTGTTGATCAGAGATAGTGTCACGGCTGCAGAAAAAGAGGAAGTCATGGAGGGATAGTCTACGGAGTCTCTGTGAGTGGAAGTTAGGAATAGGAAGGGGTCAATAACTCTACTGGGTGTTTTTTATAGACCACCCAACAGTAACAGGGACACTGAGGAGCAGATAGGGAGACAGATTCTGGAAAGGAGTAATAATAACAGGGCTGTTGTGGTGGGAGATATAAATTTATCAAATATTGATTGGCATCTCCCTAGAGTGAAGGGTTTAGATGGGGTGGAGTTTATTAGGTGTGTTCAGGAAGGTTTCTTGACACAATGTGTAGATAAGCCTACAAGAGGAGAGGCTATACTTGATCTGGTATTGGGAAATGAATCTGGTCAGGTTTCAGGTCTCTCAGTGGGAGAGCATTTTGGAGATAGTGATCACAATTCTATCTCCTTTACCACAGCATTGGAGAGGGATAGGAACAGACAAGTTAGGGAAACACTTAATTGGAGTAAGGGGAACTATGAAGCTATCAGGCAGGAACTTGGATGCGTTAATTGGAAACAGATGTTCTCAGGGAAATGTACCAAAGAAATGTGGCAAAGGTTCAGGGGATATTTGCATAGGGCTCTGAGTAGGTTCATTCCAATGTGACATGTAAAGGATGGTAGGGTACAAGATCCGTGGTGCACAAAGGCTGTTGTAAATCTAATCAAAAAGAAAAGAAGAACTTACAAAAATTTCAAAAAACTAGATAATGATATGAATCTATAAGATTATAAGGCCAGCAGGAAGAAGCTTAAGAATGAAATTAGGAGAGCCAGAAGGGGCCATGAGAAGGCCTTGGCGGACAGGATTAAGAAAAACCCCAAGGCATTCTACAAGTATGTGAAGAGCAAGAGGATAAGACGTGAGAGAATAGGACCAATCAAATGTGACAATGGAAAAGTGTGTATAGAACCGGAGGAAATAGCAAAGGTATTTAATGAATACTTTGCTTCAGTATTCACTACGGAAAAGGATCTTGGCGATTAGAGGGATGACTTGCAGTGGACTGAAAAGCTTGAGAATGTAGATATTAAGGAAAAGGATGTGCTGGAGCTTTTGGAAAGCATCAAGTTGGATAAGTCACCAGGACCGGACGGGATGTACCCCAGGCTACTGTGGGAAGTGAGGGAGGAGATTGCTGAGCCTCTGGCAATGACCTTTGCATCAGCAATGAGGAAGAGAGAGGTTCCAGAGGATTGGAGGGTTGCGGATGTTGTTCCATTATTCAAGAAAGGAAGTAGAGATAGCCCAGGAAATTATAGACCAGTGAGTCTTACTTCAGTGGTTGGTAAGTTGTTGGAGAAGATCCTGAGAGGCACGATTTATGAACATTTGGAAAGGCATAATATGATTAGCAGTCAGCATGGCTTTGTCAAAGGCAGGTCATGCCTTACGAGCCTGATTGAATTTTTTGAGGATGTGACTAAGCACATTGATGAAGGTAGAGCCGTAGATGTAGTGTATATGGATTTTAGCAAGGCATTTGATAAGGTTCCCCATGCAATGCTTATTGAGAAAGTAAGGAGGTATGGGATCCAAGGGGACATTGCTTTGTGGATCCAGAACTGGCTTGCCCACAGAAGGCAAAGAGTGGTTGTAGATGGGTCATATTCTGCATGAAGGCCGGTGACCAGTGGTGTGCCTCAGGGATCTGTACTGGGACTCCTACTCTTTGTGATGTTTATAAATGACCTGAATGAGGACGTGGAGGGATGGGTTAGTAAATCTGCTGATGACACAAAGGTTGGGGGTGTTGTAGATAGTGTGGAGGGCTGTCAGAGGTTACAGCGGGACATTGATAGGATGCAAAACCTGGGCTGAGAAGTGGCAGATGGAGTTCAACCCAGATAAGTGTGAGCTGGTTCATTTTGATAGGTCAAATATGATGGCAGAATATAGTATTAAAGGTAAGACTCTTGGCAGTGTGGAGGATCAGAGGGATCTTGGGGTCCGAGTCCATAGGACACTCAAAGCTACTATGCAGGTTGACTCTGTGGTTAAAAAGGTATACAGGGCATGGGCCGTTATCAATCATGGGATTGAGTTTAAGAGCCGGGAGGTAATGTTGCAGCTATATAGCACCCTGGTCAGACCCCACTTGGAGTACTGTGCTCAATTCTGGTCGCCTCACTACAGGAAGGACGTGGAAACCATAGAAAGGGTGCAGAGGAGATTTACAAGGATGTTGCCTGGATTGGGGAGCATGCCTTATGAGAATAGGTTGAGTAAACGTGGCCTTTTCTCCTTGGAGCGACAGAGGGTGAGAGGTGACTTGATAGAGGTGTATAAGATAATGAAAGGCATTGATCATGTGGGTAGCCAGAGGCTGAAACGGCTAGCACGAGAGGGCATAGTTTTAAGGTGCTTGGAAACAGGTTCAGAGGAGATATCAGGAGTAAGTTTTTTTATGCAGAGAGTAATGAGTGCGTGGAATCGGTTGCCGGTGGCAGCAGTGGAGTTCGAAACGATAGGGTCTTTTAAGAGACTCCTGGATGGCTACATGGAGCTTAGAAAAATAAAGGGCTACGGGTAAAGCCTAGGTAGCTCTAAGGTAGAGACATGTTTGGCACAGCTTTGTGGGCTGAAGGGCCTGTATCATGCTGTATGTTTTCTATTTTTTATGAACTCTGAGGATGTAGTGTTCATAATACTGAGGCTGAGTACAGGGCTACGGTAGGAAACTTTGTCACATGGTGTGAGCAGAATTATCTGCAGCTTAATGTGAAAAAGACTAAGGAGCTAGTGGTAGACCTGAGGAGAGCTAAGGTACCAGTGACCCCTGTTTCAATCCAGGGGGTCAGTGTGGACATGGTGGAGGATTACAAATACCTGGGGATACGAATTGACAATAAACTGGACTGTCAAAGAACACTGAGGTTGTCTACAAGAAGGGTCAGAGCCATCTCCATTTCCTGAGGAGACTGAGGTCCTTTAACATCTGCCGGACGATGCTGAGGATGCTCTATGAATCTGTGGTGGCCGGTGCTATCATGTTTGCTGTTGTGTGCTGGCGCAGCAGGCTGAGGGTAGCAGACACCAACAGAATCAACAAACTCATTCGGAAGGCCAGTGATGTTGTGGGGATGGAACTAGACTCTCTCACGGTGGTGTCTGAAAAGAGAACACTGTCTAAGTTGCATGCCATCTTGGTCAATGTCTCCCATCCACTACATAATGTACTGGTTGGGCACAGGAGTACATTCAGCCAGAGACTCATTCCACCGAGATGCAGCACGGAGCGTCATAGGAAGTCATTCCTGCCTGTGGCCATCAAACTTTACAACTCCTCCCTTGGAGGGTCAGACACCCTGAGCCAATAGGCTGGTCCTGGACTTATTTCCTGGCATAATTTACATATTACTATTTAACTATTTATAGTTTTATTATTACTATTTAATTATTCATGGTGCAACTGTAATGAAAACCAATTTCCCCCGGGATCAATAAAGTATGACTAATATGATAGAATTCACACTGCATGTTGAGAGGGAGAAGCTAATATCAGACATATTAATTTACAGTGGAGTAAAGGGAATTACAGCAGCTAGCCAGTTGATTGTCAGAGGATACTAACAGGGATGACGGCTGGAGTTTCTGGGAGCAATTCAGAGGGTAATTGATAGATACATCTGAAAGAAGTAGTATTGTAATGGGGGTATATGATAACAGTGGCTGACAAGGGAAGTCAAAGGCAGCATAAAAGCAAAAGAGAGGGCATATAATTTAGCAAAAAAATAGTGGGAAAGTAGAGGATTGGGAAGCTTTTAACAACCAACAGAAGGCAACTAAAACAAAATAAGGAGAGAAAAGATGAAATATGAAGGTAAATTAGCCAATGATATAAAAGAGGATACCAAAAGCTTTTTTTCTGATAAATAAATAGTGACGGGAAAGATTGGAAATCAGACCATTGGAAAACATGGGACGAAGAAATGATGGACAAACACAGTAAGCATTTTGTGTATTCTTCACTGTGGAAGGCACTAACAGTATGCCAGAAATTTGAAAGTGTCAGGGGGCAGGAGATAGTGATGGTGTCTATTGCTAAGGAGGACGTACTTGGGCAGCTAAAAGGTCTAAAGGTAGACAAGTCACCTGGACCAGGTGGACTACAATGCAGAGTTACAGGCCAGTTAGCCTGACTTCAGTGGGTGGGAAGATGTTGGAGTCCATTATTAAGGATAAGGCTTCAGGGTACATTATAAAATAGGCCAAAATCAGCATGATTTCCTAAAGGGGAAATCTTGCCTGACAAATCTTTTGGAATTCTTTGATGAAATAACAGGCAAAATCAACAAAGGGAAATCAGTGGATGCTGTTTACTTGCATTTTCAGAAGAAGTTTGACAAAATGTTATAATGCTTCTTTCAAGATAAGAGCCAATGATACTACAGGAAAGATACTCGCATGGATGGAAGATTGAGTGACTAACAGAAGGCAAATAGTGGGAATGAAGGGAGCCTTTTCCGGTTGGCCGCTGGTGACTACTTAAGTTCCTTAGTCATTGATATATAACGTGAAAAGAAGCTGTCCCAACTCAGGGGGTCAAGGTTGGGACCGCTTCTTTTCACGTTATATATCAGTGACTTGGATGGCAAAATCATTAACTTTGTGGCTAAGTTTGCAGATACAGAAATAGGTCAGACCACACTTAGAATATTGTGAGCAGTTTTGAACCCCTTATCTAAGAAAGGATGTGCTTGTATTGGACAGGGTCCAGAGGAGGTTCATGAGAATGATGTCAGGGATGAAAAAGTTAATGCATGAGGGGCTTTTGATGACTCTGAGCTGTACTTGCTTTGAGTTTAGAAGGGAGGGGGTTGGGGGGGGTTATCTCACTAAAACCTATCGAATATTGAATATTAAGTGGATGTGGAGAGGATGTTTCCTATAGTGAGGGTGTTTAGGACTAGAGGGCACAGCCTCATAATATAGTGCCGCCCCTTTAGAAGATAAGATGAATTTCTTTAGCCAAAGAGTGGTAAATCTGTGAAATTCACTGACACAGACAGCTGTGGGTGCGAAGTCACTGGATATATTTAAAGTGGAGGTTGATAATTTCTTGATTAGGACGGGTGTCAAAGGGAGGAGGCAGGAGAAAGAGGTTGAGAGGGATAATAAATCAGCCATGATAGATTGGCGAAGCATAATCCTGCTCCTATGTGGTATGGTCTTATATGATGGTATGTGCCAATGATGCTACTGCACCTATGCACACATGTACTTATGTATATGGCAATAAACTCAAGTTGTGCAGCAGAATTGAGGAATTCATTAACACAAAGGATCACAAGCACAAGAAAACCTGCAGATGTTGGATATCCAAAACAACACACAAAAACATGCAGGAGGAAAAATGCTTGAAACGAGCTAACAGTCAACATTACGGGCTGAGACCCTTCATCAGAATTTATATCAATAATACATTTCAATTATCTACCACAATTCACACCTGGACACGTACCTTCGACTGGCTTTGTGACTATTCCTGTAAATCCTCCCACTACTCCCTGAGAAAACAAACATTTAGAAATAATTTTTTTACATGATGCAATATTGCAAACAACATAATGAGTCATCATGGAAAGCAGCTCAAAATATACATATGATAAGTTTTATAGAGCAACGAAAAAAAATAAGGTCTCAAAACAAGGGAAGATAATGAAAATTTTCTGATTGACAGAATTAATGTTGGGTTGGAAAGGCAAGGCCTAATCAGGGACAATCAACATTGCTTTGTCAACGGAAGATCCTGTCAAGTTAAGTTGACTAAATTCTTTGAAGAAATAACAGTGTATTGATGAGGTAAGTAGATGTGATGTGACAGACTTTGATTAGGTCCTACATGGAAGACCAGTTTAAAAGCTTAGGGACTATGAAATCCAGGGAAAGTTAGCAAACTGGATCCAAAATTAGCTTGGCATTAGAGAAAAATGTGATGGTAGAGGGCTGTTTTGTAATTGGGTGCCTGTAATTAGTAGTGCCCCATACGGACCAGTGCCGAGATCCAAGCTGTTCATATTTCCAAATGTGAATATGGGGAGGATGATCAATAAGTGTGCAGACAACACAAAGACTGACAAAACTGTTGATAGAGTAAAAGGCTTAGGCTGTCAAGACATACTGATGCATTACAGAAATGGCTGAACAATGCAGCTGGGGTGTAATCCAGACATTTTGAGAGTACAAATGAGGCTCAGATATACACCATGAGTGGTAGGGTCTTGGAGAGCTTTAAGGTACAGTAGGACCTTGAAGCAAAAGCCCAGAGATCATTGAAGGTAAAAATGCAGACAGACAACGTGGGTAGCAAGGCTTATAGGATACTGGCATGGGATTAATGGAATACAGAAGTAGGGAGGTTGTGCTTCAACTTCATAAAATCTTGATCGCATTTCATCTGCGAACTGTTCATTCTTCTGGTAATCAAACTACAGATGGTGCAGAGGAGATTCACCAGGATATTGCCTGGGATGGAGCAGTTTGATCTGTTCTCCCTGGAGCAGAGGAGTTTAATAGGGGAATGACTAAGGTATATAAAATTGAGGGGTAGGGTAGGCTGCAGGATAATTATCTCCATATTTGATGCAGTTAAAATTGAGGACATATTTAGGGTAAGGGGGAAGAGACTTGGAGTGGATCTCAAGAGGACAATACCTGGAATGCACTGCCTGTGAGAGTGGTTTAAGTTGGGACACAAACCCTATTTAAGGAATGTATAGATGAATGTTTCAGACATAGAAGGCCTTCCACTTCCTAGGATGAAGTGCAAGGAGATGGAAAGTCCCTTACTAGTCAACATGAATAACTTGGGCCGAGTGACCCATTTCTATGCTGAATGATTCTATGATCATGACTTCATGACAAAAAAAAAACTTTAATAACTTCGAAATGAAGATTGATTAGTACAGTTGTCCTGCTCAATGATCCGCATGAGCTGTTCTTAGGCCTGTAGAACAGTATCAGCTGTACCACTGAAGGGAGTGGAAATGGGAAGCAAAAAAAAACCAAAGGTCTGAAATAGTTTTGAATATTTTGCCATGTACTCTAATTAAGTTCAGATACCAAAAATAAAAACCTGTCCTTTAAGAAGCTCCCTGCCAAAGTTTAAGGTGCAGGTTGCTGTTTTACTGATGTTACATAGGCTAACAGTCTAAAAGCGAAAACTCCTCCTTGACATGTTGCATACAAAACACATTTTGACCATCCTTTGTACTTCAAATGACATGAAGTCAGTGCTTTCCCACAAAGAAAAAAGGGTACTAAGGTGCCTTCCATTCCTGAAGAAGGAGGCAAGATAACTTACGGCAACACAAAGCTAGTAACTTCAGACCAAATTATACTGTCGGCGCAGATTCAGTATCTTGGAACATATAACAGCAACAAAGAACAAAGAAATGCAGTCAACTAATAAAATAAGTCACCTCCCATATCAGCTAATTTCCACCTTAGTAAGTGATGCAAAGTCTTCTGAAGAGCACCAGTGATTTCTCAGTTTCATTTGCATCTCTCCAAGAGCTGGAAGTCATAAGTAGTGTATCGGGGGGGGGGGGGGCGTGGAGTGGAGGGGAGCACGGGATAGCTAGCTGCGGATAGGCCAGATTTTCTCGGCTACTTAGGCATGGTAAGTGTCACTTCAGATGCCTAAACACAGCAGCAAGTAAAAGGAAGGTAGGGTCGAGTGGAGCAGCCATTGTCGAAATGTGTCAATGTTAGAGTGCGAAGGCTTTGGTTTAACAGGCTTTGGCAAGAACAGATGAGAAAATGCAAGATTTTTTTTCCATTGACTGTAAAGTTCTGTATTTTTTTTTGGTACAGAGTAGTCAGGATGGAATGCTCCTCCTGTCGCTATTTGGGAATTCAGGATATCTGGTGGTTTCCCTGATAAATACATCAGTGGGAAGTGCACCCAACTTCAACTCCTGACTGACCAAATCAAGGAACTGTAACTGGAGTTGGATGTACTCAGGGTCGTCTGGGAAGCTGAAGACATTATAGATGAGACTTTTGATTATACCCAGAACACATTAATGAATTTTAAGAGACACTTAGATAAGCACATGAATATGAGGAAGATGGAGAGATATGGACATTGTTTAGGTAGGAGGAACACACACAAAATGCTGGTGGAACGCAGCAGGCCAGACAGCATCCATAGGAAGAAGCACAGTCGACATTTCAGGCCGAGACCCTTCGTCAGGACTAACTGAAAGAAGAGATAGTAAGAGATTTGAAAGTGGGAGGGGGAGGAGGAGATCCAAAATGAAAGGAGAAGACACTGGGTTACAGCCACCCAGGGGAGATGACACCGTAGGCAGTGTGGGAAAGAGCAGAAGCACAGCAGGTGCACTGACGCCATGCCCCAGGACCAGGCCCTGGCCCTCATGCCACAGCATCGCCCGTAATAGCTACCCACCAACATGGCTAGAGGACACCATCAAACCAGGCGCTTTTATAGAGATACAGCGCAGAACAGGCCTTTCTGGACCAACAAGCCGTACCACCCAGCAACACAAGTTTTTAACTTTAGCCTAATTACAGGACAATTTCCAATGTCCAATCAACCTACTAACCGATACGTCTTTGAAGAATGGGAGAAAACCGGAGCACCTGGAGGAAACCCACACACTCTCAGGAAGAACATGACATTAAAACTGAACTCCAAACTCTGATGCCTTGAGCTGTAATAGCATCTCACTAACTGCTACGCTAATACTATTTTATATGCGCTAAACAACAGGAATTCTGCAGATGCTGGAAATTCAAGCAACACACATAAAAGTTGCTGGTGAATGCAGCAGGCCAGGCAGCATCTCTAGGAAGAGGTGCAGTCGACGTTTCAGGCCAACTGCACCTCTTCCTAGAGATGCTGCCTGGCCTGCTGCGTTCATCAGCAACTTTTATTTATATGTGCTAATATTATTTTGTGACTATATGCACTATTGCATGGTTGTATGTACTGTGTTTTGCACCTTGGTGCTGGAGGAACACTGTTTTGTTTAGCTGTATACATGTGTATGGCTGAATGACAATTTAACTTGAACTAGGTTAATAATGGGCACACCACCAATATCTGTGCAGTTTTGAGATATATCAAAAAAGAAATCAAAGTAAATAGTGTTGATATGATTAATATTGTTAATATACCGGGGCCTGATGGGGCAGTCACGGAGAGGAAGACACAATCTTAAAGTACAAATTTAAAATCTTACTTCAAGACAGCACTGGATGCTGTGTCAATTGTTGACTTTAAACTGGAGTTGACTTTGAAGCTATTAACCAGAGGGACTAGGGACATGGGTAGGAGATGGCGTAAGGATTCATGGTTTCATCCAATGACACAACTGGAGCAAAGACCAGATCGTCTTTGCTGTTGTCCTCAACTTTTACAATTACTGTTGCACAAAACTGTCCTCTTTGAAAAACAGGAATTCTACTTGCCCGTAAAAAGCCTTTTCCTCCTTTGGCCAAACTTTCCCCAAAGTCCTTGGGTTGACGGTTCATTTCTTCCCTACGTTTCTGCTGATACTCTTTATCCATTGTGATAGCAGCCAAACCTTTTCCAACTGAGCCTGTGATTCGCGATACCACACCAGCTGCACCGCCTGCAAAGAATGAAACAACATGTATTCTGCATCAGCGTTGTGGCAGAAGTTAGGTTCAAATCTATGAAACTATCTGAGAGACACAGATTTCAAATATCAGCTTGGAAATGCATCTGAGCTGAAGGCTTATTCAATAGAATTCTGCCACTTACCCAATGTGTGCCCAAGCAAACTCCTCACTCCTATAACAAGGCCCTCAGCAAATTCTTCTGGTCCCTGAACTGCACCCTGCAACATTTACAATGTATCATGAGCATTAAAACATAAACAAACTTCTCAAAATCATAGACATTTTCAATTCTTTTCTCACGGACTTACCTGGAAGGGTTCATAAAAAAATGCTTCTACACCTTCTGAAAGTCCTCTAATAAGGCCAAATGGGTTTCCAAGAACATCCAATCCCAGAACAAGCACATACATTTGTTTTAGAAACTGGGAGAAACCATGAGAAAGTTCTGTTAGTGATTTTTAACCAGTTTAGATCATGTACACTGTAATAGCAAGACTGTTCTGCACATTTTAGAAAGCAGCAAAAGTAGGTGAGTGTAAATGGTAGCATCCAGGGAAAGTAAAATTAGATGAATATAAATAGGTGGATCATGGTCAGTAGGTACTCAGTGAGCTGAACAGCCGGTTTCCATATCATAACATAATGCAGGTCAGACAGTAGTTGGTGGCATTCTCAAAGACAGTAGTTCTGGTGAAAGTTCACCAGTCTAAAATGTTAACTGTCTCTATCCACAGATACTGCTTGAGGAGAGGCATTAATGCTGAGCGTTTCTGGCAGATACTGCACTAGTTAAAGTGTTCACCAACACTGGTCAGAACATAAACATTCATTGGGGCTTCTGCATCAACCCGACAAGAGGCAGGACCTGTACATTCTATCATTCTATCTGAATACAACACCTTCGGCTGTGTGAATGTTTTATGTTCATGAGGTTTGACAGGGATCATGAAATGTCTCTGCCGTCATTTAGACAAAACTGATAAGGTCCATCACAACTTTTTGCTTCTCTTTTAGACTGACTGGTCTTGCTTCAATTCTGAAATTTATTCTCTTGCTCAGTTTAACTCTTACTGTAATGCACATATTAAAGTTCTTACAATGGAGTTAGCAAGTTTGTGAACCCTTTAGAATGTTCTCTATTTCTGCATAAATATGACCTAAAATGTAATCAGATCTTCACACGTCCTAAAAACTAGATAAGAGAACCCAGTTAAATAACACAAAAGAACCAACGTACTTGTTCATTTATTTATTGAGAAAAATGATCCAATATTACATGTATTTGTTGGAAAATGTACGTGAACCTTTAGGATTATCAGTTCATTTAAAGGGGCAATTAGAGTCAGGTGTTTCAATCAATGGGATGACAATCAGGTGGGGGGGGGTGTATGTGTAAGTGAAAAGCCCTGCCCTATTATTGAGAATATAATATTCTTATTAAGGCCCTATTAAGAATATAAACCTGGATCTTCACTATCAAAGTCTGATCTTCACGACACAGGCTTTTGGAAGTGTTCCATGCCTTGATTAAAGGAGATTTCTGAGGACCTCAGAAAAAAAGTTGTTGATGCTCACCAGGCTGGTAAAGGATACAAAACCCTTTCGAAAGAGTTTGGGCTCCACCAATCCACAGTCAGGCAGTCAGTGTACAAATGGAGGAAATTCAACACCATTGCCAATCTCCCCAGGAGCAGTCGACCAACAAATCACCTCAACAGCAAGGTGTGTAATATTCCAGGAGCTCACAAAGAACCCCAGGGTAACATCTAAGGGGTCTCTCTTGCATTGGCTAATGCTCATGAGTCTACCATCAGGCAAACACCGAACAACAATGGTGTTCAGGGCAGGATTGCAAGGAGGAAGCCACTACTCTCCAAGAAGACCACTGCTGCCCGTCTAAAGTTTGCTAAAGACCACGTGGATATGTCAGAAGGCTTTAGGAAGAATATTCGTGGATAGATGAGTCCAAAATAGAACTTCTTGGCGTAAATGAAAAGTGTCATTTTGATGAAAAGTAAACTCTGCATTCCAGCAGAAGAACGCCATCCCATCTGTGAAACATGGTGGTGGCAGTGTCATGGTTTGGGCCTGCTTTGCTGCCTCAGGACCAAGACAGCTTGCCATCATTGATGAAACTATGAATTTTGAATTGTACTAGCAAATTATACAGGAAAATGTGAAGGTATCCATCCATGAACTGAAGCTCAAGAAAAAGTACCCTAAACGCACAAGTCAGTCTACCACTGTATTTCTGTTATATTGACTGTCCTGTTGTACATACTATGTATTATAAATTACTATAAATTGCACATAGAGATGGAGATGTAACATAAAGATTTTTAATCCTCATGAATATAAGGATGTAAGTAATAAAGTCAATTCAATTCAATTCAGAGAATGTTTACAGCAGAAGAAACTTCACATTTGGGAATGGCTGAGTCACAGTCCTGACCTTAATCCTATAGGAATGTTGTAGAAAATCTGAAGGAAGCAGTTCCTGCAAGGAAGCCCACCAACATCCCAGAGTTGAAGCAGTTTTGTAAAGAGAAATGGCCTAAAGTTCCTCCAAACCGATGTGCAGGACTGATCAACAGTTACTGGAAATGTTTGGTTGAAATTATTGCTTAGAAGTTACTGAAAACAAAGGTTCACATACTTTTCCCAACAAATACATGCAATATTGGATCATTTTTCTCAATAAATAAATGAACAAGTATAATGTTATGTTTGTGTTATTTATTTAATTGAGTTCTCATCTAGTTTTAGGACACGTGAAGATCTGATCACATTTTAGGCTATATTTATATAGAAATAGAGAAAATTCTAAAGGGTCCACAAACTTTCTAGCACCACTGTATATCAGAAGAATCAGAATCAGGTTTATTATCACTGGTGTGTGATGTGAAACTTGTTAACTTAGCAGCAGCAGTTCAATGCAATACATAATATAGAAGGAAAAAATAATAAATAAATAAATAAACCAATTACAGCATATAGTAATGAATAGATCAAAATGGTGCAAAAACATAAATAATATATATTTTAAAAGTCAGGTAGTGTTTACAGGTTCAAGGTCCATTTAGGAATTGGATGGCAGAGGGGAAGAAGCTGTTCCTGAATCACTGAGTGTGTGCCTTCAGGCTTCTGTACCTCCTACCTGATGGTAACAATGAGAAAAAGGCATGCCCTGGGTGCTGGGGATCCTTAATAATGGATGCTGCCTTTCTGAGACACCGCTCCTTGAAGATGTCCTGGGTACCTTGTAGGCTAGTACCCAAGACAGAGCCGACTAAATTCACGATCCTCCGCAGCTTCTTTTGGTCCTGTGCAGTAGTCACCCCATACCAGACAATGATGCAGCCTGTAAGAATGCTCTCCATGGTACATATATAGAAGTTTTTGAGTGTTTTTGTTGACACACCAAATCTCTTCAAATTCCTAATGAAGTATAGTCACTGTCCTGCCTTCTTTCTAGCTGCATCAATATGTTGGGGCCAGGTTAGGTCCTCAGAGATGTTTAGTGTGCTTTATTAACCAATTGAATGTATTTTTAAATTGCGATGAATCATCATGTTAGAGTTGCAAGGAATGGAAACAGGCTTTTAGGTTATCAAACACCCATCTACACTCATCCCACTTTGTTCCTCGTGTAGCTTCACTGAACGTCCCCATGATTCTTCTGCCATCCACTTATGCAGGGGCTTAAGTTTGGGAGTTCTGAAAATGAATCAGATCATACTTTCAAGTACATACAAACAACTTTCACAAAAATAGTTTTGATGGTGGAGGCAGGTAAATGTGGTGAACAATACAAATTAAATGAAGTTAAGGAAACTGATTATGGTAATCAAAGTACAAAATAAGGATTTAGATCACATTTATTGCATGTTTCTATGGTCAAGATGCTCAGCATTGCTTGCTAACTGCTTACAGCCCCAGTTAATTAAGACACGTTGCTACCTGCCATCATGTGGATGGAACAGGGGAGTCCATTGGTTAGTGTAAAGGTGGAAGACAAACAATAGCCACTTCCTGTCACAAATCTTTCTTGTACTAACGAAGAACAACGTACAAGGAAACCATCAGGAATGTCAGCATCTGTGGACATTTATACCGAGGCAAAGTGATCGTTCTGACAGCAGAAAACTGCTGGTGCAATTGGAAAGAGAAAGCACTTACTTGTTCACCATAATGTCTACCTGCAGCAAGCATCAACTCATTTCTCTTGTAGAACTGGCATTTAATTTCAAAGAATGCAAGCCTGTAATCCAAGACACTTGTTAAGTATTTCTTCAAAACTGACAGACGTAAATACTTGATCACACATATTTATAAAACAACTGGTTCTTTCAATCGACAGACACGCTATCCAACACAAATGCTCTCCGTATTGTTTAACCCGAGTTACACCAACAGAATATCCAAGAAATTAAAACTTTAGCAACTGATCCTGCTGAAGTGTAAGAAGAGCAAAAATTCCCAATCAGCCGGAAGACTTGAAGCCCAGCTACCTCATTCCCATCTGTATGCTAGTCCAAGGTCATCCTGAAGGCAGAGATAGCCCTCACCACCTTTCCTTTCTCCCTCCCAACACATGGCCCTCGGTTGGTCGAGGCCAACCATGGATGTTGCATCTTATCTATCTACGTTGTTGGTGCAGCACCGTCTGTGGCTGATGAAAACTTAAAAGGTCACATCTAGAAGTGGTCTCAGCTCTGCTGGAGGTGCAGCATTCCTTTTTGTAGGCCTGCTTGTCTTCTGCTGCTTTCAAGAATTTTTTCTTGCCTGACTTAAGATGTTGTTTCAGGGAGCTTCTCCATTTGGTGCAGTTGGCTGCAAGTTTCTCCTGCAACTCTATGTTAATGTCCAGCACTTTCATACAGACTTGCAGTGCAGTTGCGTGCGGACAGCGCTTCTCTTGCCTGAAGCCAGCTCACTAAAGAAGATGGCTTTTGGCATTGGGCCATCCTGCATGGGGCAGACATGGCCCAGTCAGCTCAGCCTACACTGCCTGAGCAGGGTGTAATACTAGGGAGGCCAACATAATAGAGAACCTCAGCATTGGGTACTCTATCTCTCCAAAAAATGCCCCAGATGTGATGAAGGCACCTTAAATAGAAAGTGTTGAGCCTTCTCTCCTGCTTAGCATATGTTGTCCAGGTCTCACTGCTGTAAAGATGCAGGAAGATTGTTCCCGATGTTGGGGAAGTCCAGAACGAGGGGTCACGGTTTGAGGATAAAGCGAAGCCTTTTAGGACTGAGATTAGGAAAAACTTCTTCACACAGAGAGTGGTGAATCTGTGGAATTCTCTGCCACAGGAAACAGTTGAGGCCAGTTCATTGGCTATATTTAAGAGGGAGTTAGATATGGCCCTTGTGGCTAGGGGGATCAGAGGGTATGGAGGGAAGGCTGGTGCAGGGTTCTGAGTTGGATGATCAGCCATGATCATAATAAATGGCGGTGCAGGCTCGAAGGGCCGAATGGCCTACTCCTGCACCTATTTTCTATGTTTCTATGTTTCTATGTATTGGCGAGCAAGCATTGTACACTGCCATCTTTGCTTCCCAACATACCGTAAATTCCGGTGTATAATCTGAAAATTTGGTCCTAAGGTTAGGGGGTCGGCTTATACAGAGGGTGCTAACTTTGGAAAAACAAATACATGGAAGACAGGTCGTATTTATTGGCTGTTTTTCAGTCAAATACAAAAGAAAAGGTCTACAAAACACATTCTGTTTCTCAATTTACTTGTACACATAGTTGTCGTCAAATGTTCAGAGCTTGAAACTTTCACATTCTTCATTATCTGACTCTCCGAAAATCGTGTCTCATTCTTCGGCAGTCACCATATCATCGTAAGGATTGTCAATTTCTGCTTCGACATCATCATTTGCAGCTTTACTGGCTGCCAAATCTCCATCGTCTTCTTCCTAAAGCAAACGATCTTCAGTGCCATACAAGGCATTGCTGATGCTGCACTTCTTGAAGGCCTTCACAATGCACTCGGCCTTCATTTCCTCCCACAATTGCACTATCCACTCGCCAACTGTAGCTAGAGATACGTCCCTCATATTTCTCACTGGAGTGAATGACTGATTTCCAGACATCATCCATTCGTTCCACTGTCGACGCATTAATTCTTTGAATGGTTTGTTTAAACTCACATCTAATGGCTGGAGCACGGACGTCAAATCGCCGGGGATGACTGCAATGTCCGTATTTTTAGCTTTCAATGCTGCTTTTGTCTCACCTGACAAGTGCGCTTTGAACATGTCCCAGACAAGTAGCAACTTTTCCTTCCTGAAACCTTCTTTAACCCACTTCGTCCATCCAGCCGCATTCCTGAACGTAAACAACAACATCCCGCGGGAATTTTTCTTTCTTTGGGAATGTTTTCCTCTTAAAGATCACCATCGGTGGTAGTTTGGTCCCAACAGCCATATACGTTAACACGACAGTAAAATGTTGCTTCTCGTGTCCAGTTGTTTTGACAAGGACTGTTTTCTCCCCCCTCTGACTGACAGTGCGGTTGCCAGCAAAATCAAAAAACATTGGTGTCTCGTCCATGTTACCAATCAGTGAGAGCGGGTAAGAATGTGCCTTTCGATGCTTGATCACAAACTATTGGAAGGCCGTAATCTTATTCTCAAGGTCGTTCGGCAACTTCTGAGCAATCTTTGTTTTTTGTCTCAACACAAGATCACGTCTATTCATAAATCGGGTGCACCAACTTCACGTAGCTTTGAAATTTTCGCTGACCTGACGGTGTTTTTTGTCCCATTTCAACACTTAACTTGAATCATTTCTCTGGTAACAATGTATCCAGACGATCGCTGGTGATTCACCCACTCTAAAACTTTTTCTTCCAGTTCTGGCCACTGGCATGTTTTCCCACAGTTTGCACATTTCTTTTTTGGCATTTCCCTCAGCATGTCCTCTGCCTTCCTCCACTCTCTCACTTGTTTCTCATTTACACTAAACTTCTTAGCAGCTGCAGAATTATTCATTCCTTTAGCAAAATCAACAACATTCAGCTTGAGCCAGCATCATATCGCATTCGTTTTAATCTTTTGTACATGGTGGTTGTAAACTCCATACTGAGTACACATACTGATCCCATCACCCCGTGTTATGTTTTAACAAGATTACGATGGGTGCTAAATGGTTTCATGGGGGTTATACTTCAGAGGATTCTTTACCATTGGGAACCTAATCAAAAACTTCCCTCCCTGATCCAAAACCTCTACAAAAGGGGTTGGCTTATACAAAGGTAACATGAAAAAGTCACTTTGTTAAGGGGGCTCGGCATATACACCGGAATTTACAGTACCTTCAATCATCAATAATAATTAGGAGCTGGAAGATTTCTTTTTAACAAATAAAAGTTTAAGGTGAAAGTGTCAGACCTATGGGGCAACTTCTCCACGTAGATTTTGGTGTATACATGTATGGAACAAGTGACTGAGGCAGGTACAATAGTAACATTTAAGAGACATTCATACAGGTACATGTTAGAAGAAGAAAAAGAAGAATATCTTTATTATCATTGTCGTGGAGCAATGAAACACAGTTTAGCAGCTCAACATTTTGCAGCATGACAAAGAATATGTACATAAAATAAACTCTAAAACCTCAGGAGTGCAGTGCAAAATTAATAATATATGGATGGGGGGGTAGGACTATTGCACACCTGCCATTCCTGGAAGTGTGATGCATTTAGCTGCCACCGTCTTAGGAGGGGGGCAGGAGAAGGGAAAGGGGTGTTATACATTTCACTGTTTGTGGGTAGAAGCGGTTAAGGAGTCTCTTTGTTTTCGTCCTTAATGCTCTGTATCTCTTCCCAGAAGGTAGAGGGGAAAACAGGTGATGTCCAGGATGAGTGGGATCCTTTGAAATACAAGTAGCCTTCTTTTGAAGTCTGCCAGTATAAATGTCTCTGGAGGGTAATGTTGTGCCAATAACCCGCTCTGCTACCCTCACCACCCGCTGCAAGTCCTTCCTGTTCTGTTCCGTGCAGCTGGCAAACCGCACTGCACAGCAATACGTCAGGAGGCTCTCTATAGTTGTCCGATAGAAGTTGATCAGCAGGTGATGAGGGAGGAGGCTTTAGCTTTCTTAGGAAGTAGAGCCTCTGTTGGGCCTTCCCCACCTGATAAGAGATATTGGCAGTCCAGGTGAGGTCAGCCAAGACATGGACGCCGAGGAACTTGAAACTCTCTACTCTCTCCACCTCTTTCCCGTATATGTGCAGAGCAGAGTGCTCGACGCGCTTTGATTTCCTGAAGTCTACTATCAGCTCCTTGGTTTTTGTGATGTTCAAGTCCAGGTTATTATGACAATACCATTCTGTCAAATGCTGTACCTCCTCCCTATAGGCTGTCTCATCACAGTCTGATATGATACCTATTAGGGTGGTATCGTCAGCAAATTTGACAATGATGTTGGTGGAGTGAATGGTAGAGCAGTCATGGGTGAAAAGAGAATAGGGGATGGGGCTGAGAACACCCCCCCGTGGTGTACCGGTGTTCAGGATGAAAGTAGATGATGTGTGTTCTCCCATCCTGACACTTTGGGGTCTGTTACTCAGAAAATCCAGTATCCATGAGCACAGTGAACTGCCAAGGCCCAGGTTGCTCAATTTCTGCACCAGTTTGTAGGAAAGGGTTAGAGGGAAATGGGCCAAATACTGGAAAATGAGACTAACTTAGATGGATATCTAGCTTGGCATGAATGAGCTGGGCTGAAAGAATTGCTTCTTTGCTATATCACTATAGCTTTATATAATACTTGGAATTTTCCCCTCTAGTCATTGTACCAACAATACGCTACTTGACTATTTGGAAATTTTAATACTCTGGTACCTGGTTCACCCTCTGATCTTCACACCTTCTGTTCACCTGGACCTGGTTCCCGCACTCTCTTCTACTCACCCGAGTCTCCAGATCCCATTCTCCCCAGCCACTTGGTGGGCCCCAGATCCTGCATTCGCTTTAGCTTACTGGGTTCTGTTCAGCCCTCCCTTGAAAAAGGATCAGGTGCTTTCCTGGTGTATAGGACAAATAAAATCTCCTCAGGCTACCTCAAGTACAGTTATCGATAATTACTGATGTTTCGTCATCTCTAATGAAGACAGTGAATTTGCCATCGAAACATCGGTTATAATTGTTAACTGTACCCGGCTTACTTGGTTTTGTTTCCTGCACACTCTTGTGGCTTGAAAAAGTGAATTAAGTTTGTATAGGAATGTTAACAAAATAACATCTGATAGTCAAGAAAATCCAACACTAAAGTCTGAAATATTCCAGATCAATAGAGCTACACTGGCATTAATTT
The DNA here is from genome assembly GCF_030028105.1 of Mobula birostris. Taxonomy (NCBI): domain Eukaryota; kingdom Metazoa; phylum Chordata; class Chondrichthyes; order Myliobatiformes; family Myliobatidae; genus Mobula; species Mobula birostris. The sequence continues at coordinate 10,631,444 of NC_092387.1, read as the reverse complement.
CCCCATCATTCCACACAAAACTGGCTACCTATTCTACACTGTCTTCCGAACACAACCCCAAAATCTTATCCATGTGGTTGGTTCCTTCAAATATGAACAGTCCACTTTACTGATCCTGCCTCCTATTTTCATAAAATAAAACAAATAACTGCGTGCAGAAAAACTAAAAGTAAAACTTACTGTAAACACCTAACAGAAAGAGAAACAGTTAACACTTCAAACTGAAAGCCCCTTTGAACGAAATGGGAAGGACAGGGAAACAACTTAATTTCAAACTGCAGAGAGAATGGGAGAAGTATGGATAGACAGAACAGAGGAAATATATGACAGGGTGAGACTGGGTTCACTATGGGGATAAATTGTAGAGATCACCCAGTTGATGAGTTTACAAGGAGATCTTGATCAGCTGGGGAAGTGAGCCAAGAAATGGCAAATGGCATTCAGTCAAGATAAATGCATCATGTTGCATTTGGGGAAGATAAATGAGGATAGGACCTTCACAGTGAACAGTAGTGCCCTGGGGAGGATTGGTAAACAGTGGGACCTAGGAGTGCAGGTACATTGTTCAAAAGTGGCATTACAAGTAAACAGGATGGAAAAGGAGGTGTTTAGCACTCTAGTCTTTATCAATTAGGTCAATAACTGCAGGTGTTGGGACATTATGTTGCAGTTGAACAAAACATTGGTGAAGCCACGCTTGGACACTCCATTATTAGAAAGACAAAATTTAGGTGGAAAGATTGCAAAAAAGATTTACTGGAAGGTTGCAAGCAAAGTTGAAAAGGTGACGGTTACTTCTTCAGCAGTTTGAACTGCACTAGCACGTGGAGGTCAGCCAGTGAGAACAGCGGGAAGAGTTTAAAAGGAAGACAGATTTACAGAGTGGGCGTCAGAGGAGTGGGTGATGGAGTAGTACAAAAAAGGACAGGTTGCACTTGAATCAGAGGGGGACTAATATCCTGGTGGGAAGGTTTGCTAAGGCTGTTAGGGAGAGTTTAAACTAGAATTGCTGAGGGGTGGGAATCAAACTGAAGTGACAGAGGAAAGGGAGGTTGGTTCACAAATAGAGAAAGCTTGGAGACAGTGTGAAAGGGAGGATAGGCGGGTGACAGAGAAGGGATGCGCTCAGTCCGATGGTTTGAGATGTGTCTATTTTAATGCAAGGAGTATCATGAATAAAGCGGATGAGTTTAGAGCGTGGATCAGCACTTGGAGCTATGATGTTGAGGCCATTACAGAGATCTGAATGGTGCAGGGGCAGGAATGGCTACTTCAAGTGCCAGGCTTTAGATGTTTCAGGAAGGATAGGGAGGGAGGCAGTAGAGGTGGGGGCATGGCACTGTTGATCAGAGATAGTGTCACAGCTACGGAAAAGGAGGAAGTCATCGAGGGGTTGTCTACAGAGTCTCTGTGGGTGGAAGTTAGGAATAGGAAGGGGTCAATAACTCTACTGGGTGTTTTTTTATAGACCACCCAATAGTAACAGGGACACCGAGGAGCAGATAGGGAGACAGATTCTGGAAAGGAGTAATAATAACAGTGTTGTTGTGGTGGGAGATTTTAATTTCCCAAATATTGATTGGCATCTTCCTAGAGTGAGGGGTTTAGATGGGGTAATATTTGGTAGGTGTGTTCAGGAAAGTTTCTTGACACAATATGTAGATAAGCCTGCAAGATTAGAGGTGTACTTGATCTGGTATTGGGAAATGAACCTGGTCAGGTGTCAGATCTCTCAGTAGGAGAGCATTTTGGAGATAGTGATCACAATTCTATCTCATTTACTGTATGTAGCATTGGAGAGGGATAGGAACAGACAAGTTAGGGAAACATTTAATTGGAGTAAGGGGAACTATGAGGCTATCAGGTAGGAACTTGAAAGCATAAATTGGAAACAGATGTCCTCAGGGAAACATATAGAATAAATGTGGCAAATGTTCAGGGGATATTTGCATGGGGCTCTCAGTAGGTACTTTCCAATGAGACATGGAAAGGACGGTAGGGTACAAGATCCGTGGTGTACAAAGGCTGTTGTAAATCTATTCAAGAAGAGCTTACGAAAGGTTCAAAAAACTGGGTAATGATAGGAATCTAGAAGATTATAAGGCTAGCAGGAAGAAACTTAAGAATGAAATTAGCAGAGCCAGAAGGGGCCATGAGAAGGCCTTGGTGGATTATGGAAAACCCCAAGGCACTCTACAAGTATGTGAAGTGCAAGAGGATAAGACTTGAGAGAATAGGACCAATCAAGTGTGACAGTGGAAAAGTGTGTATGGAACCGGAGGAAATAACTGAGATACTTAATGAATACTTTGCTTCAGTATTCACTACGGAAAAGGATCTTGGCGATTGTAGGGATGACTTGCAGTGGACTGACAAGCTTGAGAATGTAGATATTAAGGAAAAGGATGTGCTGGAGCTTTTGGAAAGCATCAAGTTGGATAAGTCAGCGGGTCCGGATGGGATGTACCTCAGGCTACTGTGGGAAGCGAGGGAGGAGATTGCTGAGCCTCTGGCAATGATCTTTGCATCATCAAAGAGGACAGGAGAGGATCCGGAGGATTAGAGGGTTGCGGATGTTGTTCTCTTATTCAAAAAAGGGAGTAGGGATAGCCCAAGAAATTATAGGCCTGTGAGTCTTACTTCAGTGGTTGGTAAGCTGATGGAGAAGATCCTGAGAGGCAGGATTTATGAATATTTGGAGAGGCATAACATGATTAGGAATAGTCAGCATGGCTTTGTCAAAGGTAGGTCGTGCTTTATGAGCCTGATGAATTTTTTGAGGATGTGACTAAGCACATTGATGAAGGTAGAGCCGTAGATGTAGTGCATATGGATTTCAGCAAGGCATTTGATAAGGTACCCCATGCAAGGCTTATTAAGAAAGTAAGGAGGCATAGGCTCCAAGGGGACATTGTTTTGTGGATCCAGAACTGACTTGCCCACAGAAGGCAAAGAGTGATTGTAGATGGGTCATATTCTACATGGAGGCCGGTGACCAGTGGTGTGCCTCAGGGATCTGTTCCGGGACCTCTACTCTTCATGAGTTTTATAAATGACCTGGATGAGGAAGTGGAGGGAAGGGTTAGTAAATTTGCATACGGTGCATTGGCCTTCATAAATCGTGGGATTGAGTTTAAGAGCCAAGAGGTATTGTTGCAGCTATATAGGACCCTGGTCAGACCCCACTTGGAGTACTGTGCTCAGTTCTGGTCGCCTCACTACAGGAAGGACGTAGAAACTATAGAAAGGATACAAAGGAGATTTACAAGGATGTTGCCTGGAATGGGAAGCATGCCTTATGAGAATAGGTTGAGTGAACTTGGCCTTTTCTCCTTGGAGCGACAGAGGATGAGAGGTAACCTGATAGAGGTGTATAAGATAATGAGAGGCATTGATCATGTGGATAGTCAGAGGCTTTTCCCCAGGGCTGAAATGGCTAGCTCGAGAGGCCATAGTTTTAAGGTGCTTGGAAGTAGGTACAGAGGAGATATCAGGGGTAAGTTTTTTTTATGCAGAGAGTGGTGAGTGCATGGAATGGGCTGCCGACGGCCGTGGTGGATGCGGAAACTGTAGGGTCTTTTAAGAGACCCCTGGATGACTGCATGGAGCTTAGAAAAATAGAGGGCTATGGGTAAAGCCTAGGTAGTTCTAAGGTAGGGACTTTGTGGGTCGAAGGACCTGTATCGTGCTGTAAGTTTCCTATGTTTCTATGTTGCCAGGCATTGAAGACCTGAGTTACAGAGAAAGAGAATTTCATTCCTTGGAACAACAGACTGAGGTGGTGACTTTATAGTGGTGTACAAAATCATGAGGGGCATAGATAGGATGAATGGAGGTAGTCTTTTGTACTGGGAAAGAGAATGAGAAAACTAGGTGGTATAGGCTTAAGGTGGTAGGGGAAAAAAATTAAAAGGGATGACAGGCAACCTGTTTACATAGAGAGTGATGTGTATATGGAATGAGCTGCGTGAGGCAGGACAAGAACAATAGTTAAAAGATTCTATGACAGGTACGTGGATAGGAAAAGTTTAGAGCAGGGGTTCCCCACCTTTTTTGTGCCATGGACCCCAAGTTGGGAACCCTCAGAGGAATACAAGATAAACAGGGGTAAATTGCACAGGTTTATAAGGTCATCTAAGTTGGCATGGGGGATGTTGGTTCTATGTTGTATGACGATGAGACAGCAGCTCCACTAGCTGCGCCACTGTGCTGCCCCATTTGTCCAAAGCGTACTTGCTTTGTGCTTTTCGTTCTGATGAAGGGTCTTTGACCTGAAACATTAACTTTGCTTCTATTTCCATTGATATGGCCTGACCTGTTGATATTCCAGATCTGTGCTTTTTTCACATTTTATTTAGTGTTACCAGCTTTTTTAGTATTTTCAATTCCCTTTCTCCATCCTCGATAAATTTTAGCTCATCATAAACTGAAATGAAATTAAATTTCATTTATATACATATTTCTGCAATTATACAGAAGTATTAAAATAAACTCTCTTCATACAACAATCTCCCCACTTTTATATTACCCCAATTGTTTAAAGCAGCATGTTCCACTTACTTAAAGATAAGGTCATCAACATCTGTTAATGTAGCTCCAATACTTTTGAGCAAAATGTGGATAGACTGGAGCCGTGCTGCCTCTTGCTTTCCTTTAGTAGACTCCTCTCCCCCCGAGTCCAAAGACAAGCTTAGATGCAACTGTTTAGAAAAGAACAGAATGGCTAAATTCACCAACAACTTCTGCGGCGGAATCTTGGCTTGGATTATGCTTTTAACACAGTGCCTATAAAAAGTATTCACCGTCTTTGGAAGTATTCAATGTGTTATTGTTTTATAACATTGAATTGCAGTGATTTAACTTGTCAACAGAAAAGACTCTTTCGTGTCAAAGTGAAAACAAACTTCTACAAATTAGTATAAATTTATTACAATTATTAAACACAAAATAATCAATTGCATAATTACTCACCCCTTTCAAGTCAGCATTTAGTAGGTGTACCTTTGGCAGCAATTACAGCCTTGAGTCTGTGTGGAAAGGTCTCTATCAGATTTGCACATTCTTTACAAAACTGCTCAAGCTCTGCCAGATTGCATGGGGATCATGAGTGAATAGCCTGTTTCAAGTCCAGCCACAAATTCTCAATTGGATTGAGATCTGGACTCTGTCTTGGCTACTCCAGGACATTAACTGTGTTGTTTTTAAGCCATTCCTGTGTAGCTTTAGCTTTATGCTTGGGGTCATTGTCTTGCTGGAAAATAAATCTTCTCCTAAGTTGCAGTTCTCTTGCAGACTGCATCACATTTTCCTCCAGGATTTCCCTGTATTATTCTGCATTCATTTTACCCTCTACCTTCACAAGCCTTCCAGAGCCTGCTGCAGCGAAGCATCTCCGCGGCATGATGCAGCCACCATGTTTTGCAGTACAGATGGTGTGGTTTTGATGATGTACGGTGTTTGGCTTACGCCAAATATAGCATTTAGTCTGGTGGCGAAAAAGCCCAATTTTGGTTTCATCAGACTATAGACCTTCTTCAAGCTGACTTTAGAGTCTTCCACGCCTTCTGGCAACCTCTAGCCGAGATTTCAAGTGAGTTTTTTTCAAACAGTGGCTTTCTTTTTGTCTCTCCCATCTCAGCAACTGAAGCTTGGAACTCCTCCAGAGTTGTCATAGGTCTCTTGGTGGCCTCTCTCACTAGTCCCCTTCTTGCATGGTCACTCAACAGCCTGCTCTAGGCAGATTTACAGCTGTGCCATATTCCATTTCTATTCCATTCCATTTTTTTCCATTTCTTGATGGTTGACTTAACTGTATTTCAAGGGATATTCAGTGACTTGGAAATTTTCTTGTATCCATCTCCTGACTTGTGCTTTTCAATAAACTTCTTGCAGAATTGCTTGTTGTGTTATTTTGTCTTCACGGTGTAGTTTTTGCCAGGATACTGACTCACCAGCAGAGGACCTTCTAGATACAGATGTATTTTTATTACAATCAATTGAAACACCTTGACTGTACACGGTGATCTCCATTTAACTAATTATGTGACTTCTAAAACCAATTAGCTGCACCAGTGTGTCATATTAAAGGGGGTGAATACTTATACAATCATTTTGTGTTTTATACTTGTCATAAATTTTGTTTCACTTTGTAGAGATCTGTTTGCACTTTGACATGAGTCTTTTCTGTTGATCAGTGTCACAAAAAGCAAAATTAAATCCATTATTCAATGTTGTAAAACAATAAAACATGAAAACTTCCAAGGGGTTGGGGTGAATACTTTTTATATACACTATACCAGTTAACCTCACCTCCGTACATGTGCTTTTATTTAATTGATAAGTATTTGTACAGACCACAACAGTATCAATAATCATCTTGAGTGTAAATGAAGACTTGGAGGATGCAACAGTTCCTGACTAGTGTAGTCGTGTGCACCTGTGTGGCCATTAGACACTACACATGCTAACCAGTTTTTAATCAGAATCAGGTTTCATATCACTGGCGTATGTGGTGTAATTTGTTATTTTGTGGCAGCAGTATATTGCAATATAGAATATTAAAAGCAATAAATTACAGAAAGAAGCAATATTAAAAAAATAAATTTAATAACTAGTGCAAAAAGAGAGGAAAAAATATTGAGGTAGTGTTCGTGGATTCATTGTCCATTCAGAAATCTGATGGTGGAGGAGGAGAAGCTGTTCCTGTTACTTTGAGTGTGTGTCTTCAGGCTCCCGTACCTCCTCCTTGAGGGCAGCAATGAGAAAAGGGCATGTCCTGGGCAATGGAGGTCCTTAATGATGGATGCCACCTTTTATACATATCACCTTTTGAAGATGTCCTGGATCCTGAAGAGGCTAGCGCTCATGATGGAGGTGACTGAGTTCATAACTTTCTGCAGTTTTTCCGATCCTTTTCAGTGGCCCCGCCATACTAGATGGTGATGCAACCAGTTAGAATGTTCTCCATGATATATCTGTATAAATGTGCAAGTGTCTTTGGTGACATACCAAGTCTCCTTAAACTCCTAACGAAATATAGCTGCTGTTCTACCTTCATTGCAATTACAGCAACATGTTGGGCCCAGGATAGATCCTCAGAGACGTTGAAACATGCTAGGTTTCACTTTGTAGGAAGTAATAAGCTGCAAACCCAGCTAAAGCTAATGTGCATCTGATTCCGCCTCTAACCTCAATGGGAATCATTTTTTTGCCCTTGAAATAGCCTTCCATAGGTCGCACCTGTCCCCCTTGTATAGTTCTGGATCACCAGTCTTGAATGCCACATCTAGTCCTTAGCAGACTGAGAATCTCCTGGTTCGAGTATGTCAGGTATGTTCTTGAAGGCACAGACTCACTTACACAAGTCTTGATGAAGTTGGTGACAACTGTGGCGTATCTATTCAGACTTGAAGATGAATCCCTGAATATTGTCCAGCCTAGTGACTCAAAAGTCCTGTAAGCACTGCTCTGCCTCCTTGACCATACCCTCTTGGTCCTTAGCCTCTGCCTATACACTGGGAGTATATGTACAGCCAGGTGATTGGACTTTATAAAAGTATGGATATCATGGCACAGTAAATGTTATGATGGAGTATAATGCTTGTCAAATGTGTTGGCTCCTCTGGTTCTACAGGCAATATGTTGGCAGTAGTTGTTCAGAGACTTCTTCAAGCTGGTCTGGTTAAAATCTCCCACAATGAGAGGGAAGATATCAGGTTGCACAGTAAAGAGTGTCAGTTGCATATACTTATGTTATATTATTCACTTGGGCTGACCGACACTGAATTAAAAAGCTGTGATTTTTGACACTACTTCATACAGGAAAGCAATGAAAACAACCCTCATCTGCATTAATATTGTTAATTTACAGTTGATCAAAAGAACAGCACAGTGTACACTGTATGAATTCCTCCATCGATAACTATTGGGAACTAATACACAGTTTTATAGTCCTGTAGTAACATTGGTAGTGTTCTAATTTGTTTTGTGCTTCATTTAAATACATAATTTGTTACTCAGTTAACGGGAGTTTGCCTTTTTTAAACTATTTCCATGAAAATTTGGCTAATTAGGACAGCCACCTAATTGGGCCAAAATCTAAAGTTCCCAATGTGTCCTAATTAATCAGAATCCACCGTATTTGCGCAAAGCTCTCAAGCTACTGCAAACTTGGGAAAAGAACTCAATTTCAGCTGATGAATAAAACACTTACATTCAAGAGAGAAAACAAAAATAATGGCCAACATAAGTTAATATTAAACCCATATACAAGAAAAAGGAGCAAAAGTGAATGAGGTATCAAACCTAGCATAAAATTACTACCATAGTTATTGTTAACTTTTTTATAAATGTAACTTCTTCATTAAACTGAAAATGAGTTGATTATTCTACCTTTATTGGCGAGATGTGGAAATACTCAAAGAAACTCAGGCTTGAAGCATCAGTCATTGATGTTTCTATCAGTTCTGCCTTTATCGATTCCATATCTCGATCTATCAAACTGGTCTACAAAAGTAAACAAAATAACATCAACTGAATCATATCAATGCCAGCTGTGTAAACAAAACTATTGTGCAAATAAGCAATAAACAAATTAACCATAGTCATGTCTCATTTCTGTGATGCAAATCTTTTATCCAAGGGTAATTTTCATCTTTAGAGCTTTTCTTCCCTTTACTCCACCATAATACAAATACGTCTGACTTTATCTTCTCCCTCTCAAACTGCAGGGTGAATTCTATCATATTATGATCATTGTCTCCCAAGGGTTCCATTACCTTAAACTCCCTTAACTGATCTGGTTCATTACACAACAGTCAATCCAGAATTGCCTTTTCCGATAGTGGGCTCAACACAAGCTGCTCTAAAAACCCATCTCATGGGCATTCTACAAATTCTATCTCTTGGGATCCAACACCAACCTGATTTTCCAAATCTACCTGCATATTGAAATCCTCCATGACTATATCTTCCCATTCTACATCACCTTCCTCTTAGGATTTAATTTCACTTATTTTTACCTACAGAGCCTCTCGATCCCCCCTACCTATCTGCCTGTTCTGACGATACAAAGTGCATCGATGGATGTTAAGCTCCCAACTGTGATCTTCTTACAGCCACAACTCAGCGAGGACAACAACATCACACCTGCTAATCTTTTAATGTTCTACAGGAACATCTACCTTATTCCATATATTGCGCACATTCAAACATAATACCTTCGATCCTCTATTCATCACACTTTTCAATTTTGCCACCACGTTAAACTTCAACTATTTGCAATTCTACCCTACCAACTGCCCAAACTCAGCCCCATTACTCTGGTTTCTTTCCCCTTACCAATTTAGTTTAAACCCTCCCCAACAACTCTAACAAATCTGCCTGCAAAGATATTGGTCCCGCTCAAGTTCAGGTGTATCCCATCCCTTTTGTACAGGTCATATCTTTCCAGAAGAGATCCCAATGATCTAGAAAACTCAAATGCTATACCCTGCACCAGTGTTCCTCAGTCACTCATTTATCTATACCACCATCCTATTCCTGCCCTGATTAGCACGTGACACTGGGAGTAATTCAGAGATTACTACATTGGAGGTCCTGCTTTTCAGCCTCTTCCCCAACTCCCTGCACACGATCTCTTCCTCCTCTCTACCTATTGGTGCCAGTGTGCACCACAAACTCTGACTGTTCATGCTCCCTCTTGTGAATATTCTGCAGCCACTCTGAAACATCCTTGACCCTAGCACCTGGGAAGCAACACATCATCATAGCCATAGAATCTCCTGTCTGTCCCCTAACTTTTGAGTCTTCAATCACTATCACTCTACCTGACCTTACTTTTCCCTGCTAAGCCTCAGAGCTGGCCTGGCTGCTGGTGCAGTGGCCTGATAGGTCATTCCCCCCACCCCTGCTCCCCAGCAGTATCCAAATGGGTATACTCATCGCTGAGGGAAATGACACAGAGGAACCCTGCACTAACTGCTTACTCTCCTTACTTCTCCCAGTAGTCACCCACCCACTATCTGAGGCCTGCACTCTGGGTGTAACCACCTCAGTAAACGCCTCATCAATTTGGTTTTCGGCCTCCTAGATGGTCCTGAGTATATGCAGCACCAGTTCTTTGACCTTGTCAGTCAGGAGTTGAGGTTGCATGCACTTCCTGCAGATGTAGTTATCACAGAGACTGTTAGGTCCCCTGCAATCCCACATTTTACAGCAGGAGCATGTTACTGTCTGAAGTACCATCCTGCCTGCACTTGTTATATCTTTGGCTCTAACGTCTTAAGCTTAAGTTCGTCAATCAACCAATAGAGTCCAAGTGACCTAGCATGCTTAGCATCTGCCTGTTCTTGCCTAAGCTGTTGAGCCAATGCCTGACCATTCTAACATTGGCCCCCATCAGCAATGGCCCTGATTTTATAGTTTTGTCCCACGAGGGATCTTCGCCATCTATAAGGGAAACTCTTTGCTGACTTGTCTAAATAAATCTAAACAGTGAAGATGTTTGAGTACTTGACTGAAAAGATTCATAGCCATTCAATTCCATCAACTAATGGTCAATTCTCTTTGTAAATAAAAGCCTAGATAAAAACTAAGTAGTGCATGTATTTAAGATAAAAATCCATCTTAGCCCTCTGAAGTTGATCACAAGTAAGTAAGGGTTTTAATATGGCACTAAAATGGTTGAATAATCTATCTTTGTTTAGGTGAAGCTCCAAAATATCGTGTCTTATTTTCATTAATAGCGTTTTCTAATCTCTCTTTCAAATTCATTGCTCATTCTCTTTACATTTGCCAGCTTCACTTTTATGGTGTGCATTGCACTAATCTGAATTTCACTACCATTTAGTATTTAACTGTTTGATTTCCCATGGCATTGTCACAAAGAGTGAAGGCCTATTTAATCTGCAGTGAAATGAGTTTAAATGGGTTCTGATATGATTCTTTCATTACTTGATATGACATTCAAGGATCTTGGCCCAAACAATAAGGATGTAATGGTGCTTTCGCATCCAAATCAGGATGGTACACAATTCAGAGTAAGATGTGATTCCTATAAAACTGTACACAGTAATTATTGCATCCACTGTGCACTCATAATGATGAACTAAACTTGTGTAGGTTCACATCAGAGCAGCAGCTGGTCAAAGAAGGCAGTAAGACAAAACGTTCTCTCTTCCTAGCCAACCTAGGCCACCATTTAAAAGCTGAGAAAGATAACAGAAACCTATTAAATCCTAGTATATCTACCTCATCTTTGTTAACATATATTTGCCAAAAACTGGTCAAGGCAATATATTTTATTTTGCAAAATAGCCATTACACAAACAGATTCAGATGAAAGTTGGTGAGCTTCAGAAAGCTAAATAAGCCATGTCATAATTACCAGGAACAACTTTCATGTAACGAGGCTGCTCTAACAACTGCTCATGGCTAAGGAATTGTTGCAGCACCACCAATTAATAAGCACTTAACATACATTGTGCTGAGATTACCTTCTGTGTCCCTGCAAGAAGATCGGAGGTTGGAGTAAACAATGCAACAACAGCACTGAGAAAGCCCTGATCGATCTTCACAGCCATTTCCTGAATCAAAACCATGAAGTATCTGAAAGTTAAATAGAGGGAAAAAAACTTAGTTTAAAGTTTCGGATCTCGACCCGAAACATCGATTGTACTTCTTCCTATAGATGCTGCCTGGCCTGCTGCATTCCACCAGCATTTTGTGTGTGTTATTTTAAACAGCATGTTTTTTCCATAATATCTTTATTTCAGCAACAAAATAAGGGCATATCACAAAAGTACTCATTATTCTGATTGTATTAGCTTTAGTTTTAAGAGATCCCCATGTGGCACAAAGGAGTAATTGATGAAGTTTAACACTGTTCCTAATCTGCTGAACTTTTCCCTAACAGTTTGCCTTGTCCAATTTCAGAAAGATGCCAGAAAGAGGAAGAGATTCATGGTTCAGGAATAACGATAATTAAAAAGTTGGAAAAAACAGCATTTGGTTTTCCTTTAATTAGGAACTGAATGACTACAGGAAATTTCTAGTCATTCAGTTGCTGATATTGGACAAGTTTGACTAAAAACACAATGAAGAAGTTTAGAATTGTGATTGTGCACTAAAGCTGGGTGTGATCAGGACAGGTGAAAAATAACTCTATTTGATGATGATATCAATGAGAAATAGTCTGTGATTAAGGATAGATCCTGCTGACAAGTATACAAAAATGGAATAGTGACAGGATGGAATGAAGATAGGTGGGCAGTGGTTAGCATGTAGCATAAATATCAAAAGAGAACTACTATACTTACAAAATTTGCAATAAACTTAATTGGACCCCATTTAAAGCGGAGTATAGATCCAAATCCCCAGAAAATATAACTGAGGATCGGCTAAATAATGTTTTAAAACTGCACATTAGCATCAACAAATTGAACTACAAATGAGAAAGATACTTTACTCACTTGAACTGTGTCACTTGACTGTGTTCATTAAATCTTGTGATGATACTTATGTCAATGAATGGCTTTGGTTCTGAAAAGAGCATAGATGAAACATGAACATTTGTAATGATATCTGCAGATAATACACTGTTTGGGGATATAAGTAAGTTCACCTGAATCCAATGCAATTGACTTGGGCGGAAGTACAGGATAGAATGCAGTTGGAAATATTGCTCCAGTAAGCTGATTGTCAACCTGCAACAGAAAAATAGATGAAGTAGTCTGAAAGCATTAGAGCTATTTATTTGGTCATTTCAGAAAAAAGTATCATGGTGTTTGGGCCACTAATGCTCAATTGTCCTGAAAAAGGGACAATGTAAATCATCTCTATTTCTCTTTCAAATGTTACTGTCTGACCTGCTCATTGCTTCCATCGTTTTTTGAGTCGAGGTTTCAAACACCTATAGAAATCTTGATTTTTATTTTATGTCTAAGGTTTATTATTCAAGGATATATAAATAATAATATCAACATTTCAATGTATTTCTTTTGAGGCCTCAAAGACCAAAAATGCAATGATAAACTAGAACTAAAGCACAAATATCTCCACTCTCAGAAGTACTTAAAAGATATTCAGATGAAAGCCTTTCTTAACTGTAAACAACTTAAGACATTTCAGAACATAGAACAGTACAGCACAGTACAGTACAGGTAATTCAGGCCACAATGTTGTGCCAACCTTTTCACCTATTCCAAGATCAATCTAACCTTTACCTTCCACAAAGTTCTCCATTTTTCTTTCATTCAAGTGACTATCTAAGAGATTCTTAAATGTTTCTAACGTACCTACCTCTACTACCACCCTGGTAGTGCGTTCCATGCACTTACCACTCTCTGTGTAGAATCCCTAACTCTAACATCCGCCCTATACTTTCCTCCAATCAGCTTCAAAGTATGCCCTCTCACATTAGCCATTTCCTCCTTGTAAAAATGTGTGAGCTGTCCACTCCATCTATGCCTCTTATCATCTTATACACCTCTACTAAGTTGTTCTTCGCTCCAAAGAGGAAAAAGCCTAGCTTGCTCAATCTTTCGTCATAAGACATATTCTCCAATCCAGGAAGCATCTGGTAAATCTCCTCTGCACACTCTCTAAATTTTTCACATCGTTCCTACAATGAGTCAACCAGAAATGAACTTCAAAAGTGAATAAGTAATTTTAGAGTACCTGTTGCTCTAATATAGGCAAATGCCATCTAACAGCACCATATCAATGAATGCAGAATCTTGTTTAGTGATGCAGATTGTAGGGTAAATATTGGACAGGATACCCTATATTGTGACCTGAACCCACAACTTCTGTCTCAGTGAGGAAATTTGTCAGAGTTGTGAATCTCCCAAATGGAGTCACTGGACAGTGAGCAAGCAGTAGACAGGAAACTGTATAGGTATACTACTGAATAGTTAAAAAGAGCTTTAATAGTCTTAGAAAACTGTAGATCCATTGGTCTTACATAAATCTTGTGTAAAATATCAAATCATATAATCAGTAACAAACTTGACAATATGAGTAAAATTTTAACCAACATGACTTTAAACAGGGGCCATTCCAGCATTGAAATATTATGCTGTGCCTTGCCCTGCGCCCTTAACTCCTGGTGGAGTCATCGGGATGCCGTCATGACAAGCTTTGCACCAGTCTGTTCCATCTGTCACGGTTGTGTGCCAGAGCCTGGGTCACCGCAGATGTTTTCCTTGTCCATTCTTTAATTTTGTCCATCTATCTTTTCCTCTGTCTACCTCTCCTTTTCCACTCCACAGTTCCTTGTAGAACGGTCTTTGCAAGGCCACTGGATCTTGTTACGTGGCCGTACCATCTCAGCTTTCTTTTCTTCACCGTTGTGAGAAGGTCTTCATGGGGGCCAATGTGGTGCCGAATGGTCTTGCTGACCTGCTCATTTGTGATGTAGTCCAAGTATGAGAAGCCCAAGATGTTGCGATAGCATCTCATTTCCAATGCCTCTATCTTCCTCTGTAGCTCTGCTGTGAGGGTTCATTTCTCACATGCGTACAAGAAGATGAAGAATACCAATGCACGCAGGAGTCTGATCTTGTACTTCATGGTGATGTTGCTGTCTCTCCATATTGTCTTGAGTTTGGATAGTGCAGTCATTGTCTGTGTGGTTCTTGCCAGGACTTCTGGTCTTGATCCTTCACACTGATGATTGCCCCCAGGTATTTGAACTGCTGCACTGTCTCAAGTTTCTGACCATGGACTGAGATGTCTGTTGTGATGGCACCATTGGCATTTGCCATGAGCTTGGTTTTCTCGGCACTTATTTCCATTCCAAACTTTGTGGAGGCTCTGTCAAGATGGCTGACCAGGTTGGCCAGTTCGTCCTCTTTTCCTGCAAGTCCATCAATGTCATCAGCAAATCTTAGGTTTGTGATGCTCTTCCCTCCGATGCTGACTGTGGCCACATGATCTTCAAAGGCAACACTCATGATTCGTTCCAGGAAGACGTTGAAGACAGTTGGGGAGAGGAGGCAGCCCTGATGGGACTCCTACAGAGGTACGGAACCACTCCCCAATGGTGCCCTGAGCAAGCACTACAGTGGTTGCCTTGGCGTAAAGCTGATGGATTGTATGAATCAGGTTCTGCCCCATGCTGAATTTCTTCATGGTGGCCCATAAGGCATCATGCCAGACGCTGTCAAACGCCTTCCTGAAGTTTATGAAGACATGGTAGAACTCTCTCTGGTGCTGAAGGTGTTTCTCACAGAGGGTGCAGAGATTGAAAATCTGCTCAGTGGTGCTTCCGCCCTTAAGGAAGCCTGCTTGTTCCTTGGCAATGATGTCTTCTGCCTGTTCTTCCCTCTGCTGTGTTTTTATCTTTCTTTAATTTACTTCTTGAGTCACACATATCCAGTATCTTGTTAGTGACCCGTCATTTAGACTTGCGGCGGTTTTAAAATATTATACCACTATCTTAACCACCAATATACTTATTGTCAGACCTCCTTAAGTTTAAGGTGACAAACCAGTGATCAGTTTGACCGCAGAATATCAGATGGAAGAGCCAATCTAAACCCATAAGACCATAAGATATAGGAGCAGAATTAGGCCATTTGGCCTATTAAGTCTTCTCCACCATTTCATCATTGCTGATGCATTTTCTCTCTCAACCTCATTACCCTGCCTTCTCCTTGTAACTTTTCACGCCTTGACTAATCAAGAACCTATCAAGCTCCGGCTTAAATACATCCAATGACTGGGTCTCCACAGATTGAACATCCTCTGGTTCAAGAAATTCCTCATCCCCTTTCTAAATAGACATCCCTTGATTGTGAGACTGTGCCCTCTGATCTAAGACTCCCCCACTACAGGAAAAATCCTCTCCACATCTACTCTAGCAGGGTTTTTCAACATTTGATATGTTTCAATGAGATCCCCACTCATTCTTCGAAATTCCAGCAAGTACAGGCCCAGAGCCATCAAACACTCCTCACACGATAACACTTTCATTCTCGGAATCATTCTTGTAAACCTTGTCTGAACCCTCTATAGTGTCAGCACATCTTTTCCTAGATAAGGCGCACAGAACTGCTCGCAATACTCCCAGTGAGGCCTCCACCAGTGCCTTGTAAAGCCTCAGCATTACATCCTTGCTTTGAAATTCTAGTTATCTCAAAATGAATGCTAAGGTTGCATTTCCCTTCCTAAACACCAACTCAAACTTCAAGTTAAACTTTAGGGAGTCCTGCATAAGGACTCCCAAGTCCCTTTGCACCTTGGAGTTTTGAAGTTTATGCCCATTTAGAAAATAGTCTATGCTTTTGTTCTATCAAAGTGAATGACCGTACATTTCCTGACACTATATTCCATCTGCCACTTCTCCACCCATTCTCCTAATCTAATTTCTTCTGCAGCCTCTTCTCCTTCCTCTCAACGCAACCTGTACCTCCACAAACTGTCGTATTGTCCGCAAACATGCCCACAAAGACATTAAGTCACCCAAATCATTGACATATAACATAAAAGCAGTCCCAACACCACTACTCACGAGCAGCCAACTAGAAAAGACTCCCTTTATCCATACTCTCTGCCTTCTGTCAATCAGCCGATGCTTTATCCATGCTAGAATCTTTCCTGTAATATTATACCTGGGCACGTGGCCAAGTGGTTAAGGCATTGGACTAACGACCTGAGGGTCGTGAGTTCGAGCCCCAGCCGAGGTACTTAATCACACATTGCTCTGCGACAACACTGGTGCCAAGTTGTATGGGTCCTAATGCCCTTCCCTTGGACAACATTGGTGTCGTGGAGACTTGCAGCATAGGCAACTGCTGGTCTTCCATACAACCCTGCCCAGGCCTGCGCCCTGGAGAGTGAAGACTTTCCAGGCGCAGATCCATGGTCTCGCAAGTCTAATGGATGCTTTAATATATTATAAGCTTGTAGCTTGTTAAGCAGCCTCATGTGTGGCACCTTGTGAAAGGAATTCCAAAAATCCAAGTGTGCAACATCTACCTTTGTCTATCCTGTTGTTATTTCCTCAAAGAATTTCAACAGATTTGTCAAGCAAGATTTTCCATTAAGGAAACCATGCTGACTTTAGCCTACTTTATCATGTGCTTCCAAGTACCCTGAGACCTCGTCCTTCACAATCGACTCCAAAAACTTCCCAATCACTGCAGTCAGACTAACTGGCCTATAACTTCCTTTCTTCTGCCTCCTCCTCCTTATTGTACCTTTGAACCATCCATGTACCTATCCAAATTTCTCATAAATGTTGAAATCAAGCTCGCATGGACCACTTCTGCTGGCATCTCATTCCACACCTTCACGACACTCTGAGTGAAGAAGTTTCCCCTCAAACTTCTCATTTTCCACCCTTAAGGCACGACCTCTGGTTGTAAACCCACCCAACCTCAGTGGAAAAAATCCTGCTTACATTTACCCTACCTATACCCCTCATAATTTTGTATACCTCTATCAAATCTCCTCTCAATCTTCTACATTTTAAAGAATAAAGTCCTAGCCTATTCAATCTTACCTTATAACTCAGGTCCTCCAGACCTGGCAACATCCTTGTGAATTTTCTCTGCACTCTTTCAATCTTGTTTACATCTTTCCTGACTAAAACTGCACACGATACTCCAAATTAGGCTTCACCAACGTCCTATACAACTTCAACCTAACATCCCATCTTCTGTACTCAATACATTGATCTATGAAGACCAATGTGCCAAAAACCTTCTTTACGATCCTATCTACCCGTGACACCACTTTCAACTGATTATGTACCTGTATTCCCAGATCCCTTTGTTCTACACACTCCTTAGTGCCCTACCATTCACTAAGATCTACCCTGGTTGGTCCCACTGAAGTGCAACACCTCACACTTGTCTGCATTAATTTCCAACTGCCATTTTTCAGCCCATTTTTCCATGTGATGCGGATCCCTTTGCAAGCCATGATAGCCTTCCTCACTGTCCACTACACCCTGAATTTTGGTGTTATTCGCAAATTTGCTGATCCAGTTAACCACATTTTCATCCAGAAATAGATGACAAATAACAAAGGACCCAGCACTGATACCTGTGGCACACCACTAGTCAGGAGCCTCCAGTCAGAGAGGCAACCCTCCTTGACCACTCTCAGGCTTCTCTGACAAAGCCAATGTCAAATCCAATCTACCACATCATCTTGAGTGCGAAGTGACTGAACCTTCTTGACCAGCCTCCTATGCGGGACCTTGTCAAATACCTTACTAAAATCCATGTAGACAACATCCACTGCCTTGCCTTAATCCACTTTCCTCGTAACTTCCTCAAAAATTTCCAAAAAATTGGTTAGACATGACTTTTCACGCATTAAGCCATGCTGACTATTCTTAATCAGTCCATGTCTATCCAAATACTTACATATCCAGTCCCTTAGAGTCCTCCTGAGAGTTCCTTGACCTTAAGTTCCCTCGTCAAATCTGGTTCAATACACAACAACCAATCCAGAATAGCCTTTCCCCTAGTGGACTCCACCATAAGCTGCTCTCAAAAGCCAGCTCACAGGCATTCCGCAAATGGTCTCTCTCAGGATCAAGCACCAACCTGATTTTCCCAATCCACCTGCATATTGAAATTCTTTGTTACTATTTTAACACTGTCTTTTTGACATACATTTTTTAAAATCTCCTGGTATATTGGGCAGCACTGTAGCGTAGTAGTTAGCACAATGCTTTACAATACCAGCAACCTGTGTTCAATTCCCTCCGCCGTCTAAAAGGAATTTGTATGTTCTCCCTCTGACCATGTGGGTTTCCTCTGGATACTCCAGTTTCCTCCCAAGTCCAGAGATGTACCAGTTGGTAGATTAATTGGTCATTATATATTGTCCCATAATTAATCTGTGGTTAAATTGGAGGTTGCTGCGGCTCGAAAGGCTAGAAGGGCCTATTTTGCGCTGTATCTCAATAAATAAATAAATATTAATCAATTTGCAGCCCACATCCTGGCAACTGTTTGGAGGACTGTATTACAGTTCCTTGATGCTACCCACAAAGATTCTACATCCTCCAATCCTATGTTACCTCTTTCTAAGGATTTGATTTCTTTTTTTTAACCAACAGAGCCACCACACCCCTTCTACCAACCTGCTTGTCCTTTTGATACAGTCTGTATCCTTGGATCCTAAGCTCCCAAATATGATTTTCTTACAACTCTATGATGCTCACATCACATCTGCCAATCTCTAATTATGCTACAAGATCACCTATCTTATTCTGTATACTGCGTGTGTTCAAATATAACACTTTCAGTCATGTATTCATCACTATTTTCAACTTTGCCCCCATGTTACGCTTGAGCTCCTCCCACTGACTGCAATTTTGCTCCATCATCTGCCTGTTCTTTCCTCACAGACTCACTACAGACTGCATCTAGTTGTATACAAACTGCCCCATCTTCAGCCTTATCACTACGGTTCCCATTTCCTTGACAACTGTTTAAATTCTCCCCAACAGCTCTAGCAAACCTACCTGCTTTTTTTTTTTTTTAATACAGATCATAACTACCCCAGAAGATAAAACTCAATGATCCAGAAATTTGAACCCCTGCCCTCTGCACCAGCTCCTCAGCCACGCATTCATCTGCCAAATCATGCCATCTTTACCTTCACTGGCACGCGGCACAGGCAGCAATCCAGAGATTACTATCCTGGAGCTCCTGTTTTTCAGCTTTCCACGCAATTCCCTAAATTTTCTCTTCAGGATCTCCTTCCTTTTCCTACCTATGTCATTGGTGCCAATATGTACCAAGACTTCTGGCTGCTCACCTTCGCACTTTAGAATACCGTGCACCCGATCCAAGACATCCCAGACCCTAGCACCTGGGAGGCAAAATACCATTCGGGTGTCTCTTTCATGTCCACAGAGTCTCATGTCTACTCCTCTAATTGTGGAATCCCCTGTCAGTACTGCAATCCTCTTCTCCCCCCCTTCCCTTCTGAGCCACCACACCAGACTCAGTGTCAGAAACTCGGTCACTGCTGCTCACTCTGGTAGGTCGTCCTCCTCAACAGAATCCAAAGTGGTATACTTATTATTGAGGGGAATGTCCACAGGGGTACTCTGCACTGGCTGCCCATTTCCTTTCCCTCTCCTGACAGTACCTGCCTTCTGCAACTTAGGAGTGACTCCTGTAGCTCCTATCAACTCCTAACATTTTCCTACGAGCTGAAGATCTTTGAGCTGCAGCTCTAGTTCCTTAACATGTTCTCTGAGGAATTGCATCTCGGTGCACCTGATGCAGATGTAGTTATCTGGGAGACTGGAGGTCTCTCAGAATTCTCACACCTCAAAGAACACAACACTGTCTCTGGATCCATTTTCATGCCACTAACTATGCACTAACAGATGAAGAATGAAGAAGAAGCTTAACATAATCTTACCTCACCCAAGCCTGCTGTGCCAAAGCTTCCCCACTCTAACACTGGTCCACTCACACAACAGCTGCTCTGCTTGTCCTTACCGTGGCTTTATTTGCCCTTGCTTAAGAATTGCGATTCGATTGGGCTGCCTGGAAAGTTAAAAACCTGCAAACGCTCGTTTTTAAATCTCTCACCTTGACCTGTGTGTAGTCTTCTTTCCTAACTCCAAAACTAAGCCGACCTTAATAAAACAATACCATCAGAATGCAAGAGGATTGAAACTTTACCTGTAGCCAATATAATTGTGCACGTAAGCTCCTATGATGAGCTGACTGTTTATATTCAACATGAATTCCTGATATAAAGTCTCGCTTGATGCTCATTTGCTGAGGCAATCGAGTTTCCATCCGGTGAAAATTAGCCTAAAATAAAAAAGCAGGGTAATCTTGCATCAAACAGAAATGGCACCACAGTAGCAAATCAACTGTGGGTATATTATCCTGTACCCAGATCACTGCATGGCTTTCACTCACTTAAAAGCGTTTCACTGCTGTTAGACAAACATAAATGAGTACGCATTCCTTCATGAATGCTATCAAAAAGACAAGTAATTGAAAGGCAAAGTTACATTAAAGAATTATTCTGCATGACCACCAAGGACTGAAGATTTCTGTTCTATGTGTAATCTATAAATGCAGTTTTCAAATTGGCACTATCTTTTATGTCAGAATTCCCACAGGTTGAAAGCAGAAAAAAGGAGAAAAAGTTTTCCTATTAGCCAACGGAACTTAATTAGAAACAGGAAATGTGCTTGTGCTGATTCCTTTAGACAGGTTGATTTGTTTCCCAATATACTATATATATCTATTCTCTGTACATAGCACAAATATATGGTGGAAGTGCAAATGATGGATCAATAATTTTCGTAGTGGTAATTTTAGAGGAAGTATACAGAAAACAATATTCCAAATGTTGTTGAATGTCACTCACGAAAGGGAAATCATCAAGTGACTTACTGACTTTTGGAGTTTGGAATGTTCCAATGAAAAAGTCAAGAACTATTGTTGTGAGACATATTCACCAGAACCCAGGCTCAGTTAGACAAGAGCTCTTTATGTTACCTCTAAGTCACTATCCAACTTTATCCAGTGCTCTTCAGTCCTTGCCGTCAGATGTTTTTGATAGGCCCGTTCCAAAAGATTGATGTGCTTTTGACTAAATGGCTTCCACCGCTGCTTGCGTTTCATTTCCCAGACAACACCAGAGCTGAAGACAGAATGAAGACTGATTAAAAATTAAATAATGCTTAAACATTTTACTGAGCCGTATGGCGTCAAGGTAGCGTAGGGGTTAAGCGCAATGCTATTTCAGCTCACTGCATTGTGGAGTACAGAGTTCAATTCCAGCATCATATGTAAGGAATTGTATATTCTCCCCCTGACTGCATGGGTTTCCTCTGGGTGCTCTGGTTTACTCCCACTGTCCAAAGATGGACAAGTTAGTAGGTTAATCGGTCATTGTAAAATTCTCGTGTGTTTAGGCTAAGGTTAAGTAAGTGGGCTGCTGGATGGTGCAGCTCTTTGGGCTGGAAGGACTTGTTCTGGCCTGTCTCTAAATAAAATAAATAAAGGGATAGAAAACCTTCAGAAATAATTCTTCCTCCACACCAACTTTACTTACCTATTTTTTAATGTTTCAATACTTCAAAAACAAAATATTAATTATAGAGACGGCTTCAGAGAATAACTTTGACATACCAATCTTCAACAAATGTATTCAGCTGAAATTTTCCACTTTTTGTTTCCAAAAATTTTACATTTGTATTTTGTGTTTTTTGACCATTTACTGCTATGATGAACGTTTCAAAAATACAGTTACCTCAACATTTCTCAAAAGTTGTAGCAACCTTCCAAATTTAACTAAGAACTGTATATAGAGTAGTACTACTCATCACTGTTCCAGGGAAACAGGTCCAATCAGGTACTGTCTTGCACATTTCTTAACTGTGTGCATTTCCTATGGATGCTCCAGTTTCCTCTCTGATCCAAAAGGTTAATTGGCAACTGTAGATGCCCAAAGATTCAAAGGGGAAGAAGATGTGCATGAAAGTGTAAAACAGAGGCAAGAGAGGATACTGGACCACTCAAAAACAATGCTAGGGCGGTAGTAATGGGGGACAAGGAAATGACGGACAAACTGAGTAAGTATTTTGTATCAGTCTTCACTGTAGAAGACAGAAGTTATTGAGTGGAAGTTCTGGGAGTCAGAAATCATGAGGTGTCTGAGATTACCATGACTACAGAGAAGTTCTTGGGAAATGGAAAGGTCTGAAGGTAGATAAGTCCCCTGGACTAGATGGTGTACACCCCAGGGTTCTGAAAGAGGTGGCTGAAGAGATCGTGAAGGCATTAGCAATTATCTTTCAAAAATCTCTAGATTCTAGAATGCTTCCAGAAGACAGGAAAATTGCAAATGTCACTTCACTCTTCAAGAAGGGAGATAGGCAGAAGAAAGCAAACTATAGACCAGTTAGTTTGATCTCAGTGGTTGGCAAAATGTTGGAGTCAATTATTAAGGATGAGGTCTCAGGGAACTTGGAGGCACATGATAAAATAGGCCGTAGTTTCCTCAAGGAAAATCTTGCCCGACAAATCTGTTGAAATTCTTTGAAGAAATAACAAGCAGGATAGACAGAAGAGAATCAGTTGATGTTGCATTCTTGGATTTTAAGAAGGCCTTTGACAAGGTGACACACATGACAGTGCTTAACAAGCTACAGTCCCATGGTATTACAGGAAAGATTCTTGCTTTGGTAAAGCAGTGACTGACTGGCAAGAGGCAAAGAGTGGGATTAAAGTGATCCTTTCTGATTGGCTGCCGGTGACTAGTGGTGTTCCACATGGGTCTGTGTTGGGACTGATTCTTTTTATGTTATATGTCAATGATTTGGATGATGGGGGGGCGTCACGTGATGACGTGGGATTGAGACGTGTAAATCCAGCTCTCCCGCAACAAATCAGTAAAGTACCGTCTAAATAAAACAAAGTTGGTAAATATTTTCTCAAAACTATTTATAAACTTTGTAAGACTACTTTACGATATGTCTCCTAAACTGCAACAAAAGAAGTCTGCTGTTGCGAAGCAGCCACGAGACGGGAAGAAAAAAGGGCCTACTGCAACGATGGAGCCTCGGACTCAGGTTGGATCTCCTTCAGTAGAACAGGGAGCAATGGCGGTGGCAACGGTTTCTCCAAAGACGACACCGGAAATGCGCATGTGCAAAGAAGAGCGCATGCGCAAATCGACACAACGCAAACTACAAGAACCGACACCCACTGCAATTGAAAACGACTCAGAGTCAGAATTGGACTCTGCAGAGAACACAGATGAAGAAGAGGAGGAAGAATTGGAAGCCAGTGGAAGTAAAGGAGATGATAGAGACATAAGAGAGGCTCTATTGCAATCAACGGCTGAATTAAGAAAAGTAAGAGAAGAGCTTAGAGATATGAAGAGGTGCTATAATAAAGTTATGGAAAGACAGGACAAAATGGAAAAGGAGCTTCAGAAGATGGAAAGAGAAATGGGGCTTATGAATGATAGAGTGGAAAAAACAGAAAATGATTTGCTTGTTTGGAACTCGGAAAGAAACCGACTCTTGGAGAAAGTGGATATGTTGGAAAATTTCAGTAGACGTAATTGTTGGTCTTACAGAAGGTATGGAGGGAGAAAAGCCAATAGAATTTTTTCAAAGATGGATCCCGGACGTTTTGCAAATGGGAGAGGAGGCTCGACTAATTGAAATTGAGCGGGCACATAGAGCTCTAAGACCAAAACCAAAAGATGACCAATATCCACCATCGATTTTAATAAAATTCTTAAGATTTCAAGACAAGGAAAGGATTCTACAGGCAGCTGCTCGAGCTGCCAAAGATAGAAAAGGGCCATTGATAATTAAAGGGAACAAAGTTTTTTTCTACCCTGATATAAGTTACGAACTTTTGAAGAAAAGGAAGAAGTTTAATCCAGTGAAAAAAACACTATGGGATCATGGTTATCAATTTATACTGCGTTATCCTGCAACTTTGAAGATTTTTTTGCCTGGTGGAGAAAAAAGATTTTTTGATGACTACCAGAAAGCAGAGCAGTTTGTGCAAGATTTTCTGAATATTCACCAGATACAAGAACAAACTCAGGAGAGAGAGATAGATTGAAGATGAAGATTGGGTTAAAGAATGGACTTGTTGGATTTTTGAAGCTGGATGAATGTATAAATATATTATTAATTATATGAGGGGGTAAGAAAGGTTAACACTGGAGGAAATTAGTTGGGAATAGTAATACTAATTTTGTCTATATATATAACTTTTTTTGTTGCAGGGGAGCTGGAAGAAGCACTGATCGATTGCTACGTTAATCATGTGTGCAAGCGTGGCTTTTGCCGCGACCCGTAAAATGGAGGGGGGTAGTGTTGTGTATCCTTTCATTCACAACATTAGTGGGGGGGTATTTTGTTTTTTTTTCTTTTTTTTTCTATCTTTTTTTCTTTTTGCCTGGAAGGTTGGGGGGGAACACATAGCAACATGGTGAAGTTTAAAGAAATTCCCCAAGGAACTATGAGAGTTGAGAAGATAAGTAATGTTTTAGATTGGAGTAACTTTGTTAAGAATAATGACTAATTTATTGAATTTTTTGAGTTTTAATGTTAATGGGCTTAATAGACCAGTGAAAAGAAAAAGAATCTTAACATATATTAAAAAAATGAAGATAGATTTAGCTTTTTTACAGGAAACGCACTTAACAGAAATAGAACATCAGAAACTAAAGAGAGAATGGGTGGGTAGTGTTGTTGCGGCTTCATTTAATTCAAAAGCGAGGGGAGTAGCAATTTTGATCAATAAAACGTTACCAATTAGAATACAAAATGTAATAACTGATTCTGCGGGGAGATACGTGATTATACATTGTCAACTTTTTTCCGAACTATGGACTTTTATGAATATTTATGCACCAAACGAAAATGATGCAAAATTCATACAAGAAGCTTTTTTGAATTTGGCGGATGCACATGAAAAAATATTAATTGGAGGAGACTTTAATTTTTGCTTAGACCCAGTCTTAGATAGATCAACCAAGGCTGTTATAAAATCGAAGGTAGTAAATTTAACTTTATCATTGATGAAAGATTTAAATTTGATTGATATATGGAGAAGAATCAATCCTAAAGAAAGAGACTATTCATTCTATTCTCAAGAACATAAAACTTACTCAAGGATAGATTGTTTTCTATTATCAATGCATATTCAACACAGAGTGAAAAATATGGAATATAAAGCAAGAATATTATCAGATCATTCTCCTTTATTAATGACAATAATAATGGCTGACAAGGAAGAAGTAGCTTATAGATGGAGATTTAATTCAACATTATTAAATCGTCAAGATTTTTGTGATTTTATGAAAAAGCAGATTCAATTTTTTTTGGATACAAATTTTCATTCAGTGGAGGATAAATTTATATTATGGGATGCGATGAAAGCATATCTTAGGGGCCAGATAATAAGCTATACGTCTAAAATTAAGAAAGAATATATGGCAGAACTAGATCAATTGGAAAAAGAGATTACAAGAATAGAAAAAGAATCTCAAAGATCTATGTCAGAAGAAAAACGAAGACAACTTCTCAATAAGAAGTTACAATATAATACGCTTCAGACATATAGAACGGAAAAAGCAATTATAAGAACTAAACAAAGGTATTATGAGTTAGGTGAGGGAGCACATAAAATTCTTGCCTGACAGTTGAAAACAGAACAAGCTTCCAAAACAATAAATGCAATTAGAACAAGGGCAAATAAAATATCTTATAAACCTCTTGAAATAAATGAAACCTTTAAAAATTTTTATTCTGAATTATATCAATCAGAATCCCAAAATGATGTTAATGAGATAGAAAGGTTTTTATCACAAGTTTCTCTTCCAAAATTGAATTTGGAAGAACAGAGGGGATTAGATATGCCTTTTACATTAAAAGAAGTTGAAGAAGCTTTAGGATCACTCCAAAGTAATAAATCTCCAGGAGAAGATGGTTTTCCACCTGAATTTTATAAAAAAATTTAAAGATTTATTATTTCCTCTTTTTATGGAACTAATACGTCAAGCAGAAAAAATACATAAACTTCCAGAATCTTTTTCAACAGCAATTGTAATAGTATTGCCAAAAAAGGACAGAGATCCTATGAAACCAAAATTAATACATATGGATCAAACAGGATTTATTAAAAATAGACAATTGGCAGATAATGTAACTCGGCTACTCAGTATAATTCATTTGGCATAAAAAAGGGATGAGAAGAGTATAGTAGTAGCTTTGGATGCAGAAAAAGCATTTGATAGATTAGAATGGGATTTTTTATTTAAAGTATTAGAAAAATATGGGTTAGGAACATCTTTTATAAATTGGATTAAAACTTTAAATTCTAACCCTAAAGCTAAAGTAGTGACAAACTCTCAAATTTCAACACCATTCCAGTTAAAAAGGTCAACTAGACAAGGCTGTCCACTATCACCTGCTTTATTTGTATTGGCGATAGAGCCATTAGCAGAACTAATTAGAATTGATCCAGATATTATGGGTTTTAGAGTTAACCAAGAGGAATATAAAATTAATCTTTTTGTCAATGATGTTTTGATATATTTAACAAACCCACAACATTCGTTACATAAATTATCTTCTAGATTGGATGAATATGGGAAGGTATCAGGTTACAAATTAAACTGGGATAAAAGTGAAATTTTACCTCTTACTAAAGGAGACTATAGTCAATGTCGATTAGTAACCCAATTTAGATGGCCGGTAAATGGTATAAAGTATTTAGGTATAAGACTTGATAATGATGTAAAGAATTTATATAAATTTAATTATTTGCCACTGTTGAAAAAAATTCACGAAGATCTTGACAAATGGATGATACTACCAATAACATTAGTAGGTAGAGTCAATGTTGTAAAAATGAACATATTTCCTAGATTACAGTATTTGTTTCAAACATTACCAATACAATTGCCACAGAAATTTTTTCAAGAGTTAAATAAATGTGTGAGAAAATTTCTTTGGAAAGGTAAAATGTCAAGAATATCATTGGAAAAACTGACATGTAAATTTGGGTTAGGAGGATTACAACTTCCAAACTTTAAAAACTACTATAAAGCAAATCAACTTAGATTTATTGCATCTTTTTTCGATGATCAAAAACCAGCATGGATTAAAATAGAACTAGACAAGATAGGAGAAAATAAACCTGAAGATTTTATATATAAATGGGAATTTAAATGGATACGGGAAAAGAAAGAATCTCCTATATTAACACATTTGATTGATCTATGGAATAAGATAAATGCTGATAAGGAAACACAGAAATCTCTATTAGCAAGGAGACCTTTGTTCCAAAACAGACTTATTCCTTTTACAATGGATAATCAACTTTTATATAATTGGTACCAAAAAGGGATTAAATTTATAGGAGACTGTTTTGAGCGAGGTATATTGATGTCATTTGAACAATTAAAGGATAAATATAAAATATCTAATAATACTTTCTTTTGTTACTTTCAATTAAGGGCTTACTTAATAGGTAAGCTGGGTCAAACAATGTTTTTGCCAAAGCCTAATGAAATTGAAATTTTAATTCAAAAAGGGAAAATTAAAAAATTTATTTCTTATATGTATAAATTGATTCAAGAACAGACAATTAAACAAGGAATCCATAAGTCAAAGCAAAAATGGGAAACAGATCTGAATATTAATATTGATGAAACAAATTGGTCAAGACTTTGTCTTGACAGTATGACAAATACAATAAATGTTCGACTTAGATTAGTACAATATAATTTTTTACACCAATTATATATTACACCACAAAAAATAAATAGATTAAATTCAAATCTATCTGATAAATGTTTTCGGTGTAATCAAGAAATTGGTACTTTTTTACATTCTACTTGGTCTTGTTTTAAAATTCAACCCTTTTGGATAAATTTAAGAGTCTTATTGGAACAAATTACTGGAATTCAACTTCCACATAACCCTGTATTATTTCTATTAGGTGATATTGAAGGGATAAAACCGAAACTTAAATTGAATAAATATCAGAAAGAATTTATAAAAATTGCATTGGCAGTAGCTAAGAAGACTATAGCAGTTACTTGGAAATCTGATTCATATTTAAGTATGGATCATTGGAATAATGAAATGGCTAGTTCTATTCCACTTGAAAAAATTACTTATAATTTAAGAGATAAATATGTAACATTTTTGAATATTTGGCGCCCTTATTTACAAAAGATAGGATGGCATATTTAAGTGCTCTGATAAAGATTTTGGTTACTTGGGGAAAGTAACGAATAATTATACCAAATTTATTTTGAATCCCATGGAGCATGTGGAAAACTTCCAATAACCAGGCGGTTCTTTTCTTTTTTTTCTCTTTCTTTCTTTTTAGGTAGGACTATATATGGGGAGGGGAGGGTTAAGGGGAGGGGGTGGTGGGTAGATTTTATCTTTTCATGTATTCTTTTTGAAAATTTAATAAAAATTATATTAAAAAATGATTTGGATGATGGAATTGATGGCTTAGTTGTAAAGTTTGCAGACGATATGAAAACAGGTGGAGGAGCAGGTAGTTTTGAGGAAATAGAGAGGCTATATAAGGACAGACAGATTAGGAGAATGGGCAAAGAAGAGGCAGATGGAATACAGTGTTCAGAATTGTATGGTCATGCACTTTGGTAGAAGAAATAGAAGAGTAGATTATTTTCTAAATGGAGAGAAAATACAAAAAACTGAAGCACAAAGGGACTGGTGCAGGATTCCCTAAAGTTTAATTTGCAGGCTGAGTCTGTGGTGAGGAAATCAAATGCAACGATGTTAGCATTGATTTCAAGTGGACTAAAATATAAAAGCAAGGATGAAATGTTGAGACTTTATAAAGCAATGTGAGGCCTCACTTGAATTATTGTGAGCAGTTTTGGGCCCATTATCTTAGAA
Source organism: Mobula birostris (assembly GCF_030028105.1). Classification (NCBI taxonomy): domain Eukaryota; kingdom Metazoa; phylum Chordata; class Chondrichthyes; order Myliobatiformes; family Myliobatidae; genus Mobula; species Mobula birostris. The sequence continues at coordinate 10,602,025 of NC_092387.1, read as the reverse complement.
AGTATGTTCTGAAACTGGAGCAGGTTCAAAGAAGGCTCATGAAAATGGTTCCAGGTTTGAACAGCTTGTCATATGAAGAGCATTTGATGGCTCTGGGCTTGTGTTCACTAGAATTCAAAAGAATGATGGGTGTCCTTATTGAAACCTATTGAATAGCAAAAGGCCTTGATCGAGTGGATGTGGAGAGGATGTTTCCTGTGGAGGGACAGTCTAAGACCAGAGGACACAGCCTGAAAATAGAGGGGCATCCTATTATAACAGAGATGAGGTGGAATTTCATTAGCCAGAGAGTGGTGAATCTGTGGAATTCTTTGCCACAGGCAGCTGTGGAGGCAAAGTCTATATGTATATTTACGGCAGAGATTGATAGGTTCTTGATCAGTCAGAGTATGAAGGGATACGAAGGCATGGCAAGACATTGGGGCTGCCAGAGAAAATGAATCAGCCGTGATGAAATGGCTGAGGATAGTCAATGGGCGAAATGGACTAATTCTGCTCCTATATCTTATGGTCTTTCCTTATAACTCAGGATGTGCTGGCATTGTCGGGGGTTCAGAGGAGGTTCACAAGGATGATTCCAGGAATGAAAGGGTCATCATACAAGGAACATTTGATGGCTCTGGGTCTGTACTCACTGGAATTGAAACCGTTCAAATGTTAAAAGGCCAACACAGAGCAGATATGAAAAGGATGTTTCCAATGGTGGAGGAGTCTAGGGCAAGAGGGCTGGTTCGGCCTAATTCTGCACATATGTCTTATGGTCTCATGGACTCTAGTCCCAGCAACATTCTTATAAATTTTCTCTGCACTCTTTTAATTTTATTCATATCTTCCCTGCAGTTAGGTGACCAAAACTGCACACAATACTCCAAATTAGGCCTCACCTACGTCTTATACAACTTCAACATAGCATCCAAATTCCTGTACTCAATACCTTGATCTATGAAGACAAATGTGCCAAAAGCTTTCTTTACAACCCTATCTACCTGTGATGCCACTTTCAATGAATTCGGGGCCAGTATTCCTGGATTCCTTTGTTCTACCGCACTTCTCAGTGTCTTACTGTTCACTATGTAAGATCCATCCTGGTTGGACTTTGCAATGTGCAACATTTCACACTTGCCTGCATTAAATTCCATCTGCCATTTTTCAGCCTATTTTTCCAGCTGGTTCAGATCTTGCTGCAAGCTCTGAAAGTCTTCCTCGCTGCTCACTGCACCCCCAATCTTGGTGTCATCTACTAATTTGCTAACCTAGTTAACCACATTATCATCCAGATCATTGATATCGATGACAAACAATAGAAGACCCAGCACTGAACCCTGTGGCACTCTACTAGTGACAGGCCTCCACTCAGAGAGGCAACCATCTACTCTCACTCACTGGCTTCACCCGCAAAGACAACATCTAACCCAATTTACCACCTCAGCTTGAATGCCAAGCAACTGACCCTACTTCATCAACCTGCCATGTGGGACCTTGTCAAATACCTTGCTAAAGTCCATGTAGACAACATCCACTGCCTTGCTTTCAGCAACTTTCCTGGTTACTTCCCCAAAATCTCTCAAGCATTGGTTAGACACAATCTACCACACACAAAGCCACACTGACTATCCCTAATCAGTCTCTTTCCATCCAAATGCTTATATATCCAGTCACTTAGAATAACTTCCAGTAACTTTCTCACTACTGATGTAATGCTCACCAGCCTGTAATTTCCTGGTTTATTCTTGAAGCCTTTCTTAAACGATGTAATATTAGCTATCCTCCAATCCTCTGGGACCCCATCTGTCACTAAAGATGATTTAAATATCTCTGCTGGGGCCCCTGCGATTTCTGCATTTGCCTCCCACAGGGTCCAAGGGAACACCTTGCAAGGCCCTGGGGACTTGTCCACCCTAATTTGCCTCAAGACAGCAAACACATCCTTATTTATAATCTGTATGTGGCCATGACCTTGCTGCTGTTTTGCCTCACTTTTATAGACACTGCCTGTTTTTTGAGTAAATACAAATGCAAAAAAAACATTTAAGATCTTCCCCCATCTCTTTTGTCTTCACGCATAGATTACCATTCTGATCTTCCAGAGGACCAATTTTGTCCCTTGCAATCCTATTGCTCTTAACTCATCTGTAGAAGCCATTAGGATTCTACTTCACCACCTTAACCAGGGCCTCAATATCTCTCAAAAACCAAGGTTCCCTAAACCTGTTTTCCTTACCTTTTATTCTGACAAGCTTTCTGCTCTCAAAATTTCACTTTTGAAGGCTTTCCATTTACCAAGTACACCATTGACAAAAAACAGCCTGCCCCAATCCACTTGCCAGATCCTTTCTGATACCATCAAAATTGGCCTTTCTCCAATTTAACATGTCAACCCGAGGACTAGAACTAATCTTTTTTCATAATTACCTTGAAACTAATGGCATTAAGATCACTAGTGATAGTAATTTATCATTACCATCATAAACTGATAGCAATCTATCAATTTATAATTAAAAATGTGTATATCAGGAGGACTGGGAAAATAGGTTTATAAATCAAAGACATGTAATCTTAACAGAGCAAAAATGTATACATTAAATAATCAAATTACAATATTCAAACTGCAATAATATTTTGAACATAATATTATAAATCCTCAATACCACAAATTCACAATACAACATGCTCTAAATCTCAAGGGAGACACAAGGGATTGCAGGTGCTAGAATATGGAGCAACAAACAAACTGATGGAGGAACTCAGCTCAACTCACTAAGTTCGTCGAGCAGATTGCTTGTTCTACCTATATCTCACTGTCATAATAAGGTGATTAAATGAACTAGCCGTATCAAACACTGCACAGGTTTGTCACAAGGGAATTGATCTCCATATCTTTATTTTATTTTTGATCAAGTGGCTTTAGACAAAGCATCTAAAATACATTTCAAAAACTTGTGATGGTAAGTTTGTGATTCACTGTAAATCAGAATTATGACTTCTGGTAATTGTTCACTTAAAAATAAAATTCCCATGTACCTGTATTTCATTTAAAAATATATATCATTATGAAACAAAGTAAAAATCTCTTCTCTCTTTCAATAGTTCATGTCGAATCCGAAAAAAAATGTTTGCAGATGATTACAACAGCAAACAGCAAATCTGTGAGGATTATTCCATGTGTAGCATTGTAACAGAGCCCTCCATTATCATCAGATCAGTACAAATTCTAAGGGGCTTTTGTCTGCAGAGTTCAGGGATGATGTTTCTTTGCTAAAACTGCAGAAGTAGAGAAAGTAACCCAGCATACAGTCCTGGTTAGATGAATCAAAATGGATTGGATAATTCTTCTGAGGTGGCAATGTTATTAACAAGGCCAGTAATGCTAACAAGTAAACAAGCAGAAAGATGGGGAGTCTCAGGAAAATTGTGAGATTGAGGAAATTTATTTGTAATTTTTATAATCAGAGTGAGAGCTGGATTTGTTACATTCCATTTTTTCTGTACTTTTAATGATGCAAACTATGATTTTTTTGTTTAATTAATTTTAAATTTGAAATCAAAAGATGCTATAGATGCTGGATATCTGAAATAAAACCTGAAAATGCTAGAAACTCAATAGGCCAGTCAGCATCTATGTAAAAGCAGAGGGAAGAGAATTGTTATCAGGGTCTTCATTACTACCAGACCTGAAACATTTAACGATTTTCTTTCTATAGATCTTGTCCAATAGCTAAGTCGTGGAGTCATGGAAACCGGTATTTAGCCCCCCGTGTCTGCACCAATCATCAACCATCTATTTACACGAATCTTAACCAATTCCATTTTATTCTCCTCACATTTCCATCAACTTCCCGCAGATTCAGCCATTCACACACACCATAATGGCCAAGCAGCCTGACAACCTATGTGTCCTTAAGGTTAAGAAGGAAATTGGAACTTCAGAGACAAATCATGCAGCCACAATAAGAACGTGCAAACTCCACGCAAACAGCACTAGAGGTCAGGATAGAACTGTATCTAAAGAAGAATGTTTCTAGAATTTTCTGGTTTTATTCCCATTAATTTAAAACTGCTTATTTTCATTATGCGTTAATTATTTTCAAGGTACAAAGCACCTTTTACTTAAAATGTTCAATTCAAATTATTGAATGAGCCAAATGTTTTCAAGCCCTAACAACTGAGAGACATTACTCACAAAACATTATAGTTGTTGACCTTAGACCACAAGACACAGGAGCAGAATTAGGATCTTCTATTAAATTCATTCAAACCATTTGCTTAAACCAGTTTTACTGAAGAAAAGCAAAGCTAACCTGGTAATTCCAATGTAAGCAATTTCTTGCTTACTTTCATTGTTAACAAGTGATAAGCCAAGGCTATGAAGAGAAACCGTAATTCCTTTTTCAAACTGTTTCAAGTCTTCAGCTTGCTGTGCTTTAGAAACAATGGCCACATCTTCAGTAAACAGCAACACACGCTGTCGCCCATCAAGGAAGGAAATCCAATAAATCTGATTATTGGTATTCCAAGGGAATTGTCCAAACTGATCCTGTAAAATGTAAACAACTCGATCAATAAGACAAATGGAATAAAGCTATTACTTAAAGATTTTGTATGTTTTACTGATCAAAAATAACTGCATTTTCTGGAATTCTAACATTAAAGTTCCGATGATTTGACATGTTAACTCTTCCCACAGATGCTGCCTGACCTACTGAGTATTTCCATTATCTACCTTTCTAGTACTGTATTGTCTCACGACTTCATTTAGAAACAGGAAATTTATTGGAAGTAGCTTTCTTCCTGTTTTGTATCAGACTGCATTTGACATATGACAGAGTAGTACAGCACAGGAACAGACCCTTTGGCCACAATGTTGTAATGTCGTGCCAAACTAATTAACCTAATTAAATCTAATTACACTAAACCCTTCTGCTCACACATAATCTATATCACCCCCTATTCTCTGCATATTTATGAAAGAATTAAAGATTAGCTTTATTTGTCACATGATCATCAAAATCTACAGTGAAATCTGTCGTTTGCATCAACACAGTCTGAGGACTATGCCTACCAGTGTCGTCACACTTTCGACATCAAAATAGCATGCCCACAACTCACTAACCCTAACAGTACATCTTTGGAATTGTAGGAGAAAACTGAAGCACCTGGAGGAAACCCAAGCAATCACAGAGAGATCATATGGACAGTGAGGGAACTGAACCCTAATTGGTGATCACTGATGCCGTAAAGCTTTACACTAACCACTATGCTAATTTACCATCTAAGTGCCTCTTAACAACCATCATATTTGCCTTCAGCACCACCCCAGTCAGCACAGTCCAGGCGTCCATCACTCTGCGTAAAAAAAAAACTTGCCCTGCTCATCTCCTTTGTACTTTCACACCCTCATCTTAACGTATGCTCTCTAGTATTAGATATTTTGACACTGGGAAAAAAGATATCAGCCCTCTACTCTATGACTCTCAAAATTTTCTAAACTTCTATCAGGCTTTCTCACAGCATTCATCACTCCGTAGTAAACAAACCAAGTTATTAACAAGTATGCCACATGTCATCTTTACCATGCTTTACATTAGCTTTCAGAGAGCTACGGACCTGGATTCCACGCATCTTAATCTTGTGAATGAGCCTCTCGCATGAGGGACCTTTTCAAATGCCTTACTGAAATACATATGGACAACATCCACTGCTCTGTCTACCTTTGTCACCTCTTTGAAAACTCAGTCGACAATAAGACAACCAACCCCATATAAATCTAAGCAGATTGTCCCTAATTAGGTCATGTTTTTCCATATGCTCATAAATCCGATCCCTAAGCATCTTCTCCAACAGAATGCCTTCAGATACCCTTTAATTCAACTTACTAACTACATTTCATGGCTGCTCCTAATCTTCTCAATTCCCATTTAAGTTCTTTTCAGACTTCTTCATATCCTTTTTTGGGGCCCTGTTCAATTTCAACTTCCTAAACCTTACATATACATCCTTTTACTTCTTGACTGAATTTAGAACTTCTCGCATCATCTCTAACCTTGCCTTGCTTGCCCTTCCTTTTCATTAGAACATATTGGTTCTGTACTCTGTGCAGTTGGTCTTTAAACACCCACAATGTCAGATATGGATTTGCCCAGATACAGCTGTCCCCAAATAACACTCTCCAGCTCCTGCATAACTCTGTCATAATTTCCCCCCTCCCCTAATTTAACACTTTCCCTTGAGATCTAGACTTATCTTTATTAACAGAGCAAAGTAGATGAAAGGTTCAGAGACTTGTGGGATCCAATTAATGGTTTGGTGGTAAATCCCATCCCAAGTAACACATTCGAAATGCTGGAGGAACTCAGCAGGTCAGGTAGCATCTATGGAAAGGATGTTTTGGGCCGAGACCCTTCATCAGGACTGTTGAGAGTTTCCTGGCCAGCTGCATCACCATCTGATACAGAAATTGCAAGGCATCTGACCACAAATCCCTACAAAGGATTGTGAGTACTGCTAAGAGGATCATCTAGTTCTGCCTTTCACCTATAAGGAGCACTGTGTATGCAGGGCCCTTAGTGCTGTCAAGGATCCCTCCCGACCGTCACACAATCTCTTTGACCACCCACCAATAAGCGATAGGTTGATGCTATCAGTAATAGCATTAGGAAAAGGACTATTAAGATGTGAAGCAGCTTCTTCCCCCAGACGGTGAGAATACTGAACTTTATGCTGTCACCCACGTCTCATCACTTCTGAAGCACCAGTAGCGTTATACTGTTACTTTTTAACTTGTGTCATAAATTTGTGTTATTCATTTAGTTAGTGAGATATAGCATGGAGTAGGCCCCTCCTGCCCTTCAGACCACGCTACACAGCAACCCAACAATTTAGTGCTAGCCTAATCACAGGACAATTTACAATGACCAATTAACCTCCCAAAGGAAACCCACACGGTTATGGGGTGAACATACAAACTCCTTACAGACAGCGGTGGGAATTAAACCTGAGTCACCTATACTGTAAAGCGTAGTGCTAACCACCACACTACCGTGCTGCCCAATGACAATCCTCTGGTATATTTTTCATTATTAAGTGTGTGTGTGTGTGTGTGTGTGTGTGTGTGTGTGTGTGTGTGTGTGTGTGTGTGTGTGTGTGTGTGTGTGTGTTTTTGTTTGTTCTGCATCTTGATCCAGAGGTACATTGTTCCATTTGGTTGTGTACTCATATATGGTTCAGTGACAATAAACTTGAAATTACTGAGATTATTTCTACCATGCTCTTTGAAAGGGAGCAGAACCCAGGTAGCTGATGATGAGTACTTGAGCTTCTCCCAAGGGTGTGATAGATTGCCTCTTGGACCACTCCAGTGCACCAACTAATGGCCTGCTGCAAGAACAGGGCTTGGTAGCTCATTACAGAAAGAAGTCACAAGTTATACTTGTTTGTGCAGACTGGCCAGGTATAGGCATCTGGTTTCCTTTCTGAAAAACTCTTGCTGCAATCTGCAAAACCACCTTCCATCATCACCCTCTACTTCCTACCACCAACCCAAATTCTGTATTCAGTTACAAAGTTCTCCCATGTGATCTAACTTACCCTACCTTACCAAAGGCCCATACAGACCATATCTCTCGCCCTGCCCTCGTCATCCTTGTTTACTTCTTCATAAAACTCAATCAAATTCATGAGACACGATCTCCCATGCACAAAGCTATGTTGACTTAATCAACCCCTGACTTTCCAAATGCTTGTATATCTTATCCCACAGAATCCCTTACAGTAACATACCGACCACAGATATTAGCTTTACTGGTCAAAATTCCCAAGTTTTAAATATTTATTTATTTAGGGATATGGCTGCAACATCCAGCAGCCCCTGACATCCTCTATTTAACCCTAACCTAATACCAAGACAAGTTATAATAACCTATTAAGATAATTAGTACATCTCTGGACCGTGGAAGGTAACTGGAGCATGCAGAGAAAACCCACACATTCCATGGGGAGGATGTACAAAGGATCCTTACAGAGAAAACCGGAATTGAACTACAATGCCCCAAGCTAAAGTCATGTCGCACCACTCCACTACTTATGGCACCCAGGGCATCTGTACTTATACGATGGTGCAACACCAGCCACCTTCCACTCTCAGCAGGGTTTCCTCCCACAGATGCTGGTCGACTCACTTAGTTCTTTCAACAGATTGTTTGTCGCAAATACTTCGTACTTGTCTGTTAATGCACGTTGGGAACTGAACTACCATCAAACAGTTAATCTGCACTTTCTCTGTCATTATGATACTGGATTAATAGTCCCAACAGATTTCATTAAAATTAGGAGACAAAAGAGACCACAGATGCTGTAATCAGCTGCAGGAGCTCAGTGGTTCATGCAGCGACTGCAAATCCTGACATACGGTTTCAAGTTCAAAATACATTTATTATCCAGGGATGTATACTTTATACAACCTTGAGATTCGTCTCCTTACAAAACAAAGAAACACTAAAGGACTCATTAAAAAAGAGGGTCAAACATCTAATGTGCACAGAAAAAAACAATTACACAGAAAACCTATAGCACTATACAGGCTTTTCAGCCCACAATGCTGTGCTGAACACGTACTTACAATGGACAATAGACAATAGGTGCAGGAGTAGGCCATTCAGCCCCTTGAGCCAGCACCACCATTCACTGTGATCATGGCTGATCATCCACAATCAGTACCCTGTTCCTGCCTTCTCCCCATCCCTTCACTCTGCTATCTTTAAGAGCTCTATCTAACTCTTTCTTGAAAGAATCCAGAGAATTGGCCTCCACTGCCTTCTGAGGCAGAGCATTCCACAGAACCACAACCCTCTGTGTGAAAAAGTTTTTCCTCAACTCCATTCTAAATTGTCTACCCCTTATTCTTAAACTGTGACCTCTAGTTCTGGACTCCCCCAACATCGGGAACATGTTTCCTGCCTCTAGCGTGTCCAATCCCTTAATAATCTTATATGTTTCAATCAGATCCCCTCTCATCCTTCTTACGTTAGAAATTACCTAGTTTAATTAGACAAACAGTAAACGCAAGCAAATAGCATTCTGAACTGAAATCCACAAAGAGAATCTTCCCACAGACACTTAGTTCAGTGCAGAGCCGAGTAAACGTCACAGAGCAACCAGCTGAACCTGCCTGTCCCTTGCCTCAGGCCCCAACACTGATCTTTTCAGTTGGCCCGGCACCCAAATCATTGTCCAAACATCAGGCTCAGTCGGTTTGATACGCTCTGGGGTCTGCAGCCCATACCCCATTGCCTCGATTCAGCCTATATCCAACCTTTCCAATTTGGCTTGGTCCTTAAATTGTCATTTAAGTAAAGGAGGAGCTTAGGAGGGAACAATGGCACCTAATGGCGACTCCTTCGCTTGCATCTTCGGAAACAGCTCTATTGCCATCTTTAATATCTCTGTTTTTCCCTTTCAGGGTTCTTTTGAAGACCCTGACCTGGAGTTACACGCTGATTTTGGATCTTTGCGGGAATGGGACCCGCTCTCGGGGTTTCATGACTGTCCGTTATTCGGTATGTCAAGGATATGGCCTAAGAGATTAGCTCGCCTTCGGAGTTCCGGGATCTCGTGGCCCTGGAGACTGGTGGACCGAAGGTTGGTGTCTCTGCAGGAATCCAGTGTGTCACGGGAGACAGAAGATCGAAAGCAGCCAGCTGGCTCCTGGCTGTGTGCCCAGAGACCCGAGTTCTTTAGGAGCAGAGCTTGGAAAAAGCAACGCAACATACTTTTAACATCGTAAATCAGCAGGTTGTTTGTTATGTCTCCCCTCTCACTGTGAAACACAGACAATTCTTTCTCTCTTATTAGGGAGAGAGAGAGAGCCTGTGGTATGTCGAATACCGGTTGAACGAGCAGTCTTTGGGGTACTGCAAGTCTGTGTCTTTGCTGATGCTTTGCTGCATGTTTGAGTGCTCGGTGGTGGATGCCGATGCTTTTTTCCCTGCTGGTTGGGGCAGGGGGGATCATTGTTTTGCTGATACTTATGAGTGGGACGGGGGAGCTGGGAGGGGCTTTGGGGTTCTAACATTTAACTGTCATTCATTCTTTGGGGCACTCCTCTGTTTTCGTGGATGGTTGCGCAGAAAAGGTATTTCAGGATGTATATTGTATACACTTCTCTGACATTAAATGTACCTTTGAAACCTTTGAAATATCGGGTTCAATCACTTCCATATGCTTTGGGGCCTGTACCTCAATGCCTCGAGTTGGCCTATACTTTCCAATTCAGCCCAGCACTTAAATTATTCGAACCTTGGGTCTTCCTTGCTCCGAAGAGACCACTGCCCTTCAAGCTATTGTTTACAATGATTGTTAATTGCACTTTTTCTGCTAAACAAAGTATTTCGTTGTTTTCATTGTTTCATTTGCCACCAGCCAGAAGTCACTGAGATTCACCACCGCCATCTTAAACCAGAATATCAATAGATGGGTGGCCACCAGTAGGGGCAGACAGGTAGTGCTCTTCCTGTGACTGATCCACTTTCAAACAAGCCCATCAGTTTGGATACTGCTGGATGGGAACAGTGTCCTCTCAAGAGAACATGACAGCAGCAACCAGATCAACAGCACCATAACTGGCCCTGCTGTAAAGCTGGGCAGTTCATGAACTATGTAATAGCGATAAGGGGCATTTCTGTGGCTTGTCTGTCAACAATTCCTTTCCTCCTACAGATGCTGCTTAACCCACTGAGTTCTTCCAGCAGATTACTGCTGCAAAAAATACATCAGTGTAGCCTTGAGGCCAATTGGTCACAGAATAAACTGCGAAGACTTTCCTCAGGCATTCATTTTTATACATAATATCTACAGACCTTTAACAGGTCAAGTTCCCCCGTTTTCCATGCACAGCCCCAGTCAAGCTTCCTGATGCCTGTAGGATCGCTCCATGCAAACAATCGAGCTTCTCCTGGATCAAGTATCATCTCTTCCTGGACTTCACTGCAGTGGAGAGAAAAAAAAAATTAATGGGTAATTTTAATAACAAAATAATTATAACCTAAGTTTTTAGAAACCACATCAGTCTGCATTACTTGGCAAATATTAAAGAATCACAAAGGACAAGTCTGTTATCCATGCCAAGAATCAATTACCATCTCTACTAATCCATGAACTTGGCCCATAGCTTCTATGCCTTGGCAATTCAAGTTCTCCTCTACATACTTGGATGTCTTGAGATTATCTGCTCCCAGCACCTTCTCACTACATTTAAAATCTACTTTTACAAAATGACAAACGATGATTCAAAATAGCAAAGTCATATTCAAAAAACTGCACAATATATACCAAGGCAAGCTTTACATAAACAGTCAACTATTACAATTTTACAACATGTGAATATATAGGTTTAGTAATGTGAATTATTTCTCTCAGCAGGGCAATCCTGCATCTCTGAAAAACGCTACGTAAAGTAAGCTCATGGTTATAGAAGTAAGTAACTGATGTGCATGAGAAAAGATGATGAAGAATGGGAAGAATGCCATGGAAGATTTTTTTGTAATACTAAATTATTCTCTGTAAATTTTCTCCAAATTCTGAGAATTAAAAATATGGATCTCTCCATGTTTTTATCAATGTTCCAAAGCACTTTGTAGCCTTTTACTGTTTCACTGGCAAAAGGTTGTGCGAAGTGTCTCAGACAAAGTACCACAAATATACTTTGATGGCCTTGACTGAAGAGTGATATGGGCTAGTACAGCAGGATAGTTTAATTCTTGTATCAGAATAAACAGAAGAAACTAAGAAACCAGAGCATGTGTAGGCCATCCAACCCTACACATTGCCTCCATTATTCATAACCATAATTTCTGATCTTTTATCCCAGTCCAATTTTCCTACATTAACCCTGTAACGGAGGGCACTCAGAAAACGCACTCCTTAAACACACACATTTGCACAGGTAAACATTGCCTTGTCATTCTGCTGTCGCTGTGCTAAGTGTCTCCCTCTGTGTGTTGTCATAATGGGTCCTAAACCAAGCTGATGTGCTTGGGTTGGCTTTATGGTGCTTGTCCCGCCACACCTGGCAGAATGTTCCATTTCTTTAGTAATGGGGATGTGTAGACGTTGTTTCCATACAGTATTTAAGGGAGATACTTCTGTTTATTTTGTAAAATGATTGTAACTATATTGTGGGGTGCATCATACACTAATTCAAGACTGAGGGGAGTAGATTTAGGACAGAGATGAGGAGGAACTGCTTTTCCCAAAGAGTGGTGAATCTATGGAATTTATGGAATTTCTGCCCAATGAAGCAGTGGAGGCTATCTCAGTAAATATACGTAAGATAAGATTGGATAGATTTTTGCATAGTAGGGGAATTAAGGGTTATGGGGAAAAGGTAGGTAGGTGGAGATGAGTCCATGGCCAGATCAGCTATGATCTTATTGAATGATGGAGCAGGCTCGAAGGGCCAGATGGCCTACTCCTGCTCCTATTTCTTACGTTCTTATGCATAGTCTTAAAATACCTTTGTGGGTAATTAAAGGTGGCATGTCCTGTGCCTCAGTAGGGGGAAAGAGACTGGGACTACCAGGAGTTCACACTAGACAAAGTACGGAGCTGTTACAGTGTTTTCTGGTATGGTAGATATCATTTTGCAAACATTAGCAGTTTTCTTTTCACTATTTTCACTAGTTTTTGCAAGTTTGATTTTTGATGCACCTAATAAACACCCTTGCACTAAAGTGCTAAGAAACTCCAGCCATTTCTCCTTTGGTCATAACACATGCATCTAACAAACCCACATCTTCTATTCTATTTATATCTAAGATATCTAAATCAACCTCTTTTGAATATCATGAGCCTTCATAGCACTTTTGGGTAGAGTTCCATTCTTTTGGTGGAAAACTTTCTTCTCTTCCCTGTCCTGAAAGACCAACCCCTTATTTAAAGACTAATCCTTAGATGTAAACATCCCAGCCAAGGGAAACTTCACTCTAAGATGGTGCAGTGTTGCGAGCTTCCTACCAACTTCACAGTGTATTGCTAATTTCTGTAATTTCCTTGGCATTTCTTGTTCAAGAAGCTGAAAGTCACATCAGATATGATCGACTGACTCTTCTGAACATTGGGAAGTTGGCATTTACCCACAATGTGCCGCCTTTTCTACACTGAGAACCCCTGCTTACACAATCCATGGCAGGCTCATTTATTACACCACCACCACCACCTCAGAAGCAGTGCCGGAGGCGAGGGAGAAGTCCGTGTCCTGGTGAGGTTGAGGTGGTAATTGGCCGCTGCTCCCTAGCATACTACTGGCTAACTGTCAGTACCTGGATAATAAGCTGTGTGAACTGAAAGTCAGAATCTCCTATCAACAGGAAACAAAGGAATGTAATGTTTTGTGCTTCGTGGAGACCTGGTTGATGGAGGAGATACCGGATCATGCCATCGAGCCCTCTGGGTTCTCCCTGTTCCATGCGGACAGATCTAAAAGCCACTCTGGGAAGAATAAAGGGGGTGGGATGTGCCTCATGATCAATAATACTTGGTCCGACCCCTAGAATGTGCATGCTCTCAAATCCCGGATCTGGAGTACCTTATGCTGCTGTGTAGACCTTTCTGGCTGCCTAGGGAGTTCACAGCTGTTATTACCACAGCTGTGTATATTCTGTCACAAGCTGATACTGATCTGGTTCTCAAGGAACTGTACGAGACCATCAGCATCCTAGAAACTATACACCCACTGGCTGCTTTCATCGTCACCGGAGACTTAAATAAAGTATCGCTGTCTAAAGTCTCTCCAAAGTTTTGTCAACAGATCCAGATGAGCACATGGGAAAATAGCATACTCAACCACTGCTACTCTCTGTTCCGCAATGCTTACAAAGCGCTCCTTCATCCGGCATTTGGGAAGTTGGATCATTCCTCTATCTTGGTTCTGTCGATGTACAGGCAGAAGCTGAAACAAGAGTTAAACTGTCCACTGTTGGTCCAACCAATCGGTCTCCATGCTACAGGACTGCTTTGATGACGTCAACTGGAATGTCTTTCGTGATCAGGATGTTTCCAAGTTCACGGATGGGGTCACGAGCTTCATTGGGAAGTGCAGAGAATGTTGTCCCACAAAAATTGGTCAGGGTCTACCCAACCCAGAAACCCTGGATCAACAGTTCCATGTGCGCTGCACTAACCACACAAGACAGAGCTTACGTTGCCGGTAACCAACTGGAACTCAAGAAATATAGCTACAATCTAGGCAAAGTCATCAAGGCAGAGAAACAACAATACAAGGAGAAGATCCAGACACAACTCTCCACCAACAACACATGCAACTTATGGCAAGGCCTGTACACCATCGCAAACTTCAAAGCTAAACACAGTGGTGCTGCCAACATCACTGCCTCTCTCCCAAATGAGTTAAATCTTTTTAAAGCTTGGTTCAATGTCACCAACACTGAGCCCCCGAGGAGAGCTGCTTAAGTGACCTGCACCCTGGTCATCTCTGAGGCTGAAGTATGCAGGTGTTTCCAATGGGTGGAGTCGCGAGGCTATGGGACCAAACGGCATCCCAGAGCAGGTACTCAGGATGTGCGCAGCACAACTGACAGGTGTGTTTACAGACATTTTTAATCTCTCCCTCTCCTGCTTCAAAACATCCACAATTGAGTGCCCTCCTGCTTCAAAACATCCACCATTGTTCCTGTACCTAAAAAGACCAAGGTAACATGTCTGAACAACTGGTGTCCTGTCGCACTCACCTCAATAATAAGCAAATGCTTTGACAGGCTGGTCAAGAACTTCTACTGCAGCTTGCTACCACCACATTGGGCTCCCTACAATGCGCCTTCTGACACAACCAATCGACAGATGATGTAACAGCCACAGCTCTACAAACCGTCCTTATACATCTGGAGAAGAAGGATACTTATGTAAGAATGCTGTTCTTGGACTACAGATCAGCATTCAACACCATAATTCCTTCTAGGGCAGACAGGAAGCTCAGAGACCTTGGCCTTCACCATGCCTTGTGCAGCTGGATCCTGGACTTCCTGTCAGATCATCAGCAGGTGGTAAGACTGGGCTCCCTCACCTCCGCACCTCAACACAGGAGCCCCTCAGGGCTGTGTCCTAAGCCCCCTCCTTTACTCTCTGTATACCCATGACTGTGTCACCACCCACATCTCCAATCTGCTAATAAAATCTGCTGGCAATACTATACTAATTGGCCTTATCTCAAATAATAATGAGGCAGCCTACAGAGAAGAAGTCATCACCCTGACACAGTGATGTCAAGAGAACAACCTCTCCCTCAATGTCAGAAAAACAAAGGAGCTGTTTGTGGACTTCAGGAGGAATGAAGACAGGCTAACCCCTATTGACATCAATGGATCTGGGGTTCAGAGGGTGAACAACTTTAAGTTCCTCGGCATACACATCATTGAGGATCTCACGTGGTCTGTACCTACCAGCTGTGTGGTGAAAAAAACACAACAGTACCTCTTTCACCTCAGACGGTTGAAGAAGTTTGGCATGAGTCCCCAAATCCTAAGGACTTTCTACAGGGGCACAATTGAGAGCACCCTGACTGGCTGCATTACTGCCTGGTATGGGAACTGTACTTCCCTCAATCACAGGACTCTGCAGAGAGTGGTGCGGACAGCCCAGCACATCTGTAGATGTGAACTCCCCGCCATTCAGGACATTTACAGAGATAGGTGCTTAAAAAGGGCCTGAAGGATAATTGGGGACCCGAGTCACCCCAACCACAAACTGCTCCAGCTGCTACCATCTGAGAAATGGTACCGCAGCATTAAAGCCAGGACCAACAGGCTCCGGGACAGCTTCTTCCACCAGGCCATTGGACTGCTTAATTCACGCTGATACATTGCATTTTATGCTACACTGACTGTCCTGCTGTACATATTACTTATTACAAATTACAGGTGCACATTCCTTTATCCGAAATTCTGAAATCCAAGAAGCTCCAAAAACCGAAGTTTTTTTCGCCAACAGCTGACGTCACTCAGGTGTGACGTGGCAGCGCTAGCAGAGGCCACCAGACGTCAGTTGTGGCTCAGCACTCGCACTGGTTACACGTGCATTTGCTGTTCGCTGATATTTTGTGTTCATTGTTGACTTTGTGTTTAATTTCACTGTGAAAATGTCAAAAAAAGCTGCAGATACCCCTATGGGTAACAATGAGATAAAGAGAAGGAAGCATCTATCATTATCAATAACGCAGAAAGTGGAGTTATTGCAGAAGCTTGATCGTGGTGTGTCTGTGCGGCGTCTTACTGAAGAAAATAGTGTTGGAACTACCACTGTATATGATTTAAGTAAACAGAAAGACAAGTTACTGAAGTTTGATAGTGACAGTGACGTTCTACATTTATTCCAATAAGTCATTTACCATGTGTTTGATTCGGTTGGTTTGAAGCTGTATATTTTTATGTTTTATTGAATGTTTTTGTTGGAAATAAAATTTTTTCTTGTCATTATTCCCTAAACAATACAGTATAACAACTATTTACATAGCATTTACATTGTATTAAGTATTATAAGTAATCTAGAGATGATTTAAAGTATATGGGAGGATGTGTGTAGGTTTGGTGCGCCGCCGGGTCCTAAAGTCCAGCACACTGAGACAGGTTAAATAAGGGACTCGAGCATACGTGTTTTTTGGTATCGGGGGGTGGGGGGGGTGGATCTGTAATCCAAAAAAATCTGACTTCCGAAATGCAACTGGCCCCAAGCATATCGGATAAGGGATTGTGGACCTACACTAAAAATTGTACATTACACATTTAGACAGAGACGTAATGGAAAGATTTTTACTCTTCATGTATGTGAAAGATGTAAGAAATAAATTCAATTCAATTCAGTTCATTAAATCTGTATGTACCCTGATAAGGCCACAAGAATTTTAAACTGTACGTTTCAATGAGATCACCTTCTATCACGCTATATCTTCTCATCCATTTACTGGAAAAGTTCCCAGAGGAAAAACCAATCACCATCACAGCAACAGGTAGCAAGTATGAAAAACTGGACATCACCAGGGCCTGAAATGATCCATGCCTATTGGCTGAAGAAACTAACAGCATTACATACACGGCTGGCAGCTCAAATGAACTAGCTGCTTGAAACAGGCTCTCAACCCTAACTAGCTAACTCAAGGAAGGACAGTACTCATAACGAAGGATCCTCACAAGGGAGCAACACCATCAAACTACAGGTCTATAGCTTGCCTGTCAACAACATGGAAGGTCCTATCAGGCATCATAGCCACCAAGCTGAATGAACATGTGTGCAAATTCCAGGGTTCTGCTCAGAGGTGGATTGGTAAAAGAACCAGAGGCTGTTAAGCACCAACTACTGGTAGACAAAGCAGTCATGCGAGTCTCCAAAACCAGGCAAACCAACCTAAGCACCGGCTGAATCAACTACCAGAAAGCATAATGACATGCCCTACACATGGATACTGGACTGCCCGTCTCTGTACAAGATCAACAAGGCAATAATGACCTTCATCAAGAACAATTGTCCATTGCAGGACAACATTGGAAGTTAACTCAAAGCCAATAGCACAAGTGACTATTAGATGTAGAATATACCAGGGTGATGTACTTTCCCCACCGCTGTTCTGCATAGGCTTGAATCTCCTCAGCCAGATCATCTCAAGTAGTGGATATGGTTACAGGTTCAGGATTGGAGTGACCATCAGCCACCTGCCGTACCTGGATGATATCAAGCTGTATGTCAAAAATGAAAGAGGTATTGATTCACTCACCCACCTGACAAGGGTATACAGCAGACATCGGGATGTCATTTGGACTGGAAATACAGCCAGGTGGTAGTGAAAAGAGGCAAACTCATCAAGACTGAGGGAGCCGAACTACCTAAAGACCACATGCCAGATGTACAGGACAGCTACAGATAGGCATGGAAGCCACAATGAGGACAAAAGGAAGACTGCAACACCCAAGTACCTCCAAAGAGTGAGACAGGTCCTAAAAAGCCAGCTGAATAGGAAAAACAAGATCAGGGCCATCAACACATTCACCCTACCAGTCATAAGATACCCAGCTACAATAGTGTGCTGGCCAAGGAACGAACTGGAAACTGCTGACATCAAGACCCGGAAACTACAAACAACACATGGAGGATTCATTCCAAAGTCTAATGTTAAGCGAATGTACACCCACCAGAATAAAGGAGGATGGGGACTTGGAAGTGTCAAGGCCACAGTCCTTGAAGTGGAAGTACAGGTTAATAGAGTGGGAGCAGAATTAAGAATTGAGATGTTATGTTGCAATTTTACGATTAATTTGTTGCAATTGGGAGTACTGAGTGCTGACCTGGTCACCACTGAAGGATATGATTGTACTAGAGAGTGCAGAAGAGATATTTCTTGGATCAGAGAGATTGGATAGGTCAGCATTGTATTCCCTGGAGTGAAATATATAAAGTTACGAGGCATAGATATGGGGTAGACAGTCAATATCTTGTCCCTTGGTAGAGGTATCAAAAATAAGAGGGCTTACTTTTAAGGTAAGAGGTAGGGGGTTTAAAAAGAACCTTAGAGGTGAGTTTTTCTTTATTTTCTGGAACTCATTGCCAAAGGTGGGGGTGGAAATCAGATACAATTACACTTAAACAGGCAAGTGCATAGAAGGATGTGGTCCTAATGCAGGCAAATAGAATTAGTGTAGAGATGGTCAAAAAGGTCAGCATGGATGTCGTGCTCCAAAAGAGTCTGTTTCTTGACATGTAACTGTGGCTCTATTACTTACAGAAGTTATTTTTCCACCCTAACAATCAGGGCAATACTAGGCACGGACAGAAACATTGTACTAAGTTTTCCAATACAGGTGTCCCCTGCTTTTCGAACTTTCGCTTTATGAAACCTCACTGTTACGAAAGACCTACATTAGTACCCTGTTTTCGCTTTCAGGTGGTGTTTTCACTGTTACGAAAAAAAAAGCAGCACGCGACCCAAGCAGCCGCTTTCCCCTGGCTTCGGAACTGCATTCTCGCCGGCATTGCTTAAACACGTGCCTGTGAGCAGCCATTTGCAAGATGAGTTCTATAGTATCGGAAAAGCATAAAAGAGCTCAAAAGGGTGTTACACTTAGCGTAAAACTAGACATAATTAAGCGTTTCGATCGTGGTGAACGAAGTAAGGACAAAGTGAGTTTGGCTTGTGGAAGCTGACGAACATGATGTTGAAGAGGTTTTGGCATCCCATGACCAAGAACTGACAGATGAATAGCTGATGTTCCCTTTTGAAGCGGTACGTCGGTTTAGGGGATATTTGCAGGATGGTTTGAGTGCTTACAAAGAAGTGTGTGATAGAAAAATGTGCAAGGCTCAGCAGTCAAGCAAGCCTTCCACATTAGCCATAGCAGACGACGAACCTCGACCTTCGACATCGAGGCGGGCAGAGATAAAAGAAGATGAGCTGCCTGCTCTAATGGAAACAGAGGATGACGAGATAACACCCCAGTGTCCCACCACCCCAACCCCCAGGCCACGGACAGATACCGATTCGTGAAGAATGCAATGGTAGCTGGGAGGCACACAGCACATCTTTAAGAAAAAAGCCGAAATAAACATATTAATTAATTTGCTGCCACCAACACGTAATTGTCGGCCCAGATCAGAGACGACGCAATCGAAAATCGGCACTGATCTGGGCCGACAATTACGTGCCGGGCAGCACCTAATTAATTAGCATGTTTGTTTCAGTTTTTTTCTTAAAGATGTGCTGGGTGCCTTCCAGCTACCTTGGATCCCTGCGTGCTTCGCGGCAATGTATCATTCAGCGGCCTGGAGGGTGGGGGCCACTGCACCACCCAAACTCCAACTCAGCCTAACACACCACCATCAGTGTGCTTGGCGCTGTCTTCCCAATTCCGGTAAGTGATACTCCACTGTACATACATTATTTCTACTTTATAAAGGCTGTGTATTTTTACATGTTATTTGGTATGGTTTGGCAGCTTCATAGCTTAAGGGTTACTGGAGAGCGCTTGTGCCATGTTTTTCCCAACAGCGCTTGCGTGACATTTTCTGCCGACGGCGCTTGCGTGAGATTTTCACTATGGAGAACAGTTCAGTAATGATTGTGGAAAAGTATTTCTACTTTATATAGGCTGTGTATTTATCATATCATTCCTGCTTTTACTATATGTTACTGTTATTTTAGGTTTTGTGTGTTATTTGGCATGATTTGGTAGGTTATTTTTTGTCTGCGAACGCTCACAGAATTTTCCCATATAAATAAATGGTAATTGCTTCTTCGCTTTACGACATTTCGGCTTACGAACCGTTTCATAGGAACGCTCTACCTTCGGATGGCGGAGGAAACCTGTAATTTCACTCAGTCTTTTCAATTACAAATTTAGTTTCACATGTTTTCTGGGTACACATTCAGAAAATCTAGACTCAATGGAAGAAGGGTGATAAAAAGTCCTGATGAAAGGTCTCAGCCCAAAACATCGACTGTTTATTCCTTTCCATGGATGCTGCCCGACTTGCTGCATTCCTCCAGCATTTTGTGTATTTTTCTCAATGGAAGAAGCTGTTTTAGGAACAGCTTCTTCCCCTCTGCCATCAGATTTCTGAACCTGAACCTCCTATTCCTCTTACGCACTATTATTTATTTATTGTAATTTACAGTAATTTCTATATTTCTTGCACTGCCCTGCTGCCAGAAAACAATGAATTTCATGTCATACATCAGTGACAATAAACCTGACTCTGATTCCATAATGGCTGTAGCTGATTATGTACCACATTGTCATTTGCTTAAATTTACTGCAGTTTTGAAAAACTACTGCGCAGATTTTACAGACCTTTGCTTGAAGCGGAACTTCAGTGCTGCAGTGTGATTAATGATGAGAGCAGGTGCAGCGCCTTCATAGTAGTCTGTGAAAGTGATCACTGTGGCATGCTCTGCAACATTCACATCCACTATAACTCCACCATACTGCCAAAGCAAAAACTGTGTCAGATTATTTCATTCTAAAATCACTGCAAAATTTGTACAGTTTTTGTATCCAAAATGAGTTGTATAGAAAAAAATACTCAAACAAACTTGGTAATATTTACAAGATGAAAGATGCATCATACACTGGAGAGAGATCGAGAATTTTGTCCTGCAACTAATGATATTTGCAATTTTTACACTTTTCACTTGCTAATTAAGATCACAATTCTTATTCAGTTTAATTGGTCTATTAATCCTGCTGCTGAGAAGGTCACAAATTGCGTTCTCATTTCTGTGCATTACATTGCACGTTAATTGACAATGCAGGTTCATGTCTGTAAATGTTGACCAATCTAAGAAAATCATAAAAATATTTAGAGAATATGGTTACTCTTGGATTATATGATGGACATAATGAATAACATCAATCATGACATCAGTGTATAAAGAACGCAATACATATAGCTGTAGGTAGGCATAAAGTGTCAAGAAGTGCCTCTAAAATCTTGCTGCTTTTATTCCATTATTTTTTCAAGTTTTGTTCCTGCTCTTATTACAACTTCAGGGTAGCAAGATGGCACAACCAGTACAACTGCTGTCTAATAGCTCTTGTAACTCAAGTTCAATCTTGATCTCTGGTGCTGGATGCATGGGCTTTGCACCTTCTACCTGTGATTGTGCACCACTGGGTGCACCATCTTCCTCCTACATCCCACAGAATGTATGAGGTTTGTTGGCCTACTGGCTACCATAACTTGCTCCTGATGTTTAGACTGAGTGGTAGAAACTGGTAATCATATAAACTGCAGATGCTGGATATCTGAAATAAAAATAGTAAACCCTGAAATACTCAGCAGTGAGTGGCATCTCACTACAACCTGACCTGTGAGTATTTGCAGCATTTTGTTTTTAGGTAAAATCTGGGAATGAGGTGAGAATAACACTGGACAGTGTAAATGGATGAGCCCTTTTCTGTGTTACATGACTATGAGGTGTTACAGTTGCTATCAAACTCATGTTTTTCTCTCATCATACTGTGAGATGACAAAAAATTATTTATTCTCTCTCTCTCTCTCTCTCCCTTCTACAACCTCCTGTGATGGTTGCCAACTGCTAACCTTCTGACTAGTCTGTCATTCCCTTCCCACAGGGTCAGCGATTATGTACAGAAACAGATCTCTTTGTCTGCCCATCTATACTAATTCCATTTACTAGGACTTGGTCTTCTGAAATCTTGGCAATTCAACATAGAATGTTACAACTCTTTGCCCACGATGTTGTCCCAAGCTTTTAATCTATTCTCTCATGCTCATCTGATTACTGATTAAATGTAATGCTGCTATTACACCTTCAAGCAACGTTCTCCAACTTATCCTCTGTGAAAGAAACTTATTCTCAGATTTTCTCTAAATGTATTACCTTTCAATCTAACCTATGCCCTCTTTTAATTTTCTAATATTGATAGGAATTATTTAAGGTTGCCCAAGAGGGTTTATTGAAGCAGTAGGTAGAGAGTTCTATAGCGAGGGGTTGCACAAGACCTTATCTTATGGAATGAGAATGAGTAAAGGATTGAGATATCTGTGTAGGAACCCTTTGGAAACAGCAATCATTGCTCAGTAAGCTACAAGGCGCTCATGGAAAAAGATTAGATTGGTGATAAAGCACTAATCTGGTGCAGGTGGATTTCAACAACTAATAGACTGGGACAGCTGCTAACGGAAAATAACATCTGATAAACGGGAGGCACTTAAAAGCAAAATGGTCAGAGCTGACAATCATCAAGTGCAAAGAAGGTAAGTTGAACTAACCCTAGTTAACAAAGGATATGAAAAATTTGATCAGATGAATCAAGAAAGCAGATATCAGGTATGGGAAGTTGAATCTTTGAGGTTTTCAGGGGTTATAAGCAAGAACCTCAGAAAGAAATTAACAGGACAAGAAGAAGCCTTTGTCTCCACAAGGACAGCATGACAGTCTCTCTGACAAATGTCACTGCCAGATGCAGTGCAGATTTATAGGGAATGGTAGGGATGAAGCTTGTATCTATCTATCACGTGTTGCCTTGCTCACTACCTACTATAAGCATGTTCTAGCAGCTCTGTCCTTCACAGTTTACCTAATTCAGTCAGAGGTGTTGCCTCAGAGATGGACTCGGTGCTGGCTACTGAACCCATGCCCCTTACAAGTTGTGGTACTTTTCAAATGTTTTTCCAAAGTAGAGTGACCATGCCTTGCTACTGCCAGACGGTTGGTCAGGTTTTGTTTCTTTTGTGCTCTAACGTAGCAGTCACAGTACACCTGAGTGGACTGTAAATCTTTTCACTTTGAGCTGGTAGCTTCTTATAATCTAGACTGTTAAAGATGGCAAATCTCCTCCTCTGAAGAAAACCAGTGCTGGATAATTTCATACAACAATTCAGCATCAATGTACAGTATATATATTTTATTTTTAATTCCAGATTATTAACTGAGACCACAACCTCTGGACAATTACCGGTCCAGTAACTTCAACCAATCAACCAGCACCATACCTGTTTTTTTTCACACCTGATTCTATATTACCAAGATCCAACTGCTGTCATTAATGAGCATATAAACAACAGCGAATATACAGACCTACCACATAGTCAAGCTTCAGCAATGTGCCATTGTCTTGCTTGTTATAGAAGATTGATTTTGATGTCAGTTCAGACCCAACTACTCTGACACAAAGCTTGTTTGATGCGGTTTCAGGCCAGAAAGGAAGGCACTGCAATAAAATTACAGAAATGTTAGTGGCCACTAAGCATAAGGAACTATTTAATAACACATCTGGGTTTTTAAATATCAACATGAAACAGGTGCCACGAGTTATTTGTGTCAAACATAACCCAAAACAATCTTCTCCATCATAAACAGCTAAAATAATAACAAAGAATTAAAACCACCTTCAACAACAGACACATGCAGTCATCTGGAAAGTGCCACATTTGAAGTTTTCTGATGTTACAGAATCTAGACTGTCAAAGCCCATGACAGTTTAGTTAAGGGAAGCACTGGAAGATGTTACTCCCATGTTCAATAAATAGAAGTACTGCAGGAACAGACCAATCCGTTCAACCTCAGCAATGGAAAACAGTTAACACTGCAGATATTGAAATGTGAAACAAAATCAGTAATGCTGGTAGAATAGTAAAGCAGCATGTGTGGAAGAGGACTCAGTAAACATTGCAGGGCAAAGATTCTTCATCAGAACTGAAAGTAGGCAGGATGGTCTCTATAATGGAGGAGCTACAAAGAGAGGCTGGGACTGCATTTTCTAAAGAAGACTGAATGAAGATCTGACAAACATAAAATAATGAGGGTTCTAAACAGAGATGGTAGTGGGGAGCTATAGATGGATACCGGACTAGAAGGAAAGAGAATTTGTCTTAAATATGCTCTACCAGCACAGTATTCTGAATATCACTGGCAATGCAATATGTTAGGAATTTTATGCTGTTACAATAGATTTTATTGTTCAAATTGGTGGCACAAGCATATTGAAAAACTGAAATCCCACACTCTACCTCTGCTGCTGAAATGTAAATCCATTTACCACCTTCCGACAAGGCACAAAACTGCTCTTCTCCAACCTCCAGCTCATACGAAGAGTTATTGACCAAAGTGTAGAATGGAGTTAAGGTGACAACCTTCGTCATGTTGAAACTGCTCATTTTAATGGCTACTCCAATCTGTAGTTCAGAAAAAAAATTTGATATTAACTGTCAAGTTTACACACTTTGATGTACAAAATGCCATGTAATTTTTTTTTTAAGTTGTTTGCAACGAAGGACCAGCAATATACTGAGCTTGAAAGTAAAGGAAAATTAACATTATACTTCTTAACAAAGGAAGATGAAACTTTATTTCTGACTTTACCAAGTCCCTTAACAAGCCCTCACAAGACAGGCTAGGCCACATCAGCTAGCCAAATGAATATGAAGGTGGCTTGGTGGAAGGAATCAGAGGGGAGTGAAGGGTTGTATTTTTTTTCCCCAAACCAGCGGCCGTGGCCAGTGCTGTGCCATTAGGATTGGTGCTAGGTCCCATGTTATTCGTCGGATATATCAGTGACTTGGATGAGAAGTATGGGGACTGGAGGTGAAGCTCAACACACTTGGGGTCATCTAAGATGTTGAAAGTATCATAGATAGGAGTTTTAGCAACGTGGTTGTACCCAAGACACAAGGTACAGGTATAAAGTAATTTAGTACTTGTATTTAAGAAGGGTGGTAAAGGAAAACCTGGGAATAGTAACTCTATGGTAGGTTAAGTTACTGAAGAGGATTCTGAGGGATAAGATGTGCATACATCTGGAAAGACAAATATATATTGATTTGTATCTTATTTATTATTTATATACTCCTTGTTGTAGCTGTAAATGGATTATTCCTATGTCACTCTGTCAGACACGCCCACGTGGGAGGATTTCACATATTGTACATTCAGTGTTGTCAATAAAGCGCAGTTGAATAGCCTGCCTGCCTGCTGATGCACTGAATTTGCAGCCTCTGTTCTTGTTCGCATATATCTGTGGAAGGTGTCCAGGAACTTGTCGGCCTGAACTGTCTATGCTCGTTGCTAACTGTACGCACCGAGGCTGAGCTGAGACCTAGCCAGAGTTGCTAGGCAACATCTTTGAGCTACACCCAAAAGTGGATACATTGTAGTAATCTGTGGGCCACTGGCCTCGGGGAGCGCACAGACACAGCAGAGAAGTCAGAGGAGTCAGTCAAACTCTCAGGCTGCAATAATCTGTGGGCCACTGGCCTCTGGGAGTGCACAGACACAGCAGAGAAGTCAAAGGAATCAATCAAACTCTCAGGCTGCAATAATCTGTGGGCCACTGGCCTGGGGGAGTGCACAGACACAACAGAGATGTCAGTCAAACTTGTAGGCTGCAATAATCTGTGGGCCCAAACTGTAATAATCTGTTGGCCACTGGCCTGGGAAATGCACCGACACAGCAGAGAAGTCAGTCAAACTCTCAGGGAGAGTAAAAAAGATTTTCGTAGTACAAATAAAATACTAAACAAAGAAAAAGGAAAATTATGTAAATATCTGCAGTATGTACATCTACTTACCTAATAAAGCCCTCCACCCCGAGAAATTTGATTTCACTAAACCAGGGGACTGTGAGATATGGCTCAGACTCTTTGAGAGATTTAGCATTGCAAGCAATCTCACTCAGGCTTCAGAAGAGCATCAACTAAGCAAACTACAGCATAGGTTACAAAGCAGATGACATCAAGGATTAGGGCTGACAGATCCTAATAAAAAGGAGTACAAAACAGTGCAGGACAAAGTCAAAGACTATTTCACAGGAAAGTGCAATGTGACATTCGAGAGGGCAAAGTTCCACTTCAGAAAACAGGAGCCAAATGCAAGTGTAAGTGAGTTCATCTCAGCATTGTATGTCCTGTCAGAACACTGTACATATGGAAATATGAGAGACGAACTCATTAGAGACAGGATTTGTGTTGGGTTACTTGAAACAAAATTGTCACAGAGACTTCAGTTACAGGTAAATCTCACACTAGAGAAAGCTATTACTATGATCAGGCAGAGTGAGAATGTCACCCAGGCATAAAAACAATGTTGAGCTAAAGCTAGAAGTTGTACAAAAAGAAGGCTACAAACAAGGTGCACTCTAAAAGACTACAGAAAGAGATGACAATAGAGTTCAGCTCAGACAAACAGACAAGCAAAACAAAGAGCAAGTAAAATGTCCATCTGCAGTAGATTCAGCAACTCTCCATTCCACATTGAAGAGCTCTGTCCAGTAAAAGAAGTGAAATGCCTCTAAAGCAACAGAATTGCAGTAGAGTCAAGAACAGTATTTCAGGTCAAAGACATCCACGATGCAGAAGAGTGTCTAGATTCTAGATTCAAATAGACAAGGCTAATGTACTATGGTTCAGTTGCAAAATGAGGCAGTGATGTTCAAAATGGACACTGGGGCATATGTTACAGCCATTCCCAAATGTCTGTTCACAAAACTGGCAAAGAAAACAGGCTAAACCCTACAAAGAATATGCTCATAGGCCTAGGGAAACACAAGTTCAGTGTGAAAGGAATACTTCCATCTGTAAAAATGAGAAACAGTTAAAAGATGATGTCCATGCTGTTCAAAATCTCTTTTTATAACTACTGTGTTGACATGCCATTGAGAAGCTGAACCTCACTGTAAGGATAGATTCGCTAAATAATGTTCAGAGGCAGCAGATGTACCCGGAGTTGCTCACAGGCCTGAGGGTACTGAAAGAAGAGTATCTTATCCAACTGAGGCTAGGATTGACGCCCTACTCTCTGACCACAGCAAGGCACTTACCATTCTCATTGATGATAAAGTCAAAGTTGAACTTGAGAGAATGGAGATGCTTGACATCATAACTAGAGTGAATGGATTTATTGACTGATGTCTGGGCATTGTTTCTGATCCCAAACCAGATGACACAGTGAGGATTTGCACTGATCTAACAGAACTGAATAAAGCAGTGAGATGGGAGAAGTTTATTCCATCCTCTATTGAGCACACACGGGGTATGCTGGGTGGAGCAAAGTTCTTCTCCAAACTAGATGCAAACTCAGGGGCTGGCAGATCCGTTTAGCTCCTGAGTCAAAGAAGCTCCCAATCTTTATCACACCATATGGATGCTATGCCTTCAAGAGACTCCCTTTTTGCGTTTCATCAACCCTTGAACTCTTTCAGATGGTGGGCAGGAGACTGAGCATAAGCCTGTCTGTTCTTCCTTCCCCTCTCTAACCTCACTAACTGGATTTACTTTACTTTACTGTTGCCAAACAATTGATACTACAGCGTACAATCATCACAGCGATATTTGATTCTGCACTTCATGCTCCCTGGATTACAAATCAATAGTAAATATTAAAAATTTAAATTATAAATCATAAATAGAAAAGGGAAAGTAAGGTAGTGCAAAAAAAAAACCGAGAGGCAGGTCCGGATATTTGGAGGGTACGGCTCAGATCTGGGTCAGGATCCGTTCAGCAGTCTTATCACAGTTGGAAAGAAGCTGTTCCCAAATCTGGCCGTACGAGTCTTCAAGCTCCTGAGCTTTCTCCCCGAGGGAAGAGGGACAAAAAGTGTGTTGGCTGGGTGGGTCGTGTCCTTGATTATCTCGGCAGCACTGCTCCGATAGCATGCGGTGTAAAGTGAGTTCAAGGACGGAAGATTGGTTTGTGTGATGTGCTGCGCTGTGTTCACGATTTTCTGCAGCTTCTTCCAGTCTTGGATAGGACAACTTCCATACCAGGTTGTGATGCACCCTAGAAGAATGCATCTATAAAAAATTAGTAAGGGTTTTAGGGGACAGGCCAAATTTCTTTAGCTTTCTCAGGAAGTAAAGGCGCTGGTAGGCTTTCTTGGCAGTGGACTCTGCTTGGTCGGACCAAGTCAGAAGATTTGTGATATTGACCCCAAGGAACTTAAAGCTTTTGACCTGCTCCACTTGCGCACCACTGATGTAAATTGGGTCGTGCGGTCCGCTACTCCTTCTGAAGTCAACAACCAATTCCTTTGTCTTGCTGACGTTGAGGGATAGGTTATTGTCTTCCCACCATGCCACCAGGTTCTTAATTTCCTCCCTGTACTCAAACTCATCATTACCCGAGATACAGCCTACAATTGTGGTGTCATAAGCAAACTTATATATTGAGTTCGATGGAAACTTCGCTACACAATCATGGGTGTACAGTGAGTACAACAGGGGGCTGAGTACACAGTCTTGTGGGGCACCGGTGCTCAGAGTGATTATAGAAGAGAGCTTGTCCCCTATTTTTACAGCCTGGGTCCTGTCTGTGAGGAAGGTGAAGATCCAGCTGCAGATCTGAGTGCTAACGCCCAGGTTCCAGAGTTTAAGAATCAGTTTATTTGGAATGATGGTATTAAAGGCAGAGCTGTAGTCAATGAAAAGGAGCCTTACGTATGCGTCCTTACTCTCCAGGTGTTCTAAGGAGGAATGTAGGGCCAGAGAGGTGCCATCTGCCGTTGACCTGTTGCTCCAGTATGCGAATTGCAAAGCGTCGAGGTTGACCGGTAGGCTGTGGTTGATGTGTGCCAAAACCAATCGCTCAAAGCACTTTATAGCAATTGATGTCAGAGCCACAGGTTGATAGTCATTCAGGCATGTCACCTCGCTCTTCTTCGGCACTGGGATTATCGTTGCCTTCTTAAAACACGAGGGGATCTTTAGACTGAAGCAAGGAGCTGTTGAAGATGTCAGCAAACAGTCCAGCTAGCTCGCTTGGACAGGCCTGGAGAACCCGTCCCGGAACGCCATCTGGGCCCGTTACCTTCCTTGGATTTATCTTCAGGAAGGCCCTTCTAACGTCCACCTCGGTGACAATTAATCTCGATGCCACCAGGTCCGGTTCATCCGGAGGGAGCAGGACGCTCCTCTTCTGTTCGAATCTTGCGTAGAATACGTTAAGTTCGTCAGGAAGAGAAGCACCACAGTTATTGATATTCCCAGCCTTTTCTTTGCGCCCAGTTATCTCATTTAGACCCTGCCATAGTTTATTGGCATCCCTCTGGTTAGCCTGGGCTTCCAACTTGGCTCGATATTGCCTCTTGGCACCCTTAATGGCTTTCCGGAGTTCACGCCTGGATTCCATGTAGCGACTGGTATCCCCGGACCTAAAAGTCACAGCTCTAGCCTTCAAAAGGGACTTGACCTCATAATTCATCCAAGGTTTCCGGTTAGGGAATACCCGGATCGTCTTGCGAGCCACACAGTCCTCTGTACATTTCCAAATAAAGTCCGTGACAGCTGAGGCATACTCATCAAGGTTAGCTGCCAAGTCCTTGAATACTAACCAATCCACCGATTCAAAGCAGTCACGGAGGACTTCATCCATTTCCTCCGTCCAACGCGACACCACTTTTGACACCGTGACCTCCTGCTTCAGTTTCTGTTTGTAAGCCGGGAGGAGGAGTACAGTCTGATGGTCCAACTTTCTGAAGTGAGGTCGTGGGATGGAACAGTAGGCATCCTTGACTGCTGCGTAGCAGTGGTCAAGTATATTCGGGCCTCTGGTGGGGCAGGAGAAATGTTGGTATAACTTTGGCAGTGCCTTTCTGAGGTTGGCCTGGTTAAAGTCCCCAGCTGTAATGAGCAAAGCCTCTGGATACCTGGTCTCAAGTTCACTGATTTTGGCATACAGTATGTTCAGAGCACACTCCACGTCTGCCTGGGGGGGAATGTAGACCGCTGTCAGTATGACCGAGGTGAATTCCCGTGGCAGATAGTAGGGACGACCCTTCACCGACAGGTGTTCCAGGTCCGGGCTGCAGGAGCTTGTCAGTGCCACTGTGTCCGAGCACCACGTAGTGTTGATCAGTAGGCAGACACCACCTCTCCTCGTCTTGCCCGAAGACGCCATGCGGTCCATCTGATGGATCGAAAATCTCTCTGGTCGGATGGCACAGTCGGGGGTGGCAGGGGAGAGCCAGATCTCGGTGAAACAGAATACACAGCAGATTTGCATCTCCCTGCAGTAGGTGAGTCTCCCTTTAAGATCATCCACCTTGTTCTTTATGGCTTGCACATTAGCTAGTCGGATGGTAGGCATAGGGACCTTGAAGCCCCTCAGCTTCAATCTGACCAGCAGCCCAGCTCTTTTCCCACGTTTCCTCGGTAAGTAGTGCATCTTTTCAGATTTCCATCAGTGCAGTGTGTTGTTGTCATCTCTTTGAGGTTGGTGGACGCGTCCCACGGGGATCAATCGGTGGGTCGCAACGTCGGGCGCTCTGGGTCAGGCCGAGTGACGGGGGAGGCTCCGCTGCCACTTCCAGCTGCCGGGGGCCCGGGCTGTCGATTGGGTTGGGCCCCGAAGCCGAAACTTAATCCCGGAGGGCTGGGCTCCTGGCTGAAACAAGTCCGTGAGCTGAGTCACGGTTGCGGAGGCCTCCGCTCCAGCTGAGCCTCGGGCTCGATTTCCGAGGTCGGCGGCGAAGGCCTCACTTCCGGCAGCTGTGGATGGCCACCAATGAGGCTTTACGGTGGTCGCTCCAGGGAAGCGTCTGGGGCACCTTGAGGTCTCCCATGTCACTTCTGTGTGGTCGTCTGCTCTGGAGAAGTGCTGGTCGGAATTGGCCGCATCTCCAAGTGCTCCAGCACGGTAGCAGGCCGTGGGTCTCCGGGAACGTGGTGGGCTTCGGACCAGGTCTCACTGGTCGGGTCCAGGTGCGGTCTGGAGTTTAAGAAGGAATTCTGGTGCAGTGGTCTCCAGCTGGGTCAGTAGCTTCGCCAGGGTGTTGTTGATCTTGTTGGATGTAGCAGATTGGAGGTTTAGAAGGGTTTCTCGGGTATAGGATAGTGTAGAGGGCAGTTTCCTCTGGAGAGCACGCGCAGAGTCGCCAGATACCGGCGCCATCTTGAAATATGTCTTTGGATTTAGACAAAGTGAGAAATTTTGAGACAAAACAGCAGGAGAAAACGAAAAGCATGCATGATCTCAAACGCAGAGCAAAATCTTTGTCGCTGCTCAGAAGTGGAGAAACTGTTTGGGTTTCAGACCAATCCATCAAAGGAACAACAGCATGCAACAAGGTGAAATCAGGTAGAACACACATGCGCTTGTGTGCCTTCAAAGTCCACAAAAAGTAAAGGAAGAACTAGAGTGGCCTGATCCTTATGACAAGAGGTGTACCTGAGGTGGATGCACCTGTTCAAGGATCTCCATCCACTCCCAACACCCTATACTAGGTATGGTCATTTATCCTTTCCACCACAGAGATGTACTCCATAGACTAATAGCTTAGGGCAATTGACTAAAGAGGCAAAATAATCCTCTCACTTTTTCCAGAGTGTTCAGGTAATCTACCCTGACCTCCATTAGATTTCGCTGCTTTTTTTAAAAGAAGTTCTAATGTTGAAAACATTTCACAAAATGAGACTGTTGTGAAAAAGATGAATCGGTAAAAAAGGATAACGAGGAGGGAGGAAGGAGGAGGGAGGGGAGAGGGGGAGAGGGGGAGAGGGGGAGGGGGGGAGAGGGGGAGGGGGGAGAGGGGGAGGGGGGAGGGGGGGAGGGGGGGAGGGGGGGAGGGGGGGGGGAGGGGGGAGGGGGGGAGGGGGGAGGGGGGGAGGGGGGGAGGGGGGAGAGGGGAGAGGGGAGAGGGGAGAGGGGAGAGGGGAGAGGGGGAGGGGGGAGGGGGAGGGGGGAGGGGGGAGAGGGGGGAGAGGGGGGAGAGGGGGGAGGGGGGGAGGGGGGAGGGGGGGAGGGGGGAGGGGGGAGGGGGGAGGGGGGAGGGGGGAGGGGGGAGGGGGGAGAGGGGGGAGGGGGGAGGGGGGGAGGGGGGAGGGGGGAGGGGGGAGGGGGGAGAGGGGAGAGGGGAGAGGGGAGAGGGGAGAGGGGAGAGGGGAGAGGGGAGAGGGGAGAGGATTGAAAACAAAGAGAAAGACCTTTACAATGTTGGCAATTCTCTTTTATGTTTATGTAAGGTACAGAAGTTCCGTGCTCTGGGTAAAATGAACCAAATCACTCAATTTCAGTGACTAATTTCAATGCACGAACACGAGGAAATCTGCAGATGCTGGAATTTCAAGCAATACACATAACATTCTCGGCCTGAAACTTCGACTGTACCTCTTCCTAGAGATGATGCCTGGCCTGCTGTGTTCACCAGCAACTTTTATGTGTGTTGCATAATTTCAATGCAGTTCTTTAGAGAAATACATACCTGTTTTATTTTCTTTTTTCCCCCAAGTTGTGTAGTTAATGGATTAATCCAATGTCACTCAGTTAGCCACTCTCACGTGGAAAGAGTTCACATATTGTACATGCAGTATTGTCAGTAAAGTGCAGTTAAATAGCCTGCCCTGCTGCTGTGCTGGTGTGCCCTCTGCGCTCTCTCTCAATATCGAACACAACGCTCCTCGTCAGCATGGCTTTGTGTATGGGAGAATCAGATCTTAGAAACTTAACTAAAATTTTTGATGATGGGACCCAAGAGGTTGATGAGGGCAGGGCAGTACAGGTGGTTTATTTGGCCTTTGATAAGGTTCCATATAGTACGCTGTCCTGGAAGAATAGATCACATGGAATCCACAGAAAACTGGCTAATTTAGTACACTATTAGCTTGATATGAGAAAGCAGAGGGTGATGGTAGAAGGTTACTTCTTGGGCTGGAAGCCTGTGGCTAATGGTGTGCCTCAGGGAGTAGTGCTGGCCCATTCTTATTTGTCAACCATATCAAAGGTTTGGACTAGAAAGTATAAGGGTACAAGGCATGCAGATGATATTAAAGTAGGTCATATCGTAGACAATGAAGAAAGTTAGCAAAAATTACATTGGGGGATCTTGATTAGCTGAATAGGTGGGCTGAGGAATGACAAATGCGAGTTTAATTTGGAAAAATGAAAATAGCTGCATTTTGGGAAGTTAAATGCAAGTAGGACTTTCACAAAGGACAGCACGGACCTTAGACCTTGGGGTATAAGTACATCATTCACTGAGAGTCACAGATAAACAGGGTGATGAAGAAGGCCTTTGGCATGCTGGCTGCTGTAGTTAGGGCCTCAAGTATAAAAGTTTGGAGGTCATGGTGTAATTGCACAGGACACTAGTAAGGCCATACTTGGAGTATTGTTTTGGTCACGCTGCTATCGGAAAGATGTTATTAAACTGGAAAAAGTGCAGGAAAGACTTAGAAGTATGTTAGCAGGATTTGAGGTACTGAGTTATTCGGACAGTTCAAGTTCAAATTTAATTGTCATTCAACCATACGTGAATACCCATGAATACAGCCTAACGAAACAGCATTTATAGCATATATAGAGCGCAAGTCCCCGACTGACAAGTGAGAGGTTGGAGAGGCTGAGATTTTATTTCTTGAAGCATACAAGACTAAGAGGTAACCTTGCAGAGGTGTATGAAAACATGAAGGGCACAGACAAAGTGAATGCACTCAGTCTTTTTCCCAAGGCTGTAAAGTCAAGAACTAGAAGGCACAGGTTTAAGGCGAGAGGGAAAATATTTAATAGGAGCCTGAAGGGCAATATTTTCACCTGGAGAGTAGTCAGTATATGGAATAAGCTAACAGAGGAAGTGGTTGAAGCAGGTACAATATTAAATTTTAAAAGAAAACTAGACAGGTCACGGATAGGAAAGAGGGATAGGGGTCAAATACCGTCAAATGAGTCTAGCTCAGATGAAAACCTTGGTCGTAATGGGACAAATAGCCTGTTTCCATGCTGAATCAACATAGCATGGCTAGTAGGCTTGCAGATGACACAAACATTGGTGTTATAGGAGACAGGTGGTATAGGAAGGTTGTCTAAGGTTATAACAAGATCTAGACCTAGATCAGCTGAAAAAAATGGGCAAAGTAATAGGAGATGGATCTCATCTCAGGCAAGTGTGAAGTGATGCATTTTAAGTTAAACCAGAGCAGAACGTACATAGTGAATGATGGCCCTGTGGAGTGTTGTTAAACAGAAGATTCTAAGAGTTACAATATCCTGATGAAGAGTCTTGGCCAAAACATTGACTGTTTATTTATTTTCATAGATTCTGCCTGACCTACTGATTTTCACCAGCATTTTGTGTATGTTGCTTTGGATTTCCAGCATCTACAGAACCTCTTGTGTTGAAACAGGTACATCATATGGAAAGGTTTAGAGGGATATTGACCAAATTCAGGCAAATGCAACTGTGCACATTGGTAAACATGGATTTTGGATCACAGGGCCTGTTTCCCTGCTGTATAACTCTATAAGGCAGTTACATAGGGTGAGCATTCTTTACAACACACTAGTCAAACCAAAAGTGGAAAATTATATAACCATAATGATAGCATAGTATTGATAACAAAAAATAATTATAACTGCATACCTGTTCAATACTTTTAGGCTAAGAATGTTCAAACTGCAGTACAACTGTGATCACTCACCAAATATTCCTTGTTTGTTGCAGGACACTTGACACATCCATAACTTCCCACAGTGTCTAAGGAAAAACCATTAGACCAGCCGCTGGTAGATATGCAGAGTTGAATCTGTTAGTGAAAAGAAAAATATATTTCATTTATTTTGACCAGCAGCTAATCCGGACATTAGATGTTGAGAGGAGGAGATATCACTTGGGTCCGCTGCCCAACTAGAAAAGGGAGCAGCAGGTCACAGCAACATAATAGAGGTTTGACCAGCGAATTGTTGCGAGAAACATAAGATTGTTATAGTAGGTGATTTTAACTTTCTACATCTTAATTGGGAATCCCATACTGTAAAAGTACTAGATGGACAGAGTTTGTCAAACGTATTCAGGGAAGTTTCCATCATCAATATGTAGAAGTCCAAATGAGAGAGTATGCAATACTGGATCTGCTATTAGGGAATAAGATAGGGCAAGTGACAGAAGTTTGTGTAGGGGAACACTTTGTAGCCAATGACCACAATGCAATTAGCTTCAAAGTAAATATGCAAAGAGATGGGTCTAGTCTGCAAATTGAGATTCTAAATTGGAGAATGACTAGTTTTGATGGTATCTGAAATAATCTGGCAAATGTGCACTGGGACAGCTGTTTTCTGGCAAAGGTATACTAGGAAAGTGGGAGGCCTTCAAAGATGAAATTTTGAGAGTACAAATTTATATGTGCCTGTCAGAATAAAAGGTAAAAAAAAGAACAAGTGTTGGGAAACTTTGTTTTCAAGAGATATTAAGGCCTTGGTTAAGAGAAAAAAAGAGGTACATAGCAGGTATAGGCAAGTAAGAACAAATGAGGTGCTTATGGAATACAAGAAGTGAAAGTAAACACAAGAAAGAAATTAGTAAGGCTAAAAGAAGACATAAAATTACTCTCACAGGCAAGGTGAAGGAGAATCCCAAGGGATTCTTCACATATGTTAAGAGCAAAAGGATTGCTAAGGATAAATTGGTCCTCTGGAAGACCAGAATGGTAATCCATGCATGGAGCCAAAGCAGATGGGGGCGATCTTAAATGCATTCTTTGCATTGTATTCATTCAGGAGACAGATACAGAGTCTATAGAAGTGAGGCAAAGCAGCATCAACTTCATGGACCCTGTACAGATTACAGAGGAGGAGGTGATTGCTACCCTGAGGCAAATCAGGGTCGATAAATTCCCCAGGGCCTGACAAGGTGCACCCTTGGACCCTATGGGAGGCAAGTGCAGAAACTGCCAGGGCCCAAGCAGGGATATTTAAAATATCTTCAGCAACAGGATAGCTACCAGAGGACTGGAGGATAGCCAATGTTGATCCGCTGTTTAAAAAAGTTCTAAACAAGGAAAACAGGAAATTAAAGGCTGGTGAGTTTGGCATCAGTTGTTGAAAGTTACTGGAAGGTATTCTAAAGGACCACATATATAAGTACTTGGAAAGACATGGGCTGATTAAAGATAGTCAACATGGCTTTGGGTGTGATAGGTCATGTCTAACCAATCTTATAAAGTTTGTCGAGGAAGTTACCAGGAAAGTGGATGAAAACAAGGCAGTGGATGTTGTCTACATGGACTTTAGTAAGATATTTGTCAAGGTTCCGCATGGGAGACTGGTCAAGGTTCAGCTGCATTAAGGTTGAGGTAGTAAATTGGATTAGACATTGGCTTTGTGGGAGAAGTCAGAGAGTGGTCATAGAAGGTTGCCTCTCTGACTGGAGGCCTGTGACTAGTGGTGCGCCACAGGTAGCGGTACTGAGTTCTTTGTTGTTTGTCATCCATATCAATAACTTGGATGAAAATGTGGTTAACTAGATCAGCAAATTTGTGGATGACACGAAGTTTGGGGGTGTAGTGGACAGTGAGAAAGTCTATCATGGCTTGGAGAGGGATCTACGTAAGCTGGAAAAATGGGCCAAATGGTAGATGGAAGTTAATGCAGACAAGGTGAGGTTTTGCACTTCAGTAGGACCAAACAGGGTAAATCTTACACAGTGAACGGTAGGGCACGGGGGAGTGTGGCAGAACAAAGTGATCTGGGAATACAGGTACATAATTCGCTGAAAGTGGCATCACATATAGATAAGGTCGTAAAAATGCTTTTGGTACACTGGCATTCATAAATCAAAGTACTGAATACAGAAGATGGGATGAAAAAGGATTTAGTGTTTTCCTAGCATATATGTCAAATAAACTCTCCTGATGCTTCCAGCTGGGTATAGGTATTGACTATAATCGACATTTTGATGACAGATTCTGCCATCTTCTTCAGGGATAATGCCTGGGTATGTCTAGACCTGTGGTATTTATTACCAGCCCCCGCCCATAGTGTGTCCCTCCTGATTGGTTAGTTCTCATCTAATCAAGTGTCCGCTCTCCCACCTTGTTTACAATTGAATTCCAGTTCTTACTTAGAGTGAGACCTTCGGCTTTGTTAAAATTCTTTTCTTCTAGTTTCATTTCAATGGCTTCCTTTATCAGGCAGTCCCAAAAGCCAATGGCACGGCACAGTAGTTTTGTGTTGCCAAAGTCAATCTTACAGTCATTGTGAATGCAGTGTTCTGTCCAGGTAACCCAAACAGATACGCCTCCTGTGCTCCTTGATACCGGTTTCCACTGTGTGTCCCATCTGGCCATTATATGCTTCTCCCTGTTCATAGGGAAGGTCTTTATGGGATGTGGGCGTCACCAACTAAGCCAGCATTTATTGCCCATCCCTAGTTGCCCTTGAGAAGGTGTTCATGAGCAGCCTTCTTGACCTATTGCAGTTCCTGAATAAGTTAGGGCTGTATTTACAACGTAGAAGACTGAGAGGAGATTTGATATTCATATAGATAGGGTAAATGCAACCAGGCTTTTTTCACTGAGGCTGGGTGCGACTACAATCAGATGTCATCGGTTATGGGCAAAAGGTAAAAAGTTTAAAGGGAATATAAGGCAAAACTTCTTCACTCAGAGGGTCGTGAGAGTGTGGAATGAGCTGTCAGCACAAGTGGTCCACACGAGTTTGATTTCAATGTTTAAGAAAAACTTGGATAGGTACATGGATAGTAGGGATATGGAGGGCCATGGTCCCGGTGCTGGTTGTAGGGAGCAGGCAGTTTAAATGGTTTTCGGCATGGACTTCCAGTCAAGATGGTGCCAGCAAACAACATTTCCTCAGATAACATCTCCCAGATAGCAAATCTGCCCAATCATTCCACTTTTTCTACTCGTTTTTTTTTGACTTGTTTGTGTTACAGAAACTGCTGAAGCCTGTAATATACAGGTTGAAACTCAAACGAAGGATCCAGTGCTGTGCTGTGCCCGGAGAGCTGCTTTGTGGAGATCAGAGATCTGGGGGCGGTGGGGGGGTTATGAAAAGGTCCAAGAACACAAGCTGACTCATGGAAAAGATCAGATAAAACCAGAGACAAGGTGCGCGGTCATGAACAACTCCATCTCAAGGAAGATTGAACCATCAAGGTGAATGCGGAGGGGGTCAGGGATGGCTCCCAACAGAGACCAACAGCAGCCGGATCGGCAGTGTTCAACCCCAAGTTGGCAACATTCGGACCCTTTCTGCGGTCACTCTACGGAAGTTGCAGAAAGAGTGCTCTCCTCGTATGCAGACAAAAAGATGTTTCCCATATTCTGAGATTTGTGTGATAATTGGACTGTATTTTCCTTCAGTTTTTCGGTGTTTTCTTTCTTGTTGATGATGGCGGATGGGCAATCTGCTAATTTTTGTGTTGGGGGGGTTTAGGGGGTTCGGTGTTACTGTTGCTGTTCTTTTCTATGAGTGAGGGGGTCGGACTGTTGCGTATAAGGGGTTGGTGATGTTATTGTGGCTGGTTTTTTTTGCTGCAGGGGAGGGGGATTTTGAGGTCGACAAGTTTCTTTTCTTTTCCATGCCGGTGGGGGTGGGGTAGTTGATGTCTTTTCATTCATCTATAACCATGGTATTTCTGCACTTAATGGCGATCTGGAGTAGACAAATATCAGAGTTGTATTGTACATGGATACTTTGACAATAAATGAACCCTTGAAACATTGACTAGATGGGCCGCAGGGCCTGATTCTGTGATGAGCAACACACTGGATAGTGGGGCAAAAGATTCTGACTGCTCATGATCTCTGATGCCTTTGATGAGGGGAATACATTTGATATTATTTAAGGAGTTTTATAGAGGTTAGCTTTATAATTACATGGACATTGAAATAAACGGTGAAATGCGGTCATTTGTGTCAATTCAAATTGGCAAGGATTGTGTCAGGCAGCCCCCAAGTGTCACCACTCTTTCAGCATCCACACAGCATGCCCAAAACTTACGAACCCTAACCATATAGTACTGTGCAAAAGGCTGAGGCGCCCCAGGCTGACGGAAGTTGCGGAGGAAGATGTGTTGGATGAAGATACTTATGAGGTGGTAGGTTAAGGACAAGAGGATCTCTATCACTGTTAAGGTGGCAGAAAGATGGAGTGAGCGCAGATGTCTGGGAAATGGAGAAGATATGGGTGAGGGCAACATCAATGATGGAGGAAGGGAAAGCCCATTCTTTGAAGGAGAAGGACATTTTAATTCCCATTCTGACATGATGCTCATGACCTCCTCATGTGCCACAATAAGGCTACCTTCAAGGTGGAGCAACACCGTATAATCTGCCAGAGTAGCCTTCAACTTGATGGCAGGAACATCGATTTCTCCTTTTAGTCCTGAAGAAGGTTCTCGGCTAAAACGTCAACTGTTCATTTCTACGAATGCTGCCTGAACTACTGAGTTCCTCCAGCATTTCCTGTGTGTTGCTTTGGATTTCCAGCATCTGCAGAATTTTTTGTTTTTACAGACCACTTTTCAAATAAATACTTGATTACTTAGTAGATAATAGGCCAATGAATGAATCATCATAAATAAAAACAGGTGCTAATGATCAATGACACAGTGAGCTATTGAACTAAAATGATTAACTGAAACAGGTATAGAAGGAATCAAAGTGGGTGAAGGACAACCTAACTAAAAGGTGAGGGTGTGGCAGATGTGACAACTTATCATCAACTCTTACACCATAGCAACAATGAGCACAGCAACAAGACACAAGGTAGTTATCCTGTATCAACAAAAATTTCGCGGCAGGCAGGATATGCTCTCCAAGCTCTTCTGAAGAAGCACAAAGGAACGGGCAAGGTTGAGGACTAGAAATGCAGTGGTCGGTCATGGAGATTGAGTGCAGCAGATGAGAGACAGATCAAATTGCGTCTCTTCTAAATTGGAAGAAGTCCGCCCCACTTGAGAAGTCTTGGCAAAAGTGGACTTCATGGAAGAGTACGCTGCCAAAAAGCCATTCCTCTAAATGGAAACAAGGCTAAGGAGACTCACCTATGCACAAAAACACAAGGACTGGGGTGCTGAACAATGGCAGCAGGTGCTCTGGATTGACGAGACAAAATTTGAAATTTTTGGGTCAAACAGGAGGCAGTTTGTCCATAGAAAAGCTGGAGAGCACTACATGGATGAGTGTCTGCAGCCAACAGTGAAGCAAGGTGGAGGTTCCCTGAAGGTTTGGGGTTGCATTTCTGCAAATGCAGTTGGTGATCTGGTCAGAATTAATGGAATCCTCAATACTGAGAAGTGCAAGCAGCTTCTCATCCATCACACAATACCATCAGGAAGGCATCAGATTGGTCCCAACTTCAATTTGCAGCAGAACAGTGACCCCAAACACATGGCCAAGGTCATAAAGAACAATTATCAGTGGGAAAAAAATAAGGGAGTTTTGCAACAGATGGCATGGTCTCCACAGAGCCCTGATCTCAACATTATCAAGGCTGTCTGGGATTACCTGGAGCGACAGAAGCAAATGAGACAACCAAAGTCTGAAGCAGAACTGTGGCAAGTTCTCCAA
This sequence comes from Mobula birostris, assembly GCF_030028105.1. NCBI lineage: Eukaryota > Metazoa > Chordata > Chondrichthyes > Myliobatiformes > Myliobatidae > Mobula > Mobula birostris. The sequence goes on along the minus strand of NC_092387.1, from coordinate 10,561,222 downwards.
GATGCTTGGAACAACCTACCAGCCAATTTTCTTATAAAACTGCACGACAGTGTACCCAAGAGAAGTGATGCAGTTTTAAAGGCAAAAGATGGTCAAAACGAATATTGATTTGATGTAGTGTTTTACTGTTTACTGCTCTTTAAAGTATTTTTTTGATATTTCAAAACTTTTCATTTCATTATTTTTGAAAGCATCTTTACAGAATCTTTTTTACATGTGTCTGAGACTTTTAAACAGTCCTGTATGCCTTTGATATATGGGAGGAACCAGGAGCACTCAGAGGAAGCTCATGTGGTCATGTGGAAAATGTACGAACTTCTTACAGACAGCAGCAACCTCCGATATTACAGCAGCAAACTGTAAAGCATTATGCTAACTAGGTTACTATGCATTTTGACCACAAGAATTTTTTATTTTGTTTTTAGTTCACAAGGAAAATTGTGATACTTCTGTATCTTGTTTTAATTTATTTCTGGATTGGAGATGGTTAATTGGGTGTAGCTTAAT